>NC_050198.1:95746696-96078032 GCF_004126475.2 Phyllostomus discolor
AAAAAGATTTTATTTATTTATTTATTTTTAGAGACAGAGGAAGGGAGGGAGGAAGAGAGGGAGAGAAACATTCATGTGTGGGGGAAATATTGACTGGTTGCTTCTCATACACCCCCCAACTGGGGACCTAGCCCACAATCCAGGCACGTGCCCTGACTGGGAACCGAACCAGTGACCTTTTCAGTTCTTGGCCTGTGCTCAATCCACTGAGCCATACCAGCCAGGGCTAAGTATACACTTTTGAAAAAAAGAAGTAGCACCTGTATTCTCTGTGAAACATTGAACAATTGAGTTCAAGTCTTTGGTTCATGAACTGTTTCTTAGAATCTACTACTTTTGTAGCTGAAAAATATACCCTATAGTATATTCTAGGTAGTTGGAAGTTTGGAAGGGTTTTCATTAGTCTTGTGTTACATGAAATAGGTCTGTGGGAAAATGAAAGGAAAGGAAGATGGGCCAATTGCTTCTCAACCAGGAGTAGTGGAATAGGTCTTTAAGAGACCCCAGCTTTCCTCAGTTTCTTTATCCAACATTTTAAAAAATGACGAAGGATACCAAGATTAAACTACCAAAAGGGGGAGAATCACAAAGACAAGGGTGGTCATCTCTGGGTGACACATTAAAGCAATTTTAAGATTTATTGTTTTATACTTTTCTAAATGTTCTACAAGAAGCAATGTAGCACTTCTACAATCAGAAAAAAAAATGATTGAGTCCTGCAAATAAGGATATTAAAAGAAAAGGGGCTCACACCATATATAAGAACTCCAAATGAAAAATGAAAAGTAGAAGAAAAAAACAACAAAAGGACTAAAAGAAAACACTGGCAAAATCCCCTTTGACCTTGTAGGAAAGGCTTTCTAACAAGGAATCAAAATCCAGATGCATGAGGAGAATGCAAACAGTAGTCACTTTGGAAAACAGTTCCACAGTTTCTTAAAAAGTTAAACGTATGATCCAGCAATTTCACTTCTAGGTATCTACCCAATAAAAAACATATACCCACACAAAAACTTGCCGGTGAATATTCATAGCAGCATTATTCATAATAGCCAGAAAGGTGAAGCAACCAAAAAGTCTATCCACTGGTAACTAGATAGACACCATATGGTGCAGACAGACAATGATGTACTATTTAACAAGGAGAACTGCTGACACAGGCTACAGCACGGATGACCCTTGAAAACATTACAGGTGAGAGAAGCCAGGCAAAAAGTCCACATACTATGAGTCCATGTATATGATATGCTCACAACAGGCAAATCTATAGAGACTGAAAGCAGATTAGTGGCTGCCTGGGGCTGGGAGCCGGAACAGAGCTGACTGCAAATGGAGAAGGGGAGGTGGGGGAAGGTGGAGGAGGGTATGGGGGGGATGAATGGTGATGGACGGAAGCTTGACTTGGGGTGGTGAACACACAGTGCAGTGTACAGGGTCATTTTGGGGCAACAGAAATGTTCTAAAATTGGATTGTGGTAATAGTTGCACAACATTGTGCATTTACTAAAAATCAATGAATCATACACTTAAAATGAGTGAATTTTAAGGTCTGTAAATTATCTCAATAAAGTAGCTAGAAAAATCCAGAGTCAATAAAAAAATGATTGATATACTTTTTAGCACATAAAAATTTAAAAAATTTGCATGACAAATGCCATAAATAAAGTAAAAGAGTACACACTTGAAGGAAGTATTTGTAATACACTACAGACAAAGGACTGATATAACTAATATATAAAGAACTATTAAAATTAAGGTCCATGCCCTGGCTGGTGTAGCTCAGTGGATTGAGCGCGGGCTGCGAATCAAAGGGTTGCTGGTTGGATTCCCAGTCAGGGCACATCCCTGGGTTGCAGGCCAGGTCTTAGTGGGGGCCATGTGAGAGGCAACCACACATGATGCTTCTCTTCCTCTCTTTCTCCTTCCCTTCCCCTCTCTCTGAAGATAAATAAATAAAATAAGTAAAATAAAATTAAGGTCCAAATTTGGGGTAGCTATTACTTAAAAAAAACAAACCAGAAAACAAGGGTTAGCTTTCTGTGACTGGCTTTTTTCACTTAGCATAATTCTCTCCAGGTCCATTCATGCTATTGCAAAAGGTAAGAATTTCTTTCTTTTACAGCTGAGTAGTATTCCATTGTGTAAATGTACCACAGTATACCATATGATCTCACTCACTTGTGGAATCTAATGAACAAACTGAACTAACAAGCAACATAGAGACTGACTCATAGATAAAGAGCAGGCTGGCAGCTGTGGAGGGGTGGGGTTGGGGTTGTTATGGGGGCAACTGAGCAAAAAAGAAAAATAGAAAAACACATGGACACAGACAACAGTGTGGTGACTGGTGGGGGGAGGTGGAGGGGGGAATGGAGGGATAAACGGTGATGGGTGGAGACTTGACTTGGGACAGTGAACACACATTACTGTGTACAGATAATGTGTTGTGGAATTGTGCACCTGAAACTTGTATGACTTTTGTTAACCAGCGTCACCCCAGTAAATTCAATGAAAAAAATAAGGGTTAGCAAGGATGTAGAGAACCCTTGTGCACTGCTGGTAGGAATGTAAAATGGTGCGGCCACTATGGAAAACAGTATGATAATTAAAAAATGAAAAATAAAAAGAATTACTATATGATCCAGTTATTCCACTTTGGGGTGCATATCCAAAGGAATCAAAAGCAGGATCTTAAACAGATATCTGCACACCTATGTTCACAGCAGCATTATTCGCAATCGCCAAAGGGTGGGAAAGCAACCCATGTCCATTCATGAGTGAATGGATACACAACAAATGGTACATACAGCATGGGGCAAAGGATTACAGTTGTGAGTACGTGACACACAGCGTTTATTCTTGGATTATTTATTAATTATTACATTATTTTCCATACAAATAACTTTAAACCTACTTTTGCTCAACTCTGTATATTCAATGAAATAAGCCAGTCACAAAAAGACAAATACTGTATGATTCCACTTACATGAGGTATCTAAAGTACCTAAGTCCATGGAAACAGAGAGTCGCATGGTGGTTGCCAGGGGCTGAGGAGAGGGGCACAAGGAGCATTGCTGTTTAATGGGTATATAATTTCAGTTTTACAAGATGAAAAAGTGCTGGAGATCTGTTTCACAACAAGGCAAATATACTTAATGCTACCCAACTGTGCACTTAAGAGTGGTTAAGATAATAAATTTTATGTTATATGTTCTTTATCACAATTTTTTTTAAAAGAAAAAAACCCACAAGAGAACTAGAAGAAAATATAGGCAAGGTCTCTGTGCATATAGGTGAAGGTAAAGAGCATTCTATAAATAAAAGCAGCCCTGACTGGGTAGCTCAGTTGATTAGAGCATTGTCCTGATTGCCGAGGTTGTGGGTTCAATCCCTGGTCAGGACACATACAAGAATCAACCAATAAATGCATAAATTAAGTGGAACAACAGATCAATGCCTCTCCCCGCCCCCGTCCTCTCTCTCTCAACTCAATAAATAAAAAATAAAAGCAATGTCAGAAAAGTGTAAAATAATAGATGAGGGAGGGGAGGAGAGGGTTTCAGTTTTGCAAGAAGCAAAAGTTCTGAAGATTCACTGCACAACAACGTGAACATACTTAACACTACTGAACTGTACACTTAAATGGTTAAGATGGTAAATTTCAGGTTATTTTTTACACAATAGTTTTTAAAAGGAAAAAAAAATATATATATATTCAGAGAAGTGTCATTTCCTCTTTGTCCCTGTGACCCTGTTCCCATTGCACACTTATTTCCACCCCCTTTCCACCATTATTCTCCCTCCCCCTGCACTAACCAATTTCTTTAGTTTCTGGTTTAGCCTTCCTGTATTTCTTTTGTACAAATGAGCAGATATCTGTGTATTCATATCCCCTTCTCTCTCATACAGATGGTACTATGCTATAGATACTCTTTGTGGCTTTGCTTTTCAGTATTTCCTGGAAATCATTTCTTATCAGGTCATAGAAAGCTTCCTCATTCTTTTTTTTACAGCCATGTGGCCTCTTATTGCATACACGTCATGGATTCAACCTCTCTCCTATCTATGGGCATTTAGGTTGTTTGCAATATTTTGCAATTATAAACATGCTGCAGTGAGTAATCTTGTGTCTATATATTTTTGTGTTGGTAGTGATTTATCTTCAGGGCACATCTCTAGAAAAGGGATTGCTGGGACAAAAGGTAAGTGCTTGTCTAGTTTTGTCAGATATTGCCATGTTCCCCTCCAGAAGGGTCACACCTATTTGCATTCCCAACAGCAATATATGAGAGTATTTGTTTCCCCCACAGCCTTGCCGATGGAATGTGTTGTCATATTTTTTATCCTTTTTTTAATCAATCAGATGGGTGAGAAATATTATCTCAGTATTTTTTTAAGACTTTATTTATTTATTTATTTATTTATAGAGAGAGAGAGAGAGGAAGGGAAGGCAAGAGAGGGGGAAACATTCATGTGTGGTTGCCTCTTGTGCACCCCCTACTGGGGACCTGGCCTGCAACCCAGGCATGTGCCCTGACTGGGAATCGAACCGGCGACCCTTCGGTTCACAGGCTGGCACTCAATCCACTGATCCACATCAGCCAGGGCTCAGTGTTGTTTTAATTTGTAGTTCTTTAATTATGAGTTGGTTTGAACATTTTTTCACATTTCAGAGCTATTTTGATCTCTCTTTCTGGTGAACTGTCTGTTCATGTGTCCCATTTTTCTAATGTTTTTTTTTTTTTTTAATCCCTTGGCCCTTTAAAAAAATTGTGGTAAAATATACAAAACATAAAATTTACCACTTTAACCATTTTTTAAGTATATGATTCAAAATGTATACTTGAAACCTATATAACCTTATAAACCAATGTTGCCCCAATAAATTTAATTTTAAAAAGTAAAGTGGATTTGAGGGGGGAAAACATTCACAATATTCAGCAACCATTACCACCATCTATTCCTAAAACTTTTTTATCTTGCAAAACTCAAAGTCTGCACCCACTTACCAAAAACTGTCCATTCCCCTTTTCTCCAGCCCCTGGCAAACATTATTCTCCTTTCATTTGATTACTCAAGAGTACCTTATATGGGGGGACATCATACAATATTTATCTTTTTTGACTATCATGTTTCAGTGAGCATAATGTTCTCAGGCTCCATTCATTTGATAGCATGTGTTTGAATTTCCTTCCTTTATAAAGCTAAATGTTTCATGGTATGAGTATACCACATCTCGTTTAACTATTCATCTGTTGATGAACATTATGTTGCTTGCACCTCTTGGCTGCTGTGAATAACGCTCCTGTGAACACGGGAGTGCAGATATCTTTGAGACCCTGCTTTCCATTCTTTTAGATACAGACCTGGAAGTGGAACTGCTGGATCACACGGCAGTTCCGTTTTTAATGTTTTCAGGAAGCTCCACACAATTTTCCACAGCAGTTACATCATTTTACAACCCCTCCAACAGTGTACAAAGGTTCTTATTTCTCCACATCCTCCTCCCATTCTTGACAACATTTGTTGTTTCCTGGTTTTTTAAAAATAGTAGTCACCCTAACTTGTATGCAATGACCTTATCGTGGTTCTGATTTTCATTTCTCTGCTCTGAGTAATCTTTTCTTGTAACTCTGACTTTAGTCATCATCATGTTTCACGTAGCCTTCACATATTGAAAATATAAACAATTTAAATCAACTGAGATGCAGAGGAGACCCAAAATAGAGTATGAGCCGTGAATGTGGGAAACAGGACTTTGCCCGGCCAACTCTAAGCCTGAAGACAAAAAGAATTGAACAGAAATGCTGTAATCTTGTCCATACCTGTGTTTCTCACAGGTGTATGAGCTAATTAATTCTGAAATGACTTTATGTGTATACAGGACCTGAAAAAATAAGTAAATAGATTGCAGATAATGACAGCTGGTTTCTCACGATTGGCAAAAGAAGTTTACACATAAGGAGAGGAAGGCTAAAATGAACCCTATAGTGTTGGACTGGAGCCAGAGGTATCAGTATAAAATCATGGTTTTCAATATACGAGGTAGGGCAAACATAGGTTCACAGTTGTTTCTATAAAAAATAATGCAACAACAAAAAATATTAAAAGAATAAACCATGTTGTACGTACTCACAACTGTAAACCTATTTTTGCTCCACCCAGTATATAAACATGTAGATGTAAAAATATAGATATGAGTGTTATGTGTGGGTTACTGTACAGACAGGTATTTCCTAGCACTACTTACTGAGGGAGCCTAGAACTAGCCACACGCCAGTAGCAATAAGCACACCTAAGTGCCTAGATGTGGTTTCTAAACACCATTTCCCAATTGAAAAAACACTAGGTCTCCTTGGAGACGTGGTGGATTCTAGAATGGGGGCAGTGAAAATCTAAGATGGGCATGGAAAATTTTGTGGGAATGCTCAAAAAGTTGAGGGCGTGTTAAAGAACATAACAGCCACTCCAAAGGAACTCCTAGCAGACAAAGCAAAAACAGTTTGATGTCTCCCTAGAGTAAAGTCAATACCCATGAGTCTACATGGACATAAATTTAAAAATCAAATGACTAAATGGGAGAGCCTCTGCTGTTCCTCATAGTGGAACTCCAATTAATACATTTCTGAAGCCAGAGCCCATGTTCTTCCTATTGCATCAAGCTGCTTCAAAGTGAACCAGCTAAGTCCAAAATAGTCAGGGAGTTTGCTGAGATCCTTACCTTGAAACCAAGTGCTACCAGAAACTTTACCATATCAGGGGGAAACACCCATCAGGACAAATAGCCTCTACTGGAATATATATTTAAAATTAATCTATGACTCTTACTTTATAGATACAGGCAGGGTCCCTCCATGGGCTTGTAGCAACAAGACCTGTAGCTGTTGTACCTGGGAAATGCAAAGACAAATAGTCACCAATCAAAAGCTGCTTATCCCTTTAACAGTGAAATTACCACAAGTAGCAATAGGGTAATTTTATTCAATAGACAGGAAATCTAAGGCATAACTTAGGTATTACAGAAGGCATCGGGCTTGATGACTCAAAGATACTTAGAAGATAAGCTCTCCTTTCTACCTAAGACTTTAATGAGTTTTTATTGAGTATATATCACATGGACAAAGGCAAAGGGGGTAGGATCGAAGATGGGAGGTGGGGATGGCCGGGGTGGGGTGGAGTGGTGGGGGGAAAATGGAGACAACTGTACTTGAACAATAATAATAAAGGGTGGAAATCAAATAGCCCTGGGCTAGGAAATGTAGGGAGGGGCGGGGAATATGATAATCAACTCTTGTGGTTTTTTCTCAAGTTTATAATCTAGTTGAGAAAGACAAGCCAGAGGCCTGAAACAGTAGTGGAAAATAATATAAGATAGAAAATGCTAAGCTACCAAGTATACTTAAGGACTTTAGGGTTCTGAGAAGAAGCAAATGAATGAAATCCCAAAGGGGGAGGGATCTTAACCCAGAGCACTTGCGCAGTCACCCTCTCCCATTCCCTCCTAGGAGGAAGAGGAGCTGTTCTGCCTCCCATAACCAGTCTCCTCACTTGTGCTTTGGATCCCAGCTCTTCCTGCCCCTGATTAATCTCCCTCTATCAGTTGGTCATCCCTTCCTTCTTCTTGATCTTTGAATTACAGGATATACTTCCTATTAATATGAAAACACATTCAAGTCTCTCCTATCTTAAAACAAAAGCAAGCTTCCCATTCCCACTTCCTATCTCCTTTGCCCTATTTCTCGCCTTCACAAAGTCTGAGGGAATCGTCTACCAGGGGTGTCCAACCTTTTGGCATCTCTGGGCCACAACAGAAGAAGAGTTGTCTTGGGCTACACATTAAATACATTGTGACATGTAATCACAGAAAAATCTCATCATATTTGTTTCAAGTAAATTTACGATTTTGTGTTGGGCCACAGGTTGGACACCCCTGGACACCTTGCTCACCTCTCTCACTTGCTCCTCAACCTCCACACTGAGTCCTGCCCACAGTATTCCACAGAACTAACTCTTGCCAAGGTCTCCAATGATATGCATGTCACTGCATCCCATGGGTGGTTTCCAGTCTTCCCGTCACTTGACTATTTATTTGGTAGTCACCAGACACCATACTTTCCTGCTTTTCCTTCTAGTCTTCTAGCCGATCTTCTAAGTCTTTTCTTGGTTAATCCTCACTCCAATTGTCCTTAAGATGATAAAGCTCTGCAAAGTTCAGTGTCAGTCTCTTCACTTTATACTCCCACCTTAAAGTCTCAACTCTGCCTACGGCTTTGATTCCCATCTATAAACCAGGAACTGCCAAAATTTATCTCAAACATAGATCTTTTTGAATTTAGAGCCATATATTCAACTGCCTATTTAATATTCCACTCGCCTGCAGTCCCGAAACCGGGCCCTTTTCCAGTGAACCGCAGGTCAGGAAATAGTTTCACATGCCAGAAATCTGGGTGCCACACCCTCATCCCCTCAACTAATGCACTGGTCACTTCTTTTTATCACCACCGCCGCCCTAAGTCTAAGCCACCATAATTTCTCACTTGGCTCAATGTAGGAACTTCTCAGGTAGTCTCCGTGAATCTAGTCTTCCTCTACTACAATCCATTTGTAGTGGCCAGGCCATCTTTTAAAAAGTTCAATTTCAATCATTTTTAACACAGTCCATGAGGCTTGAATCAGGCCTCTGCTTTTTCACTAGTCTAACACTGGCATACTCTTTCCTTGCTATCTCCACTGTAGCCACACCAGCGTGCTGTGAGTTCTTAAAAGACACTATACTTCTTCCTGATTCAGAACTTTTGTACATTTGTTATGTGCCTGGTACTGTTCCAAGTGCTTTACGTGGTTTAACTCACTTAACCTCCACAAAAATCCTATAAAGCAGGTGCTATTATTTCCTTCTTACAGATAGGGAACTGAGGGACAGAGAACTTGCCCAAGGTACATAACTAGTGAGTGACAGAGCCGGGATTTGAACCCGGGCAGTCTGGTTGCAGTGTCAATACCTTTAACCACTATAATTTGCTACACATGCTATTTCTTCTACTCTGAATCATCTTCCTTCTTTTCTGCACAGATGATTTCTACTCCATCCCTCAGGTCTCCGCTGAAATGCTGCTACCTCAGGAAGCCTTCTCAGGTTAGATATATAACAGGGGAGCCTATTCCATATACTTCCACAGCACACTATCCCGGTTTATCAGGGTATGTTGGTATGATTATGTGCTTAGTGTCTGTCTCTCCCAATAGGCAATAAGTTCCATGAAGGCAGCAACTGTGTCTGCTTTGCCCCACCATGTACCCTAGCACCATGCTTGGCACAAAATAGTGTTCAATAAATACTGTTGGGCCCTGGCTGGTGTAGCTCAGTGGATCGAGCATGGGCTGCAAACCAAAGGGTTGCTAGTTCATTTTCTAGTCACAGCACATGCCTCGGTTGCAAGCCAGGTCCCCAGTGTGGAGTGTATGAGAGGCAACCACACATTGATGTTTCTCTCCCTCTCTTTCTCCTTCCCTTCCCTGTCTCTAAAAATAAATAAATAAAATCTTTAAAAAAATAAGTATTTACTGTTGAAATGAACAAACAAATAAATGACTAGGAAGAAGAGCACCTGGGGTACTAGGAATATACATGAAAGAAAACAGAGGGACAGAACTGGGTGTGGTATTTTATAATTTAGGTGATACTGTGAACAGGTAAATTACATGTCTTTTCTACAGCAACCGCTAGGAGGGAAAGAGATAAAGGAGGAGAGGAGGAGGGAAGAAAAGAGATGAACGGAATAGTAGTTATTACCACTGAGAAGGAAGGCCAAGAGTCAGAGTGAGCACTGGATGCTTAGGAAACACTAGATGCTCAGTGGACAGACTATTATGCCCTGGAAGGCAACAAATCTTGAGCCCCCAAGCCTGAACCAATCCGACTATGACCTGCCTTCCCAGCTCCTCTACCAGGGCTGCTGAGGTGTCACAAAACCACAGTGACACCCCCAGAAATTCATGCTTGCAGTTAACTGCTTCTTCCATTTCTGTGAACTGCCTCTTCCGTTTCAAGTCTCGTGTGGTCCCCTAAGTCCCACTCCCCTATTATCTGCTCGCTGGCTCTTAGATGACCTTGCCTCCTACTTACCCGAGAAGATAAAGGTCATCAGGAGGAAAATCCCCCAATTTCCCTTCTTCTCTCTCTAAATGAGTGTCGCTGCATCATTCCTATCCTAACCTTTTCTGCTAGTCTCAAGGCAGGTATCCACTCTATTGTTTAAAGAAAAGCCATCTTTATTTGCACGCAGGACTTCGACTACTTAGAGATGGCCCCTTATCAGCTGCTCCCTAGTCTCAGTTTCAGTCTCTCCCAACTGGTGCGTTCACTTGTTCAAGTGTCTTCCATATTTGAAAAAGAAATTACATCCCTTGACTATTGATTACCTATCTCTTGTCGTCTTATATCTTGCCTTCTTGAAAGAGGAGCCTATCAGCTTCCCCCACTTCCTTATCTAGCATTCACTGTCCACCCGACAGCATTCTGTTCCTTTCCTTAGCAACTCTACTTAGACGTCCCCCCACCCCAGGCCTTTCAAATTCAAAATACTCCAAACTGAGTTTCATCACTTTCCTGTTTTTCAGCCTGTAGCCCCCGACTCAGTGGCTAGTACTACTGTTTATTCAACTGTCTAAGCAAGAAACCTGGGAATGAACCTCAGTTATCCTCACCCTCCTCGCTTCCCCATCATATTTGTTACCAAGTAAGCCTTACATGTTCTGCTTCCTTGTTTTTTTTTCCTAATTCATCCTCTTCTCTCCATCTCTATTGCTACTGCCTTTCGGAGTTCAGGCCTATTATAACGGCCTAATTAATTTTTTTATTCCTAGTCATGCCCACCTCTAATCCACTTTCTTTATATATGCTAGAGTAATCTCCCTAAAAAACACATTTCACCAAGTCACCCTCTTACTTAGAATCTTTCAATGGCTCCTCATAGCTTTCGGGTTGAATTCCAAATTCTTTTTTTTTAAGATTTTATTTATTTATTTTTAGAGAGGGAATGGAGGCAGGGGAGAGAGAGAGAGAGAGAGAGAGAGAGAGAGAGAGAAACATCAATGTGCGGTTGCTGGGGGCCGTGGCCTGCAACCCAGGCATGTGCCCTGACTGGGAATCGAACCTGCGATGCTTTGCTTCACAGCCTGAGCTCAATCCACTGAGTTACGCCAGCCAGGGCGAATTCCTAATTCTTTAATAAATCATTGGAGTACCTTCAGGATCCGATTCCTGCCTACCTATCTTGTCTTGTCTCTCAATGTTCACTGCTTTATCAGTGAAATCTCCAATGCCACCCCCAACCTTAAATATGACACAAATATGTTAATAGGAATTATTAACATGTTAATACTTCCCCAAATCAACATAACGCTTCACCAGTATCTCTAAACTTCTGGGTAGAGGAGGAGCTAAGAAGCAGAAGCAGCTCTATCATTCCATTCACATTCTTCCAACTTTTCTCATCAAATTTTAAGTCCTTTATACCTGTCGCTTCAGATGATTAAGTTCAGCTGTCTGGGGATCGATATTAACAACAGGTTTGTTCTTGATTTTTCTTGCTCTGTCAGCATAGCGAAGGGTATTTAATGTTTCTTCTAGATTGGAGTCAGCAGGGCTCACGCAGGCTATCATAAGAGTGTGGCTATTACCTCCTAGAGAATCTAAAAGAGAGCAATGGAAGGAAATGCAATCAAACAAGTAAAATGCAAGTGAAGCTGTCCATACGGGCTGGTGGCTTCAAAACCAGAGCTGCAAGGGCAAAAAACGGAGTATCTACCAATTTCTCATTTGTGACCATATAAAAACACAAAGATTTTTGATGTTTAAAATAATAATAGTTTAGGGTCCTATTGCATGTGTCCTCATTCTTGAGTGAGACTGCGATTTCAGCAGTTCATCAGGTTAAAACAACCGGGGCCTGGCCTGAGTAAGTCAGGGGCCACTATTGGGATTAACCATTTCTCAGATGCTTTCACTAGGTCGATTTTAACTCTTCAGGGAATTGTTTATCAGTTCAAGTAAAGAAAGAGTAACGGGTTCATTTCCAGAGAGAAAGTACTAAGTACAGTTGGCATCGTGCAGACTTCTTGGCTCTCAAAGCCATATATGACGGCATCTTTCCATTATCTTACCAGCTGGCCTGCCAACAGGTCTCTCCCTTGTATTTATCAATTAGATGGCTCTGCATGTGACAGTCCGAACATAGGGCCTTTTACCTGTTTCATTTTCGCTTTCTCAGCAATATCATTCGGAATTACTCTCTCCTATTTTTAGAGGCACTTTGTGCTTACCTTGAAGCAGCCGCGTCAACTTGGAATCTCTATAGGGCACAAAGCCTCCCTTTTTGTCATCTCCGAGAGCACTGATTACATTTCCCAAGCACAGGAGGCCTCGGTTAATATTAATACCTAATAGCAGGAAACAAAATTTAAATTGCTTGGTAAAGCATTGATCTTCTGACCTACGTTTTTCCTGAGAAAGGTAAAAGAAATAAAGACCCCACCGAAACAGTCACCCATCAATTTTAAGGAAACTTCTGAAGCCTGTTCACTTTTCTTGGAGTGCCTCTTTCAGTAAAGGTCAAAGGACAAAGGTCCAAATGCTGGATAGGTACAACTGAGTCTGTTGGCACTCCTCATCCTTTCCCATGGAAACAAAGCAGACAGATAACTATCACTACGTCAATAACCATTTGCACAGTTACTTACTTTTTATATCCATTACCACACTTAATCCTTAAATTAATTCTGTGAAATGACACAAACAGCTATTTTTCATCATCTTATTATCATTACTAAAGTGTGTACAAAGGAACAATAATAATAAAGAGAATGATATGAATAGTTAAGTTCATCTAGTGTTTACTATAACCCAGACCCTGTTTTAGGTACTGTATACAAGGGTGGGCAAAGTAGGTTTACAGCTGTTTTTATGGAAATAATACAATAATTAATGATAATAATAATATAAGAATAACTTCTGTTTCACGCACTCACAACTGTAAACCTACTCACAATAGTCCTATAAAGTATGTATAGAGTATGATTATCCCTGTGTTGACAGATACGAGAGTTAAGTCACAAAGAGATTAGGTAACTAGTCTAAGGTCACGCAGCTAATAAGTGAATGAGTCAGAATTCTAATGCAGGCAGTCTGGCTCCAAAGTCCATGGTCTCTATCTCTATTCTCCGTGGAAGTGACCTATGTTGCTCACTTAGAGGCACCTGGTACTTGGAGGCACTTGGAAAGAGGAGAGGCTTGAGACTAAAAAGAGGTGATTGCTAGGAAATGTAGACAAAGAACTCTTGGACTCTGAAGTCTCCCTTGTAGAGCCTGCAACTACTGTGTCCCCATTCTCAACCATCCCCAGTCCACCTGATGGGATGGTCTTTCTCATCTCCACCCACTAAATGTTGCTATTCTCTTGGGACTGTCTCAAGCTCTTTTACTACTACACACACTCTCCCTGGGTTATCTCATCCATGCCTAGAATTCCAAGAAACACCCACACTAATGATTCCCTAAGTCTGCACCTCCAAGCCAGTTGTCTAAAACTATATTTTGGCCACCTGCTGAATCACTTCCATGGGGCTCTGCCCATGTGACACTGCATAAAAGCATCGAACAAAAGAGATTCACCTTTCAGTGCAAATCTATTCCACTTCAAGCACCGTTCCTTTTTACTGTCTCATCACCTAACTGGTCACCCAACCAACAGCGGACTTGAGACATCCTGGGCTCTTCCTGTTTTCTCACTCCACACATCCGAGTCTTTTCATTGAACACTCAGTGAATGCGTACAATGCTCTAGGCACTCCTCTAGGTATCAGGGATACAAAGATGAATACGTCACAATCCCTGCTGTTAAGGAGTTCATCATCTACCAGGAGAGAGAGACACGCAAATGACTGCAAAGATAAGGTTAAAGGAAGAGATATGTATAGTATAATAAAGAATGGGTTCTCTTGGGAGGGAGTGGTAAACTTGACCTGGGAAGGTAAAGGAAGGCATCAGAGAAGAATGAAAAACTTAAGCTGAGCCCTGGCTGGTGTGGCTCAGTGCATTGAGCAATGGACTGTAAACCAAAGCGTTGCTGGTTCGATTCCAAGTCAGGGCACATGCCTGGATTTCAGGCTAGGTCCCCAGCCATGGGGCATGAGAGAAAAGCAACCAAACGTTGATGTTTCTCTCCCTCTTTCTCCGCCCCTTTCCCTCTCAATAAATAAATAAATAAATAAATAAATAAATAAATAAATTCCTTTAAAAAAACTTAAGCTGAATTGTGAAGGATGACTAGGACAATGGCAATGGAGGAGGGGGCAGTAGGAAAGAAGAATGTAAGGGCATTCTAGGCAGATGAAGGAGCACATGACAAGGCACATATTTGTGCGAGAGCATGATACATTTAGGAACTATAGGTAATTCAATATGAATACAATGAAAGTTATGACTTGGAGAGGGACAGGGAGGCCAGAAGACTGCTAAGGACAGATTATAAAGGGCATGACAGATATGGCATGCTCAGGTATTTGCATTTACCTTCTAGGGCACTGGTTGTCAAATTGTGTTCCTGAGAACCTTAGGGATCCTTTAAAGAACCACAGAGGTACTGCAGAGTTTCTGCCACTGCCATTTCGACTTTGTTTTAAAAGTAATTTTTCATTTTGGTTACATAAATTTTACCATTTTAACCATTTTTTCAGTATAAAGTTCAGTGGCATTAAACACATTCATATTGCTGTACAACCACCACTGCTATTTAAAAACCTCATTTAAATGGCTCACTGCAATGCGCTACACACCAAATATTAACACACCAGGGTCAATCAACACAGAATCTTTGTGCAGCAAGGTTTAATAATTTTCTGCAGTCTTTAAAAATACCTCTATTATTTGTGCACATGCTTGAGTATTTTGCAAATGTATAATTTGAGGTTGTGGCTGTGCACTCATGGAGAGATAATCATGGAAAATTGTGCAAGTAATTATAGCATATGAGCTTGTAGTAAAACCCCAGACCAAGGCAGTTGCTCAAACCATGTGCTCACCACTGCATCATAGTCAGTTGTGAACTATCAATGAATATGGAACTCAACATGTTAGGATGATATGGTATTTTTTGAAGATTTTATTTGTTTATTTTCTAGAGAGGGCAAAGGAGGGAGAGAGGGAGAGAAGCACCAATGTGTGATTGCCTCTCGCATGCCCCCTACTGGGGACTTGGCCAGCAACCCAGACATGTGCCCTGACTGGGAATCAAACTGATGACCCTTTGGTTCACAGGCCGGTGCTCAATCCATTGAGCTACACCAGCCAGGGTGAGATGATAATGGTATTAAAGATAGCTTCACAATCTAAGTGTCCAGTGATGGGTGAATGGATAACCAATATGTATGTGTGTCTGTGTGTATGTGTATAGCTACAGATATCTATATCTATCTACCTACCTATCTATCTATCTAATGAAATAATATTCAGCCATAAAAAGAAGAAAGCCCTACATTTTGTGACATGGTGCACTTGAGGGCATCATGATAAGTGAAATAAGTCAAGGAAGAAAGACAAATGCTGTATGTTCTCACTTATACGTGAAATCTAAAACAGCTAAATTCATAGAAAGAGAGGAGAATAGTGGCCACCCGAGGTTCAGGGGTGGGAGAAATGGGAAATGTTGATCAAAAGGTATAAACATCCAACTATTAATATAAGCTGGGGATTTTATGGGTAGCATGATGACTGTAATTAACAGTATCATATTATATACTTGATAGTTGTTAAGAGAGTAAATCTTGCCCTGGCTGGTGTGGCTCAGTGAACTGAGTGCTGACCTATGAACTGAAAGGTTGCCAGTGTGATTCCTGGTCAGCACACATGCCTGGGTGGCAGGCCAGGTCCCCAGTAGGGGGCGTGAGAGAGGCAAGTGACTGATGTATCTCTTGCACATCAATGTTTCTCTCCCTCTTTCTCCCGCCTTTCCCCTCTCTGTAAAAATAAATAAAATCTTTTTTAAAAAGTAAATCTTAAATGTTGTTACCACACATGTAAAAAATACGATAATTATGTGAGGGGAAGGAGATAGAAAGACATCTTATGCTAATTATTTAGCAATATATATATGTATATATACACATATCAAATCATCATGTTGTATGCCTTAAACTTATATATTTATGTCAGTAATATCTCACTAAAGATGGAAAAGATTAAATGAGATAGTGCATATGAAGCACTTAACCAATGACACTAAAAAAAAAATAACAGTTTCAGTGCTTCTTGTAAGCTCTGGGAGTGATAAATTAGAAAAGATATTATTATTATTGATCCAACTTTGGATTTAAATATCCTATCATTCCTCATTGAAGCTCCTAGATCAGTTTAATAATTGAACAGAATCCTGAGATTGTAAAGTAGGCTGTTAAAAAATTTTTGATAATTTGCAGTTACGTACCAACATGATTCAGGGTTTGCTTGATAATGAGTCACCAGAACAAATTATTAAAAAATTAGATGCAGCCCTGGCTGGTGTGGCTCAGTGCATTGAGTGCCAGCCTGCAAACCAAAGGGTCTCTGGTTTGATTCCCAGTCAGGGCACATGCCTGGGTTACCGGGCAGGTCCCCCATAGGGAGCGTGTGAGAGGCAACCACACACTGATGTTTCTCTCCCTCTTTCTCCCTCCCTTCCCCTCTGTCTAAAAATAAATAAAAAAATCTTTAAAAAAATAGATGCAAAACCTTAACATTGTAACTGTCATCCAGAACCCCGTCATGTCAGAGACTAAAAATTAAGAATGTTCACTGGAAGCTAGTTTGTATTAGCAAAAGTCTGAAACCAAATAGTCATCATATGGGAATGGTATAACAAAATACGATGGCATATCTATACAATATATAGACATGAAAAACAACATAATACAGATATATATATATATATATATATATATATGCTAATGTGGTATAACCTTCAGCAAATATCATTTAGTGGAAAAAATAAAGGATAGAGTAGAACAGAGCACACAGTATGCTCTCTTTGTATACCAAGAAAGAATATTTAGAGATGTGGACTAAGAATTTAGGCAAAGAGAAAACATTACTTTTCATTATATTGCATTTAAAAGAAAACTTAATTTAAAAATAATAATAGATTCACAGGAAGTGGCAAAGAAATGTACAGGAAGGTCTCGTGCACCATTCACCCAGCCTGCCCCAGTGGTGACATCTTGCATAATTACAGTACAATATCCAAACTGGGAAATTAACATTGGCACAATCCTCAGACCTCATTCCAATTTTACTGGTTTTTACATGTGCACTGTGTGTGTATGCATTTACTTCTGTGCAATTTCACCACATGTATAATTTCATGTGACTATCACCAAAATCAAGATACAGAACTGTACTATTACTGCAGGGCTGTCTTGTGCTACCGTTTATGGGCAACAGCTACCTCCTTCACCCCTCCATCCCTAATCCCTGACAACTATTAATCTGTTCTTCCCTATAATGTTGTTATTTCAACAATGTATAAATGGCATCATACAATATGTAACCTTTCAATACTGGCCTTTTTATCCCACTCAGCATGATACTAATCCATCCAGGTAATTGCCTGTATGAATAGTTCATTACTTTTACTGCTGACTACTATTACTTGGCATGAATGTCTCACAGTTTGTTTAACCATTCACTTGCTGGCGGACATCTGAGTTGTTTCTAGTTTTTGCTTACTACACACAGAGCAGCTATAAACATTCCAGCACAGGATTTTCTGTGAACACACACGTTCTGTGGGATAAACACCCAAGAGTGCTATTGCTGCATCATGCGGTGAGCATGTTTAGTTTTACAAAAAAGTATTACATTATTTTCCAGAGGGCCTGTACCTTTCTACATTCCCAACAGCAATGTATGAGAAATCCAATTTCTGTACATTTCTCTACAGTTTCTCCAATTGCCAGCATTTGGTACTGTCACGATTATTTCCTTTAGCTATTCTGAGAGGTGGGCAGTGATTATAGCTTGCTGTGGTTTTTCATTCGCATTTCCTTAATAATGAAGGATATTGAGCATCTTTTCATGTGCTTATTGCCATCTGTATATTCTATTCGCTGAAATATCTGTGTCTTTCACCCATTTTCTAGGTGGACTGTTTTGTAGTATTGAATTTTGAGAGTAGTTCATACATTCTAGATACAAGCCATTTGTTGGATGCATTGCATTCTTTATCATAAATTTTTTTATGATATTCAAGTTAATACAAAGAAAGAAATGGAAAATAAAACAGCTATAAAATACTATTATTGTTTGAGGGTTGACTTATACATACATCATAAGTTTGAACTTACAAACTTATAGGAATTTAAATCCTTTTAAAAATTTATTTCACCTGTTAGAAATGCCTTAAACAGTTTTGTTTAGCCCTGGCTGGTATGGCTCAGTGGACTGAGTGCCGGCCTGCAGACCAAAAAGTTGCCAGTTCAATTCCCAGTCAGGGTACATGCCTAGGTTTTGGGCTAGGTCCCCAGTCAGGGGCATGCGAGAGGCTACTGGCAACTGATCAATGTATCTCCCACACATACATGTTTCTCTCCTTCTCCTTCTCCCTCCTGTTCCCTCTCTCTAAAAATAAAAATGAATAAATAAAATCTTTTTAAAAATGCATTTCAGGCATTTTTTTTCTTCTAAGATTTTATTTATTTATTTTTAGAGAGGGAAGGGAGGGAGATAGAGAGAAAGAGAGAAACATCAATGTGTGGTTGCTGGGGGTCATGGCCTGCAACCCAGGCATGTACCCTGACTGAGATTTGAACCTGTGACACTTTGGTTCGGAATAAATATCTTTAAAAACAAAACAAAACAAAACAGTTTTGTTTAAAGAAGAATTCCTCTGGATCCAGTCAAGATGGTGGAGGAGGTAACGTTGTGCTTGCCTCCTCCCATGACCACAGCAAAATTCCAACTACATGATAGAACAATCAAGCTAGAGAACCATCTGAAGACTAGCTGA
The DNA here is from genome assembly GCF_004126475.2 of Phyllostomus discolor. Classification (NCBI taxonomy): domain Eukaryota; kingdom Metazoa; phylum Chordata; class Mammalia; order Chiroptera; family Phyllostomidae; genus Phyllostomus; species Phyllostomus discolor. The sequence continues at coordinate 95,765,734 of NC_050198.1, forward strand.
GCTGAAGTCCTATAACTAAGGATAAAAAAAAAGAAGGCACACCGAGACCGGTAGGGGGATGGAGGTGTGAAACAGGCTGGGCCCACACCCACATGTGACAGGTGAGAGTCAGGAGGGATATCTCAGCTGCAGAGATTCCCCCTGAGGAGAGAAGCTACATTACATGCTACTAAATCAAATGATACCTTGAGACAAATGAAAATTAAAATGCAACGATTGCTCCAATAAAATGTTACGGAAAAAAACACTATGGAGTACCAATTGATGGAAAGACCTTTGATCCAAAGTAAAGGTTTCATTGGTGGGTGATATCTGAATTTTGAATTGAAATCTCAGTAGGAACTGTCAGTCAGACCAAAAGGGAGAAAGAATTCAGGCATTTAATGAGAACCTACAACATGTCATACACTATGTCAGGCCCTAGAGATTCAAAGATAAATAAGACACCTGAATGGGTAGCTCAGTTCATTACAGCATCATCCCTATATACCAAGGTTGTGGGTTCAATCCTGGTCAAGGCACATACATATAAGAATCAACCAATGAATGTATGAATAAGTAGAACAACAAATCTATCTCTCAAATCAATTAAAAAGATGAGTAAGACACAGTTCCCATCTTTGATTGGCTTACTATCTACCGGGGAGTCTGCCTGGTAAGGAAGTGACTGTAATACAGAATTGGGGTAGTATTAGTGTAGAAAAGAGGTAAATGCTAGATGGCGTGGGTGGAAGAAGTGGGTGGTCAAAGGCAGTTTCTTCAGGGGGATGAAATCAGAGCTGAGTATAAGGGCAAAATAGAATTAGTCATGCCCTGACTGGTATGGCTCAGTGGGTTGGGTGTCATCCTGTAAGCCAAAGGGTCGCCAGTTCAATTCCCAGTCAGGGCATGTGCCTGGGTTGTGGTCCAGGCTCCCCAGTAGGGGGCTTGCGAGAGGCAACCACACATGGGTGCTTCTCTCCCTCTCTTTCTCCCTCCCTCCCTTTCTCTCTAAAAATAAATAAATAAAATCTTGAAAAGAAATAGAATTAGCCATGTGAAAACAGATGGAAGGCAGCCCTGGCTGGCATAGCTCAGTGGATTGAGCACGGGCTGTGAACCAAAGTGTCGCAGTTTCGATTCCCAGCCAGGGTACATGCCTGGGTTGCAGGCCATGACCCACAGCAACCACACATTGATGTTTCTCTCTCTCTCTCTCTCTCTCTTTCTCCCTCCCTTCCCTCTCTAAAAATAAATAAATAAAATCTTAAAAAAAAAAAGAAAACAGATGGAAGGCATTTCCAGCAGAGGGAGCAGAACACACAAAGATGCACATACAAGAGAGAACTGGGCATGCTTAATATGGCTTAGCACAGCAGATGGCAAAGAAGGGGTGGGGTGAGGTGAAGCTAGCCAGGCAGGTAGAGCTTGAATACAAAGGCCACGTTAAGCAGCATGGTACAAAGTGAGGAGGTCTGGAAAGAGCTGTAAGCAGGTATATCCAGTTTATAAAGCACATCTTGGCTGCTGGTTGGTAGGTGATTTGAGTGCCTGACTTGAAAGGGAAACCAATCAGAAAGTTAGCTGTAAGCTAAGAAATAACGAAGGCATGAACTAAAGTAGTGGCAACAGGGTTAGTGAAAAGAAAGGGACTTGAGATGTGAGTAAGACTCACAGGACTTGGTGACGGATGGGACTGGGAGAAGGAGCCAGAGTGAAGGAAGAATATGGAATGATGCCCTGGTTTTTGGTGTGGGTGGCTGGGGGGCTGTTGGAATCACTTACTGCAGTGGATGGAGGGGCTGGTTTAACAGAGGCAGGAAGGGACGAGGACTTCAGTGTGAGGTCTGTGGAATGGGAGGTGCCTGTGGGTCATTTATGAGATGCTCCCCAAGCAACTCCATTTATAGGCTGAAATGTAGATAAGAGACATGCGCTGGAGGCAGAGGTCTGGGATCAGAGGCATACAGGTAGAAGCTCTAAGCATCTAAGTGGGTGGGACTACTTAGGATGGTGCAGAGTGGCAAGGTGATGGGCTTGAACAGTAGGAAGAGAGAAAAGCAGAGTGGAAGGAAAAGGGAAGGGAGCTACTGTATAAGGAGGATGAAGGATTTTGTTTGAAAATGGGAGAAACACATCAGTAGAGGGGAAAAGTCAGTAGAGAGGGAGAGGGTAAAAGTGCAGGAGGAATAGAGGTGCTTGGATGGAACCAGATTTACAAGGCCATGGGGAGACAAAAACCAAAAATGAACAGAGAACATATGAGTAGCATGGCATAGAGATCTGTAACAACAGTACTGTTTGGAGAATGGTGAGTGCACTGCCGTGGCTGGACCCCTGCAGTCTGTGGGGCAATGGTGGCAGATGAAACTGGAAATATAGAGGGGACAGAAAAATGACAAGGTAGCCCCCCGACACTACAGAATTTCAGAGGAGTAGAAGTACATTAGATGGTGATATGATTACAAAAGGCAACTTCAAAAACCCCAAGACTTAAGTTGGACCTTGCAAGATGGCTATGTTGTATCAAGGTGTCCAACCCTTGGCCCATGGGCTGCATGTGGCCCAGGATGGCTATAAACACAGCTTAACACAAAATCGTGAATTTACTTAAAATCTTTTTTTTGTTGTTTTGCTCATCAGTGTTTGTATAGTTCATGTGTGGTCCAAGACAGCTCTTCTTCTTCCAGTGTGGCCCAGAGACGCCAAAAGGTTGGATACCCCCTGTTAAGTGGTTGGTGGGGGAGTAGGGGAGGGGCTGCATTCTGGGAGAGAAGAGGAGACGGCTATAAGGAAAGTACACAGAAGCCAGAATCAGCAGGGCCTGTGGTGCAGGCCATGTAGCTGCAGTGGAGAGTGTGGGCAGGGAAGCTGTGAAAGGCAGCGGAGGAGACAGGCCGGGGACGAAGGCTCTGGAAGACCTGGCTATGGTTTTTAGACTTCATCCTGTATGCGGCGATATGTCACTTAGCTTCCAGCCAGGGGAGGGACCACATACAAAGTGGTATTTTAAGGAGATTAGCGTAGCTATGGTAGTTGGGACAGAATGCTTCCAAGAAGCCAGTGTCTGGGGGCTGTTGACCAGGTGTATGGGGTGAGGGCATGGACTCTGGAGAGACATCAGGAAGAGACTGAAAGTGTGTGTGTCTCTATGATGTTGCTAAGGAAGAACTAACAGCAGGTAGTGGGTACTTGTTCCTAATCAAGGAGCTCATGCTGGGAGCAATAATTAGTAAAATGGAACAGGAAGAAGAAAAAGCAAGAGACTAAAAAAGGAATAGTTTGGGTTAAGAAAAGAACTAGGAGAGTGGGGATTTACAAATCAGGAGAAGAGGTTCAAGAAGGGTATGTTCAAGTATCAATGCCACGGAGAGGTTAGAGAAGATGAGCACAGAAAAGACCCAACTGCTTTGGTGATTAAGGTATCACTGGTGATATCTGACATAGTGGTTTTGGCAAGGTGGGTAAAGATGGACTACCCGGAGAGTGAACCAAACTGGCGCCTAGATACAAAGTCAATACTTAAAAATAAACTGTATTTCCGTACACCATAACCAAAGTTAGAATACAAAATTGTAAAAGATTCTATTCACGCTATTCACATGGGTTTGTTCATTTTATGAAAATCCAGTGAGCTATATTCACTTATGACATATGTACTTTTCCGTTTGTATATTATACTTGAGTGAAAAGATTTTAAAACATCACTTCCAATACTGTCCACATACAAATTACTAAAGAATAGAACAAAAGATGGATAAGACTTCCACAGAGAAAATGGTTGAAAAGTATTCAAAAAGTCTTAAATAAGTGGGGAGGCACACTATGTACTTCCATTTGGAAGACTGAATTGCACTTAACAGAATGAGTGCCCAGAAACAGACCAAGGCAGACTTGGGCACTTAATATATGACAGAAATGGCACTGCTCATCAGTGGCGGAAACGGGGACTTTTCAACAAATAGTGCTAGCACAAAGGGGCATTTAGACAAAAAACACTATTGGACCCCTACATCATACCATGTACAGAAAAGAGTTCTAGGTGGATTAAAGACATAAGTGTGAAAGCCAAATTGTGCAGCTTTTATTGGATAATATAGAAGAATATCTTCCAGACCTCAGGGTACTAAGGGATTTCTTAAACAAGGCACAAAATAAAACAATCAGAAATGAAAAGAGAGTAAAAAGACAAGCCAGAGATGAGGGACAAGATATTTACAAAACCTGTGGGGGTGGGGAGGTTTACAATGAATATAACTGCCCAGTGACTAGACTCTATAGTCCACATGTAAAGAACTATTTTTGAAATCAGTATGAAGAAGACAATAGAAAAATGGGCAAGACTAGAACAGGCATTTCCCAGAAAAGAAATATGCATGGCCAATAAACATATGAAAAGGTGATCGACCCCTTTAGTCATTGAGGCAACGAAAATTAAAATGACAATGAAGTTTACCACACCCATTAGAAAAATTTTAAATTCTGGCAAATCGTTGCTGGGAAATGTGGAGCGAAGACTCTTGCATATTGGACAGTTGGGTGTGAATGTGCTCTGGGACCCAGTAATTCTACTTCAAGGTGTATACCCTAGAAAATTCATGCACCTAAATATCAAGCTACACAAGCAAGAATGCTCATAGTGGCCTGGCTGGTGTGGCTCAGTGGACTGAGTGCCAGCCTGTGAACCAAAGGGTCCCGGGTTCGAGTCCCAGTCAGGGCACATGCCTGGGCTGTGGGCCGGATCCCCAGGAGGGGGCGCTCGAAAGGCAACCATACACTGATGTTTCTCTCCCTCTCTTTCTCCTTCCCTTCCCCTCTCTAAATAGAAAGAAATAAAATCTTCTTTAAAAAAGAATGTTTATCAGGGCACTGTTGACAATAGCCTCAAACTGGAAACAACTGAAATATCCATCAGCAGTAGAAAGAATAAATATTGGTCTAATCATACAAGGAATACTGTAGCAAAATGGAAATAAAGGAACTGTAGCTATATGCAACACAGATGACTCTCATACACAACGTTGAAAAAAAGATGTAAAACGCAAAAGATCACATCAGTATGATTCCATTGATATAAAGTTTAAAAACAGACAGAATTAAATTATGTTATTTAGAGATGTATACACAGATGGCACTACTGTCCAGGAAAGCAAGGGAATTACTATCACATACGTCAGGAGTGGTTACCTCAAGAGGGAAGGAAGGGGGTCGTGACCTGAGGGAGGTCTGCAGACACAGGTGCTAGAAATGTTCTTTCTCAACCTAAGTGATAGTTATATGGGTGTTCACTTTATAATTACTTATTAAACTATATACATGATTTATGCAGTTTTCGCCATGTGTGCTCTATTTCACACACACACACACAAAAAAAAAACAAAAAAAAACCCCTGTAACTATAAATGAATCATGTGTTGCTAAGCAGTGTGAACTTTTTTGAGGAGCTTGACTCTAAACGGAAGGAGATAGCGTAACAGTTACAGGAGGATTCGGGATTGAAGGAATATGTGTACATATGCTCACCAAAATGCATGTACGAGAATATCCATAGCAGCACTATTCATAATGGCCCCAAACTGGAAATTACCCAAATGTCCACCCAACAGCAGAAAAGAAAAATAAACTGTGGCACAGTCACCAATGGAATATGTGTAGTGATGAAAATGGATGAATGACAACTACGTGGAATGATACGGATGAGTCTCACGAGCATAATGTTGAGTTAGGGTGACCAGATTTATTTAACAAAGGGGAAAAAAATAACAGGCAGCAGTTACATTTGAATTTCAGATAAATGATGAATCATTTTTAATATAAGTATGTTCCCTACAAAGTGATTCGCCATTTGTCTGAAATTCAAATTCAACTAGGCATCCTTTCACTTTTCTAGGGACTTTACGTTGAATGAAAGGAATCAGACGCAAAGGTTCCCTTCTGGGGAAGACTGCGACTGAAGTGGGCACAAGTGGTACTTCTGGAATGCTCGTCATATTGTTTTTTGATCTGGGTGGTGGTGACATAGGTACAGTCACATTGTGAACATTCATCAGAGTTGAAAAGTATGATTTGGGCATTTTTCTGTATGCTGCATTATACTTCAGCTGAATAACCTGTTATCCATCTGTAATCTATTTATACTCTATCTGGCAGTTAGCTGAATCTGTTTTCTATTCAAAGTCTCAACAAAAAAATAGGGATAAACTTAAAAAGAAACGTGCAGCACCCATGTCGAGGAAAGGAAGTAAAATATCTTGAATAGGTAAGTTAATCCGGCATATGAATAGCCTATAAATATAAAAGCATTTTTTTATTCCTCACCCAAGGATATGTTCATTGATTTGAGAGAGAGAGAGAGAGAAAGAGAGGCATGGCGGGGGGAGAGAGACAGACAGAGACAGACAGACAGACAGACAGAGAAATCGATCGGTCGCCTCCCCCTCCACATATCCCAACTGGGAATCGAACCCATTACGCTCCAACCAACTGAGCCACCCGGCCAGGGCTTAAAGTATTTTTAACTTCACTGATAACTACAGAAAAGAAAATGAGACAGCATTTTCCACTTATCAAATTGGTAATAATACTTAGTAAAAAAGTTAGAAGACTTCACAAAAAATGAATAATCTTAGGCCGTGGGAATTTGGTAGTATACTTTTAAAATGTACATGGATTTTGGGAAGATGGGGAGCTAAAGATAGCCCAGACCCCCTTTATCCCCAAGTCAGATCTGTCTACTCTGTCCTTCAGCCAAGTACTTGCTGAGGGAGTGAGTTCACAGAGTGGGTCTGAGACCTGAGAGTGAGTTCTCTCTGGAACAGCTGAGAACTCTGGGCTAAAGACCTGGAGTTCGATATAGGAGAGCCAAAGTGCAAGGATGGGAACCTGGCTGCTGGCGAAGGTTTGGCCTGCGGGACTCTATGAACTCCCAGGAGACAGTTGATATTGCCCACGTGAGTGTGGCAGGTTTCCCTGGATCTGAAAACACTGACAACAAACTGAAGAGTTGGGTTGTGTCCCCTCTACTCAGAGACAAGGACAGCACCAGGGAACAAGAGTCAGAGAAGCCTCCTCTTGATGCCTCCCAAGGGTGTGAGAAGCTGAGTGACAGCATGACCTCTCCTACAGCACTGGCTCATGGGTACAAACCACTGAGCCTTTTCCAGTCACACAGCTGCTGTGACTTAAGGGACCTCAGCATTACACTTGAGTGAGCCCCAATGAGAAGAGAAAGGAAAATAACAATACACCTCAGGGGACCCAGAAGCCTAAGACAGAAAGAAGCAGAAAACCTCAAGTAAGCCTTTAATGAAATAGAGATGCTGAAGGAAAACAGCCAACTGAGGCTAAAAAAGATCACTCAAGAAGATGAAAGCACAACATAAAAAAGACTTTCTGGAACTAAAAGAATTAAATGTCATTTACCCAAACTAGTAACAATTATCATTTCAAATATTAAAACAATAAAACCATTCCAACTAAAAACAGAAACTAGACTCTCTCGCCCCCCAAGGAAAGCAATTTTACAAGCCTAGTGTGTATCCTCCAACATCTTTCTCCTTGCTAATAAAAAACATAAGAAATGATAGGCATAAATATTCACAAAGAGATCATTTGCTTTTTACTGATATGATTTTATACTAAGAAACCCTAAGACTCTAGTTTAAAATAAAAACTTAGCACAGAGCTATAAGTATTAAGATGGATAAACCTCTCCCTGAGCAGTGTGGTTCAGTGGGTTGGACATCTTCCCACAAAGTTAAAAGTCGCTGGTTTGATTCCCAGTCAGGGCACATGTGGGTCATGTGGGTCAGGTCCCCAGTAGGGGGCATGCGAGAGGCAACCAATCCATGTTTCTCTTCCACACGTTTTTCACCCTCTCTTTTTCCCTCCCTACCCCTCTGTCTAATAATAAATTAAAAAACTCTTAAAAAAACTCCTTTAATAAAAAGAATTAGAAATAGAACTACTATATGACCCAGCAATTCCACTTCTGGTCATTTCACTGAAGAAATCCAAAAGACTAACTCAAAAAGATGTATGCACCCCTATGTTTAATGCAGCATAACTTATACTGACTGAGCAATATATGGAAGCAACGCAAGTGCCCATTCATAGAAGAATGAACCAAGAAGATGTGGTGTATCCATACACAATGGATTATTCCTCAGCAATAAAAAGAATGAAATCTTGCAATTTCTGACAACATGGTTGGACCTAGAGGCATTGTGCTAAGTGAAATGTCAGACGAAGAGAATACATTACCATATAATGTCATTTATATGTGGAATCTTAAAAAAACAAAACAAAACAAACAGAAACAGGCTCATGAACAGAGAACCAGCTGATGATGCCAGAGGGGAGGGGTTCAGGGGGTGTTGAAAAATGTAAAGGGGAATAAAAGGTATACACCTCTAGTTACAAAATAAGTCACATGGATGTCGTACACAGCACAGGGAATACAGCCAGTATAATGGCAATAACTTTGCATGGTGACAGATGGTTACTAGATTTATCACGGTGATCACGTTGTAAGGCATTGAAATGTCGAATCAATATGTTGTACACTTGAAATGAAAATAATACAGGATAAGATAAAAGGAGGTTTACAGTTGTGAGTATGTGAAACAGTTTATTCTTGCATTGCCATTTATTAATTATGTATTATTTTCCATATGAACAACTCTAAACCTACTCTTGCCCCACCCTGTATTGCATGTCAACTATGCTTGGCTAAAAAAAAAAAAAAATCTCACACAATAAACCTTTTTAAAAAACAAACAAAAAACCGTAAGTGAAACAAGCTAGTCACAAAAGACCACTTATTGCATGACTATATTAATATGAAATATAGGTTAGTGGCGGGCTAGGGTTAGAGAAGGGCTGGGAAAGGGGAGTGACTGCTGGTGGATATTAAGCTTCTTTGGGAAAAGGATGAAAGTGCTCTAACATGAGATTGTGGTGGTGAATGCACAACTCCATGAATGTACTAAAACCCACTGATCTGGACAGTGTAAATGGGTAAATCTTATGGTTGCAAATTCCATCTCAAAGAGCCGTTGAAAGATAACTCAGAACCGTACACCTAAGAAAAGATAAAAGAGGCACAAGAACCTTTAAATAAGGTTAACACAGAACAGAAAGGTCACTCTTAACTACATTCAGAACAAAAGCTGAATGAGAAAGAAAACAGGCTGTGCCCGGTGCCAGCGGTATAATGCTGGTAAATGACAAAGTAAAATCCCTCAATTACACTTGTTGCTTCTGCCTTCTCAGTTCCCGAGGGACGTGAAGCCCAAGGTAAGGAGGTAGTGAGACCTCGGCCACTTTCATAAGAGGTCAAATATACTTGGGCCAGATGAATTCTAGCCAAGTAAATTGCAACTAACAGTAATTTCAAATGTGAGTGCTGAAGCTATGTCAGTGATCTTTGAGAAATCTCAGAGAAAAAGATGTTCCAGAAGACTGGGCAGATGTAATGTCAAAATTCAAAAAAAAAAAAAAGAGCTAGAAGTTAATTCTATAAATTACAGATCAGTAAGTTTGATATGTCTTCTATATTATTACAGGCATGGCTTGCAAGAACCTAGAAATGGAAGAATAAGCACTAGAAGCCAGCTGAATTCACTAAGAGAAAGTTGCTTTAGGCTAATCCTTATTTCCTTTTTGTACTGTTACTAAGCTGGTGGCCAATGAGAAATATGGTAGATACAGTATATCTGGACTTCAGCAAGGCATTTGATGAAATCTTTCATGAGATCCTTAAGTATAAAATTGAAAAACAGCCCTGGCTGGTGTACCTCAGTGGATTGAGTGCTGGCCTGTGAATCAAGGGCTCACCAGTTCGATCCCCAGTCAGGGCACATGCCTGGGTTGAGGGCCAGGTGCCCAGTAGGGGGCACATTAGAGAGAACCACACATTGATGTTTCTCTCCTTCTCTTTTTCCTGCCCTTCCCCTCTCAGTAAAAATAAATAAACACCATATTTTTACAAAAGAATTCTTTTTTTCAGATACAAACTGAAATAAGCAATACATCTAGGCCAGATTTGCTTCAAAATAATACATCAAACTAAAAAGTGTTTGCACAGCAAAGGAAACCATCAACAAAATGAAAAAGGACCCTGACTGGTATAGCTCAGGTGACTGAGCATCTTCCAGCAAAATGAAATGTCACTGGTTCAATTCTTGATCTGGGTACATGTCTGGGTTGTGGGCCAGGTCCCCCCAGTCAGGGGCATTCGAAAGACAACTGATTGCTGCTTCTCTCTCACATCATTGTTTCTCTCCCTCTCTTTCTCCCTTACTTCCCCTCTGTGGAAAACAAACAAACAAACAAATAAAATCTTAAAAAAAGAAAAGGGAATCCACAGAATGGAAGAGCATATTTCCCAATGATACATCTGATAAGAGGATAATTTCCAAAATATACAAAGAACTTATACAACTCAATTCCAACAAAACAAATAACCCAATTAAAAAATGGGCAAAGTGTCCTGGCTTGTTTGGCTCAGTGGATTGAGTACCAGCCTGTGAACCATGATGTCACTGGTTCAATTCCCCATCAGGGCACATGGCTGGGTTGGGGGCCAGGTCCCCACTTTGGGGCATGAGAGAGGCAACCACACACTGATGTTTCTCTCCTAGCCAGGGCGCAGAGGACTCGTGGCAAGGTGGTGGCTGGCAGACTGGGTAGTCCCACTTTCGTGTGCAGATAAACCAGGAGGAACAACTAGGGAGCAAGACAGACTGCACAATCCCAGGGTTCCAGTGAGGGGAAATAAAGTCTCAAAACCTCTGGATGAAAAAAGTCTGTGGGTGTTGAGGCAGAGGGAGAAACTCCCAGCCTCACAGGAGAGTTTGTTGGAGAGACCCACAGGCTCCTGGAACGTACACAAAACCACCCACCTGGGAATCAGCACCAGAAGGGCCCAATTGGCTTGTGGGTAGCAGGGAAAGTGCGTAAAAGCTGGCCAACAGCTGAGCAAGTGGCATTGTTCCCTCTGGGACCCCTCCCCCACATATAGTGCCACAAGACAGCAATGTGGGTTGCCCTGCCCTGGTGAATACCTAAGGCTCCGCCCCTTACTATGTAACAGGTGCACTGAGACAAAGAAATAAGGCCCAAATGAAAGAATAGCTCAAAGCTCCAGAAAAAATACAACTAAGTGATGAAGAGATAGCCAACCTATCAAAACACTGGTAATTGGGATGCTCACAGAATTGGATGAGTATGGACGCAAAAGAGAGGAAAAAGTGAAGACTATAAAAAGTGAAATAAAGGAAAATGTACAGGGAACCAACAGTGACGGGAAGGAAACTGGGACTGAAATCAATGGTTTGGAGCAGAAGGAAGAAATAAACAGTCAACCAGAACAGAATGAAGAAACAAGAATTCAAAAAAATGAGGAGAGGCTTAGGAACCTTCAGGACAACTTTAAACATTCCAACATCTGCATCATACTGGTGCCAGAAGGAGAAGAGGAAGAGCAACAAGTGGAAAAGTTATCTGAACAAATAATGAAGGAGAACTTCCCCAATCTGGCAAAGGAAATAGACTTCCAGGACGTTCACGAAGCTCAGAGTCCCAAAGAAGCTGGACCCAAGGAAACACACACAAAGGCACATCATAATTACATTAGCCAAGATGAAAGATGAGGAGAGAATCTTAATAGCAGCAAGAGAAAAGGAGGCAGTTATGTACAAAGGAGTTCCTGTAAGACTATCAGTTGACTTCTCAAAAGCAAGAAGGGGCTGGAAAGAAGTATTCCAGGTCATGAAAAGCAAGGACCTACATCCAAGATTGCTCTATCCAGCAAAGCTATCATTTAGAATGGAAGGACAGATAAAGTGCTTCTCAGATAAGGTCAAGTTGAAGGAGTTCATCATCCTTTTATAATATGAGATGTTAAAGGGCCTTATCTAAGAAAAAGAAGAAGATTGCCCTGGCTGGTGTGGCTCAGTGGACTGAGTGATGGCCTGCAAACCAAAAACGAAGATCAAATATATGAACAGTAAAATTACAACAGATTCACAACTATCAACAACCGAATCCAAAAAAACAAAAACAAACTAATCAAACAACTAGAACAGGAACAGAATCACAGAAATAGAGATCACATGGAGGGTTATCAGCAGGGAGGGGGAGTAGGGAGAATGGGGGAAAAGGTATAAGGAATAAGAAGCATAATTGGTAGGTACAACATAGACGGGGGGAGGTTGAGAACAGTATGGGAAATGAAGAAGCCAGAGAACTTATATGTACGACCCATGGATGTGAACTAAGGAGGAGAGGGCATGATGGTAGGAGGGGGATGCAAGGTAGAGGGGAATAAAGGGGAGAAAAAAATGGCACAACTGTAATAGCATAATCAATAAAATATGTATATAAAAAGAAATTTATCACACGATGACTCCTTAAAACAAACAAACAAAAACCATAAGTGAAAGAAGCCAGTCACAAAAGACCACTTATTGCATGACTATATTAATATGAAATATGGGTTAGTGGTGGCCTAGGGTTAGAGAAGGGGTGGGAAAGGGGAGTGACTGCTGGTGGATATTAAGCTTCTTTGGGAAAAGGATGAAAGTGCTCTAACATGAGATTGTGGTGGTGAATGCACAACTCCATGAATATGCTAAAACCCACTGATATGGACAGTGTAAATGGGTAAATCTTATGGTTGCAAATTCCATCTCAAAGAGCCGTTGAAAGATAACTCAGAACCGTACACCTAAGAAAAGATAAAAGAGGCACAAGAACCTTTAAATAAGGTTAACACAGAACAGAAAGGTCACTCTTAACTACATTCGGAACAAAAGCTGAATGAGAAAGAAAACAGGCTGTGCCCGGTGCCAGCAGTATAATGCTGGTAAATGACAAAGTAAAATCCCTCAATTACACTTGTTGCTTCTGCCTTCTCAGTTCCCGAGGGACGTGAAGCCCAAGGTAAGGAGGTAGTGAGACCTCAGCCACTTTCATAAGAGGTCAAATATCTTGGGCCAGATGAATTCTAGCCAAGTAAATTGCAACTAACAGTAATTTCAAATGTGAGTGCTGAAGCTATGTCAGTGATCTTTGAGAAATCTCAGAGAAAAAGATGTTCCAGAAGACTGGGCAGATGTAATGTCAAAATTCAAAAAAAAAAAAAAAAGAGCTAGAAGTTAATTCTATAAATTACAGATCAGTAAGTTTGATATGTCTTCTATATTATTACAGGCATGGCTTGCAAGAACCTAGAAATGGAAGAATAAGCACTAGAAGCCAGCTGAATTCACTAAGAGAAAGTTGCTTTAGGTTAATCCTTATTTCCTTTTTGTACTGTTACTAAGCTGGTGGCCAATGAGAAATATGGTAGATACAGTATATCTGGACTTCAGCAAGGCATTTGATGAAATCTTTCATGAGATCCTTAAGTATAAAATTGAGAAAACAGCCCTGGTTTGTGTGGCTCAATGGATTGAGTGCTGGCCTGTGAACCAAAAGATCACTAGTTAGATTCCCAGTCAGGGTACATGCCTGGGTTGCTGTCCAGGTTCCCTGTTGGGCACTTGTAAGAGGCCACTGGTAGATGTACGTTTCACACATCCGATCTTTCTCCCCCTCTCTTTATCCCTCCCTTCCCGCCTCTCTAAAAATAAAGAAATAAAATCTTTAAAATTGAGAAACAGGAGCTGGTTGTTAATTTTTGTTAGATTAATAATTGCTTAAAAGACCATTCCCACAGCATGCAGTTTACCAGGTCACTTTCATGCTAGACAAAGGTTTGTAACAGCACACACCATGGGTTCTTTTAGCCTTAGGAGCTTCACCATTTCTAGCCAACAACTTAAATGAAGATATGGAAACCATGCTGATGAGGTTTATGTGACATCTCGGAAGGACCGTGAATACTTGAGGATATTGATTTTAATCATAAGTAGTTGGGGAGGGGGGCGGTAAAAGAAGAGAAAAGAAAAGAAAACAAAAACTTGCCTGGACGAGATGAAATCAAACCCAGGGCCAGATCCAAATCTCACACCTAAATTAGGAAATGAGCGCAAGGGAAAGAAACAGCTTTTCACTATTTCTGAAATCAGCGTCCAGCTTGAATTGTAGGCACTGTTAGACTGGGACCTGAAATATCCCAGCGAAGACACCAGTAATACCAAGAAGAAGAGTGCTAGAAGGTTTTATCTCCAACTGTGGCCTTAACCATCCTTACCCTCTTTGAGACGATCCCCTTCCGCCTTGGTTTTCTTCTGCCTTTCTGATCCAGCAAGGTCTACAAGATGCAATTTGGAGCGAAAGCTGCTATTCCTGTGATAATGACAGGACGCCACAAGTGAGAAGAGTACACAAGCTTGAGGACAGCCAAGTCTCAAAGCTGACCCGCCAGCTCTTCTTTTCTTTCAAGTAGGTCAAAATAGCCCCACTCATTACTAGTGCTCAGAGTATTGATGTCAGATGCTTTGTCAAACCAATTGAAGAAGCGACCCACTGGTCAACTTGATTAGAACTCACATTGAAAATCTTGACTCTTGCCCTGGCTGGGGTGGCTCAGTGGATTGGGCACGGGCTGAGAAGCAAAGGGCTGCCGGTTCGATTCCCAGTCAGGGCACATGCCTAGGGTGCAGGCCAGGTCCCCAGTAGGGGGCGCATAAGAGGCAACCATGCATTGATGTTTCTCTCCCTGTCTTTCTCCTTCCCTTCCCCTCTCTAAAAATAAACTTTAAAAAAAATCTTGACTCTTTAGATTGTAACTTACTTGTCATTTTTCTTTCTTTGTTCTATGGAGATTGTAAAGATGGCATGAGAGCGGGATGACTGGGAGTTCATCGCTGTGGAGGCCACAGTCCTACAGTTGTTGCCCTGCTCCAAACAGGAAACAGTATCCAGGGCAACTAAAACAGTCTTCTCAGTGAGTCCCACAATCTAAGTCAGAGAAAGAAAAATAAAACTCCCTTAGGATTCATACTTCAAATACTTCATCGGAAATACAAGTGGTGGTTTGAAGAAATAGTGCCTTGACGTTTCAGTAGAGCCTTAATAAATATTGAATAGAAGAGCCGTGGTTTTATCTAGAAACCCTCATCATTGGGATCCCTGCAAACCAAGGTCTCCAATCTCCCCGGGGACTTCCAAAACAAGGTACCGGCCAATATTGGAGCTAGAAAAGCTCTCTAGATTTTAGGATAGCACTGGATCAGGTGTCTTCCAGGGAGCCCCAAGTGAAGGTAAGCTTTGACCTGAAGGACAGCAAGGGTAGCATAAACAGCTGTGGTATTCCTCTTTGCTACTTTCTCTTCTGTGGGACTTTAGGTTCCTCCCCATACCTTTGATCTGTTTTAAACCTCATTTTCCACTAGGGGAAATTGCATGGCATAACTTCCGTAGGAAGCCAGAAAACCAGGATCCTGGGCTGGGTACTGTATCTAGCTATTAAAGTTTGTACAAGCTAAAATCTCTTGGAGCCTCTCAAGATTGAACTACAAAAAGTCCCTGCTAGCCCCAGTATGCTATGATTTTATTACTCCAGAGCTCCCAAATCTATATCGGTGCCCTGGTTTCTAGTCTTTTATTTATAATTGCCTGCTACTTACACTTTGAAATCAGTAAATTATAAGTCAGACCCATCTTCCTCTCACCAACACTGACTCTATCCACTACTCCTCCATTTCTATTAATATCTCTATTCTCAAAACCTCAGGTTCACCTTCAGTTCCTCCCATTCCTCCGTAGCTCAGCTATCACCAACTCCTAGGCATTCTTCTTTTGAATCCACTGCTTCCTTTTCCTTTCTGCTGGCCTAGTCCGGGCCCATATTACTTCATGCCTGAGAAATAAGGCAGAGTTTCCCCAATTGGCCTTCCTCGGCCTAGTCTTTCTCCTTTTCAACCCATTTCTGTTAGTCTCCCTAAAAATCCTGCTTCCTAAAATGTCACCAAACCACAAAGCCTCCTGCTAGATAATGAGGATACAAAGAGATTTGAAGATACTCTTCTAACATCCAGGACCTAACTTACCTGGAGAGATAAACATGGAATCTAAAGACCTGGTAAAAGTAGCCACAGCAGTCCTTCGTTTGGAAGGATTAAATAGCTTATACACAGCTCACAGGGATGGACAGGAGATTCCAGCTGGAAATCCGGAGTAATAATCTGGTCCCAACAGATCTCCTATTACTTCCCAACCCACAACCCTGAATCCAGAATGACTGGTCTTGTCTCATTACCCCTAGGAGTATGTTTTCTGCTTTCCTGTTTAAACTATTCCTTACTACAACAATACCCTTACTCTTTGCTCTACTTACCTACATTCCATTCATCCCATCTGAAAAGCCTTAACAGAGTTGTCCTTACCCACCCCAATTTAAGTCAGAAACCTACACTTCTTTGTATTGCAAATTTCATCTCAAATAATGCTTAGGCTTTAATTCCTGCTGCAGCATGGGGCATATAAAACATCTTGGAATCTGGTCAAGGGCTGGCTTACTACCAACATTCTTTCTGGTGACAGACAGCATGTGTTTGGCCCAGGTTTCTTATTCCCACTATTCAAACTGTCTTCCTGTATTCCAAGCTCATCAGGCTTTTGAAATGAGTCTGATCCTTCAAGCCCTGCTTTTGCACTTGGTTAATGGCTTAACAACCCAGAAGGAAAAAAAAAGCACCTGCCTCTCAGGCACCTGTCCCCTAAAGCTTCACCTTTCTGTGCAGGGAAGAGAGGAAGGAGAGAAAGATGGGCAAGATATTATTTTATCAAGTTTTCCCAAGTCTGTACTACCTATGTTCATCCACTTCCAGCATCAGATTCTCCCACTCCCGAATATTCAAACTGGTGCTAGACCCAAGCTCTGCCTGTTTTCAACACTGGCTTCTGGATTTGGACCACTCCCGTATACAAAACTCCCTACGTTGCCTCAAATTTTCTGTTCAGCCCTGGCTGGTGTGGCTCAGTAGATTTAGTGCCAGTGTGTGAACCAAAGGGTCGCTGGTTCGATTCCCAGTCAGGGCACATGCCTGGGTTGCAGGCCAGGTCCCCAGTAGGGGCACGCGAGAGACAACTACACATTGATGTTTCTCTCCCTCTCTTTCTTCCTCCCTTTTCCTCTCTAAAAATAAATAAATAAAATCTTTTTTGAAAAAAGAAAGAACATTAAGATTAAAAAAAAATTCTGTTCAGCTATACCTCTGCAACCTGCGACTGCCATGTGATACAAGCCTCTCAAATAAGTGATCTTTGTCCTATGGTACTTATGAATTTTGAAAAGGTTATGTTGGTTAACTTTTCAATTTTTAAATATCACTCCAGAGCCTAGCACAATGTCTATTCTAGGGTTGTCCAACAGAATTTTTTGACCATGGGTAAGTTCTTTATCTGTGTTGTCCAATATAGTAGCCACCAGCCACATGTAGCTGTTGAGTACTTCATGTGTGTCTGGTGTAACTGAGGGACTGAATTGTTTTATTAAAGATTTTATTTATTTATCTTTAGAGAGGAGAAGGAAGGGAGAAGGAGAGGGAGAGAAACATCAATGTATGGCTGCCTCCTGCACACCCCCTACCGGGGACCTGACCCGCAACCCAGGCATGTGCCCTGACTGGGAATCGAACCTGTGACCCTCTGATTCACAGGCCGGTGCTCAACCACTGAACCACACCAGCCAGGGCGGGACCAAATTTTTTTTAAAAGATTTCATTTATTCATTCATTCATTTATAGGGAAAGTGGGCAGAATGAGAGGGAGAGAAACATCAATGTGAGAGAGAAACACTGATCGGTTGCCTCTCTCACACCCATAGCTGGGGAGCAGGCCCGCAAGCCAGGCATGTCCCCCAACTGGGAACTGAACCGGCAACCCTTCACTTTCTGACACAACGCCCGACCAACTGTGCCATGCTGGCCAGAGGTGAGGGACTGAATTATACATTTTATTCAATTTTAGTTCATTTAGGTTTAAATAGCCATTTATGGCTAGTGACTACCATACTGGACATCAAAGCCTTAGAACTCTGTAAATCGCTAATCCTGTAATATTTAATTGATTTTAGCATTCCTTCAAGAGGTAACAGGAAGGTGATCAAACATCCTTCCCTCCAAGAGATCCCATGTAGGAATTCTAGATTAACAAAGGCAATCAGGACCACACAAAATCTGAAAGATGTTAGTAGTCATTTAAAACCACAGTGGCAAATAAAAGACATGTGAACTTTAGTAGCGACCAACATTTTTAAATAATAATAACAACAACAAACACACCTTTATGCCTTCCTTAGGATCCTCTCGTATGTTTATCTGAGAGGTTTTCTCACGAGGTGGGCATAGAAGATCCAAGATTTCTTCATTGTAAATCTGGTATCATTGAAAATAAAGTAGTAAAAACAATATGTTAACAGGGTAATCTCAGGGTGGTGGGATCAGAGATGATTTTTAAGTTCTTTGTGATTTTGTTCTAAAACATTCTTACAACACACATATCATATTTTTAATTAAGAAAAGGGCTTTAACCCTATAGGCAAACATTTGATACTTGCAAGAAATGAATTCACACGTTACTGTAACAAAATCGAGACTGCTTTCTCAAGACAGAGTCTCTTAGGAATAGCAGACAATGAAAGTAACATGGGTGCCCAAATTCAGTTCTTTCATGGTGTCCTAACAGTGTCACCTTCACCGATTCTGTTAAGCTGTAAGTAACAAATTCTTCATAGAGGGTGGACGTGGGAAGCAAAAGGAAGAAGTAGCAACCAGTATTTCAACAACAAGCAGAACTTTAAGTATTTAGAATAGTGTTTAGCACAGTGTCAGCACTCTACTTGTTTGCTATTACTGCTGTGGCTACTATCTGACATACCAGGCTCTGAAGTTCTTTTTTCATTTGATTACCTTGACCACAACTGGGTTCATGAAGATTCAAGAAGGCTAATCTTAATGATGTGTGCCTCCCCACCTTCAAACTCTATTCCTCCTATACCCATTAGGAGTCAACTTCAGGATGACGTATTTACATACAATTTACAATTGCATCCTTACATCGCTGCACTTGAATTATTATTCCGTAAAGATGAGGCATCTTATCCCTGCTATGGAACCAACCAGCTAGTTTCCCAGAAGCCGGAAGTTCCCTAGACAAGTGTTTTTGGTGTCACGAGGTTAGCTGTAACTAGTCAATGTACTTCTACATTGATATATACTAGAATGAAGATACCCACAAGGGCAGGGACTTTTCTGTTTTGTTGACTGGTATAGCCCAAGTACCTAGAACAGGGTCTATAACATAGTAGGTACTCAATAAATATCCATCGAATAAACACATTCTGTCATCACCTACACAACTCAATATGTCCCCCAATTTTTAGAACATTCTTCACAAAATAGCAGCATTATTGCTTAAGCCTCAAAACAGTAAAGGCAAATCAAATATTTTTCTGCAGACTCTACAGAGAATCAATAAGAGGCCAAATTGGAATTAACAGAACTCCTGTCATCTTTTTATATGGCAATGCCAACTCCTCTAACAATCAGATTAAACAGACTATTTTGACAACAAGGGAAGAACTGGGTGCAAGCCAGATCCAACTGAGCCAGTAAGTTTTCTCTATCAGTTTATAAAAATGTAATTTACTAAAAATGCAATTTATTAGTTTGAGCGATGCCAGGAAAAACCTGATTCGGATTTCTTTTTCTACCCAAAGATAAATTTAAATGCAGAATAAATCAAGACAAATGATTTACCTCCAAGTATGACACCTTCAGCGTAAATTCGAAGTCACTCTTCTTGTCAATTTCTTTGAAGAGCATTTGTATCACCCGAGGAATGACCCCAACTGTTGGTTCATTCTCTTGCTCTGCAGTGTATGCGCCTCCCATGGAGTAGGTCTTTCCAGAACCAGTCTGTCCATAGGCCAGGACCGTTGCATTGTATCCTGGCAAAACAGAAGTCACACGCATAGTGGTGCTCAAATGTTCTCATCCAATCAATACACTCCGTTTCCTTCGGTGATTACAAATTGAGACTGCTCTCTTAAGATAAGGGTCTCTTATGAACAACAGCCACAGAGAAAAGTCATCTGGGTGTCATGACTTTGTATTGCTCCAAATAAGCAAAGAAAAAAAAAACCTCCCAGAATGTGTGCCCTTCCTGATAGCTCTCAAAAGATAGGAAGTAAAACACTTGAGGATCTGACGGCCATCATGAGAATGGCCAAGTCCCTGCAAAAAAGCCATTCAGAGCTTTGTAATTCTACTTTCTGTCTACTTTGAGAAATTCTAAATTTTGAGAATTAAATGAAAGTCCTAGAAGCTACATAAATAGAAGGGATTCAAACATGTATATTTTTGCGTAACAGTCGTCATTTGAAAAGGCAACAAAGTTGCTTCTTACAGACAATGAAAGCATCTGCTCCTTATCTGAACTCTCAGGCTGCTTCTGGACCACAGTATCAGAGTCCTAATAGGAATGTCATCATTTAAGTGTGATTCAATGGGATATATGCCCTTTGCTTTTTTCTTTTTGAAAGAACTTGTTTGTATAAATGAAGACCTAGATATTCTGAAAAATCATAAGATGTTAAATTGAGATTTTCACTAACAGATTGCTAGGATGGCCTGGTACAGTATAGTATGGCAGGCCTATGGGTCAAGAGAATAACATTCTATAATCTTCTGCAATACTACAGATGTGTGTATATAGTAATAACTGGGGAAACCAAGTTCTAGTACTTTCTACAAAATACTCAGGGCTCTGAGGTATTGGGAGTTCAGAGTAGGAGGGGCTGCTGTGGAGCTAACTGAAAAAAATAGTTTGTCTTTGCAGAGCAAT
This sequence comes from Phyllostomus discolor, assembly GCF_004126475.2. NCBI lineage: Eukaryota > Metazoa > Chordata > Mammalia > Chiroptera > Phyllostomidae > Phyllostomus > Phyllostomus discolor. The sequence continues at coordinate 95,786,512 of NC_050198.1, forward strand.
GTTAACCACATACATGTACATTGGAATCCTTTTCTGTATTATATTGCGTCTAAAGACTATACTGTAATTCTCATAGTTTCCCAAGTTAAAAATAGGAAAGTAGAACTATGGTACTCTTACTAAGCTATGGTGGTACACTCTGAGGAAGATGAACAGAGAGTGAAGGCTCTGGAAACCATCTTATTTCAGGAATGGCTAAAGGAGAGGAGGCATGGTTAATTAGAAGAGCTGTGGAATCATGTAATGGTCTTGCATATATGTAAGTAGGAAAAAGGGTAACTTTATAGTGGAGAAGCCTAGCAGATACCACCTAAATCAAATGATCAAAATGAACATCAGGATGTGAGGGCGATCTGGCTGTGACATCTTGTCACCCCATTGATCACCAGGGTTGATTCGGCTGATCTGGCTGGCGAGGCAGGTGTCCCCTTCCTGCCTCACTGCTCCATGTTCGTCCCTCCTGAAACTGTGTGCTCCATTGAAAAGGATGACCTTCCCTGATAGAGGACAGGACCATTCTTCAGTCAAGGGTATATGAATCGCTATGCTCCCCTGCTAGAACCTCCAAACAAAATCTCAAAGTAAACATCAGCAGAAATGGGACAAATCAAAATCATGTATTGACTGACAGGGTTCAAAAAGAATACATCTCTACTTCTGTGATATTTCTGCTAAAGATAAAGAACGCAAATTGAATCATAAATTAACATCAGACAAACCAAAATTGAAAAAAAAAAAAAGGTTTATACAAGAACTGGCCTGTGATCTTCAAAAGTGTCATGATTATGAAAGTCAAAAAAAGAATAAAAATTTTTAGAATGAAGGAAACTACAGAGGCAGTGCAACTAAATACAACTGATTTTGAACTAGACCCTCTGCTATAAAGGACAAAATTGACACAATTGGTGAACCTTGAATGAGGTCTGAGGACTGGATGGTAGAAATGTAGCAATGCTAATTTCATGATTTTTTAAAAAATATTTTACCGGTTTATTTTTAGAGAGAGGGTAAGGGAGAAAGAGAGGGAGAGAAACATCAGTGTGTGGTTGCCACTTGCACACCCCCTTACTGAGGGCTTGGCCCACAACCCAGGCATGTGCCCTGACTAGGAATCAAATTGGCAACCTTTGGTTTGCAGGCCCACGCTCAATCCACTGAGCTACAACAGCCAGAGCTAACTGCATGATTTTGATGGTTGTATTATAGTTATGTAGGAGAAAGTCCTTGATAGTAGCAAATATACAATGAAGTATCCAGGGGCAGCAGGTCAACAGCTTACCTCAAATTGTTCAGGAAAAAAACTTTTTATGCTGTTCTTACAATACTTCTATAAGTTTGAGATTATTGCTTTAATATTAAAAAATTTTGAAATACAGTATTCAAGGTGCCCAGTCATGACATCACTTAAAAAGTGAAAAAAAAATTGTGGACAGCTATTGCCTGGAAGAAGGCTGCTGTTTGTCTGGAGAGATAAACTAACATCACTGGGTACAAATGATTACTAGGAGGCAAATTTCACCTCAATATAACCTAATGCAATTAGAGTTGTTCAAAAACCAATCAACAGGACTACCCTGTGAGTCAGTGAATTTCCTGTCCAAAAAAACTCAAATAGACATTGGAAGTTCACTTTACATAGATATTGCTACAAGGCATTTTTCTTTGGAAGAGAAGCTAGACTAGGTGCCGTAAATGTCCTGTTCAACTTTAAGGGTCTAGTATGTCATGGTTCTACTTCTTTTAAATAGAGCTCTGCTTTGAATCTTGAATAACCACTGTCCTAGAATAATATTAAAGACCTCTCAGGCATTGCTCCCTTCTTCAGAATCCTGCTATTGTCTTGAATAATACTAAAGCCTTAGCTTCTGCAATAAAGATTTTGAAAAGCTTTTTAAAACTTATTTATTCTTAGAGAGAAAGGAAGGGAGGGAGAAAGAGAGGAATAGAAACATCAATGTGAGAGAGAAACATCAGTTGTCTGCCTTTCATACACGTCCTGATGAGGACCTGGCCCGCAACCCAGGCATGTGCCCTGACTGGGAATTGAACCCCCGACCCTTCGCTTTACAGTACTATGCCCAACCCATGAAGCCACACCAGCCAAGGCTGCCATAAGGATTATTAACCAGCCAGAGTATCCAGGCACTTTAGGAAATCCCACTCTTTACCTAAAAGACTTCTACTTATCAATCAATACCTACCTCAAAGGTTCCCTATGCTGTGAAATTCATCCCAGGTTTCCTAACCTGGTTTTCATAATACTTTGCATGAAAGTATTATGTAGAATTAGTATCATCCTTCTGGTTTTCATAATACTTTGCATGAAAGCACTACTTCTTTTAAAACAGGGCTGATTGATTCTATTGTGTATTTTTAACTTCTAAAATATTTTTCCTTAAAGATGGGTGCAGCCCTGACTGGTGTGGCTTAGTGGGTTAGATATCATACTGTGAACCAAAAGGTCACAGGTTCGATTCCCAGTCAGGGAACATGCCTGGGTTGCGGGCCAGATCTCCAGTTGGGGCACAAAAAGGCAACTGATCGATGTTTCTCTCTCATATCGATGTATCTCTCCCTCTCTTTCTCCCTCCTTTCCTTTCTCTCTAAAAGTAAATAAATAACATGAAAACAGTCTGGTACTGGCATATGCATAGACACATAGATCAATGGAACAGAAGAGAGAATCCAGAAATAAATCCAGGTCTTTATGGTTAATTAATATTTGACAAAGGGGGCACGAGCATACAATGGAGTAAAAATAGTCTCTTCAATAATTGGGTGTTGGGAAAACTGGACTGGTATGTGCAAAAAAATGAAACCGAACCACCAACTTACACCACACACCAGAATAAACTCAAAATGGATAAAATACTTAAATATAAGTCATGACACCATAAAAGTCCTAGAGCAAAACATAGGCAGGAAAGTTTGAGATATACCATGTAGCAATATTTTTGCTGATATATCTCTTAGGGCAAGGGAAATAAAGGAAAAATAAACAGATGGGACTACATCAAACTAAAAAGTTTCTGCAAGGCTAAAGAAACCATCACCAAAATGAAAAGGGAACCAACTGTATGGGAGAACATATTTGCCAATGATATATCGGACAAGAGTTTGATCTCCAAAATATATACAGAACTCATACGACTCTATGCCAGGAAGACAAACAATCCAATTGAAAAAAAATAGGCTAAGGACTTGAACAGACACTTCTCCAAGGAAGACATACAGAGGGCCCAGAGACACATGAAAACATGTTCAGCATCACTAGCCATCAGAGAGATGCAAATTAAAACCACAATGAGATATCACCTCACACCTATCAGAATGGCCATCATAAATAAATCAACAAACAACAAGTGTTGGAGAGGCTGTGGAGAAAAGGGAACCCTAGTGCACTGTTGGTGGGAATGCAGACTGGTGCAGCCACTGTGGAAAACATTATGAAATTTCTTCAGAAAAGTAAAGATGGAACTGCCTTTTGACCCAGTCATCCCACTGCTGGGATTATGCCCTAGGAACCCTGAAACACCAATCCAAAAGAACCTATGCACCCCAATGTTCATAGCAGCACAATTTACAAGAGCCAAGTACTGGAAGCAACCTAGGTGCCCATCAGTAAATGAGTGGATCAAAAAACTATGGTACATTTACACAATGGAATTCTATGCAGCAGAAAGAAAGAACGAGCTCCTACCCTTTGCAACAGCATGATGGAGCTGGAGAGCATGGAAATAAGCCAGGCAGTGAAAGACAAATACCATATGATCTCATCTGTAACAGGAATCTAATGAACAAAATAGAACCACAGGCATGGAAACAAGGAACAGACTTAAAACAACCAGAGGGCAGGGGGTAGAGAGATAATGGTGGAAAGAAGGGGAAGGGACTAGTTAAAGGAAATGTATGAATAACCCATGAACATGGACAACAGTGTAAGAACTGACTGTGGGAAGTGGGGTGGGATGGGCAGAGGAGGGCAAACAGGGGAAAACTGGGACAACTGTAATAGAATAACAATAAAAAATGACAAAAAAAATAGCCCTGGCTAGTGTGGCTCAGTGAATTGAACGCTGGCCTCCAAACCAAAGAGTCACCTGTTCAATTCCCAGGCAGGGCACATGCCTGGGTTGCGGGCCAGGTCCCCAGTGTGGGGTGTGCAAGAAACAACCACACATTGATGTTTCTCTCTCCCTCTTTCCCCCTCTCTTCCCCTCTGTCTAAAAAATACATAAATAAATCCTTAAAAATTAAAATTAATACAAATCTTTTAATAAAGATGGGTGCAAAAAGCTTAAAATTGTTAATGCAGCAAAAATCATGTATGTGGCCATCTACTTCTATTCCTACCCCTGAGCTTTGCATTCCTCCAGGGCCTGGAAGCTATATTATTTATCTCTAAATCCTTACACAGGTCTTGCAGGTGCATGGGCCTCAAGTAGATTGGCAATTGATTATCATCAGCACCCATCAAAGAGCTTCGAATCTAATGAGGTCCCAAGACAAACAAACAAAAACAGAATACATAAAAGTGAAAGCGCAGCAGAACTACAGAAAGCAAATAGAGCACAAAACTAGTTTCAAGGGTACACGATTCTTTCCCAAGTTATATTGCACTAATTCCTAGGCTGTGGGCTTTCTGAAGGCAGGACTCATGTTTCATCCATTCCTGCATTTGTAACATCCAAGCACAATACCTGACACAAAGTATATGCTCAAGAACCATTTGAAGAATGAAGTAGCCTCACCTTTAAATATGCCTTTTATGAGTGGTGCTACTGCTGTATTGAAGACTTCTTCCTGTTCAGCAGAGGGGTCAAACACAAAATCGTAGGTGAAGGATTTGTCGTTACCAACCACCACCTAGAGAAGGCAAGGGACAGGGACAAGGAGTAAGAAAATAACGAATGGCCAGACCACGCCCCTCACTGTCATTTGGCCTCAGGTTTTCAGGCGCCGTCCCCGGACTCTGCTACGCACCTGCGGCTCCCCGGGTACGAAGGAAAGGCACGTCTGGCAGCCCTCACTAATCTCTTTGGGGACCAGAGGGCGACATCGCAGGGCCACTTTTACAGGAATTCCCTTCACCTCTTCCTTCATCATCCTACCTCAACACCGTCTGTGAGGGGAAAAAAAGAAAATAGGCTTGCTGATGAATCTTTGGTGGGTTCGCAGGGGTGGGAGGGCTCCTCCCTTAGCTCCGGCCCTCCGCTGGGGGTGGGAGATCGTTTGCGGGACTCAGCGTAGGTGAGGGAGCCTCCTCCTTGCAACGGGATCACTGGCGCTGGAGAGTCACTTTCCCTCCAATTTGGCCACCACAGGACTGTCGCACAGTCCGACACTCTGAAGACAGCGAAGTGGCCTCTGAAATGCAAAGGAAAACCCCCGGCGGAGACGATGACAAGGACCCACAGCCCCAGGGTACCGGGAAAGGCAAATCCTCGGCTAAGTTGTGTCCCCTTAACTCGCCAAACTAAACGTACCTTCCCCGGTGTCCCGTTGCCCTGTTCCAGCCGGAGATTTAACCGCCAAGTTTCAAATTAGTCCTGGAGGCGCCAGCCAATCGGAGCGCAGACGGCCAGCGGGAGCCGCCAGCACGTCTGCGTGCGGTGAGGGACGCTTTTGGGAAGTTCTGGGCCTGCGCGTCGCACGCTGGTCCCGCCCCTATCTGCCATTCACGGCATCTGCTTCCGGTTCTCGGGCTGTATTGGCAGCGAGTGGAACCTGAGCTGGCTGAGGCTTGTTGGCGGGTGAGATAGTACGGCAGTTACTGCTGGGAATACGCGGGGCTCAGGCCGCATGCGAGGAGCGTATTCAGAGGTGGCTAGTGGTGAAGGAAGGGTCGGTCTGGGGATCTCCACCATTACCGATCACAGCCACAGAATGTGGGGCGGTGCCTTGCCTCGACTCCCTGTGGATAGTTGGAGTCGGCACTCCCTCGGATTTCGAAAATAGATCTTTTTAGATGCACTCTTGCTTGCCTGTTCTGTAAGTTGAAGACAGTAACATGTGTTTCGCAGGAGTGTTATAAGAAAGATCATCTCTATAAAGGACCTAGCAGGTTGTTTGACACCCAGATATCCAGTAAAATTCATTGTTTTCTTCCATCTTTTTTCTTTCCTCTTTCCAACTATCTGTCCCCTAGAAGTGGGCTAGGATCATAGGATGACGGCCTGGGATAGGTTGGATTTGTTTTTTGAAAGTTGCTAGGCTGCTGTCCCCTTTAAACCATTTTTATCAGCTTCGATTCACCCTTCCATTCCAGAGGCTTGCCAAAGATGGACAGCCGGATTCCTTATGATGACTACCCAGTGGTTTTCCTGCCAGCCTATGAGAATCCCCCAGCATGGATTCCTCCTCATGAGGTGGGAACCATCTGTACTCTTGAACAGCAGATTTTTCCTCATGGGCATAAGATGATATATTAAACATAGGATAAACATAGGATAGCACAGTTAGAAAGCTCAAGGCAGAATGAATCAGCCTTTGTTGTAGCCAAGAGGCCCAGAAGTTGGATTCTGAGCAACTGGGTCCACTGGACGCTTCTTATGGAATCCTTCTGCCAGAGTCCATTCACATCACAGAATTCTGGATATTCAGAGCCCCAGTTTCCATTCTCTCAAGGTAAAGAAGTGGGGAGCCACTGGACTGCTAGCATGTCCCCAAGCTCTCCATCAGCCCACTTGGACAATGTTATCTGGTCTATTTAAATTAAGTCCATGACTTGACCTTTTCCTAACTTCAGGGAGATACATTTGTGTTCTGGATGAAAGTGGGCATAAAGTCTAAAACCACTAGTAAGATTTCTGGGGTTGCTGTGTTTTGCAGAGGGTATACCACCCAGACTACAACAATGAGTTGACCCAGTTTCTGCCCCGAACTGTGACACTGAAGAAGCCCCCTGGAGCTCAGGTGAGCTTGTGGAACAATTACAATTCATCTTATACCAGTCTAGATTTGTCCATACCGGGCCAAGAACTTACCCGTGGTTGGGAGGACAGATTTAAAAGCAGGTGAGGAGGTGAGGAAACTACCTTTATTGGGTGGAAAAGCTGAGATACAACACTTCCACAACTTCTGACTTCTCTCCGAGGGACACATATCCCAGCTATCATATAATGATGCTACTAGATATTCTTGTGTTTGTGGTCTATATTGAGCCCCCATTCTGTGCTCTTGTCTTGCAGTTGGGATTCAACATCCGAGGAGGAAAGGCCTCCCAGCTAGGCATCTTCATCTCCAAGGTGCGTGCACCTGGTAGGCAATATGGGTAGCTACTTCCCTTTGTTATATTGCAGAACCATGATGTCTCAAGGCCTCGGAGAAGGATGATTTTGTAGACTCATAGGAAGGGCATAATGGGAATGACCTTTCCCACTTAAAACTTCCCACCTGGGCCCTGACCAGTGTGGCTTTGTTGTTTGGGCATCATCTCACAAAGCAAAAGGCCACTGGTTCGATTCCTGGTCAGGGCACATGCCTGGGTTGTGGGTTCAGTCCCTGGTCTGAGCATGAGTGAGAGACAACCAATCACTGTTTCTCTAGCACATGGATGTTTCTCTCTCTCTCTTTCTCCCTCCCTTCTCCTCTCTCTCAAAATAAATAAATAAAATCTTAAAAAACAAAAACACTTCCAACCTGGCAAGCACGTTTCCCTACATTTACACACACACAAACAGTAGCACCTTCCATTTGCATAGCACTTCATTTCACTTACAGTCTCTGAAATTCTCCCACCTCAATCACATATTCTCTCCTTCCCAACAGGTGATCCCTGACTCTGATGCACACCGAGCAGGACTTCAGGAAGGGGACCAAGTCCTGGCTGTGAATGATGTGGACTTCCAAGATATTGAGCATAGCAAGGTGAGCACAGCGCTTGGGCTGTGGTGAGGCAGGAAACGATCCCAAGTAGGACAGGTCAGACAGGATTTGCTAATTCTGTGTGCAACTTGATAAGAAAGAATCTCTCCTGAGGGAAGTGGACTGGAGGGAAGCAGCTATTAGTGATCCAGAAGGTTGGAGTGGCAAAGGACTTTCTTCCTCTTGCTATTGTGTCCTGAGTCATATCTTATTTGTACAAGCTGTTGTGTTCCTTTCAGGCTGTTGAGATCCTGAAGACGGCCCGGGAAATCAGCATGCGTGTCCGCTTCTTTCCCTACAGTAAGTGTCCCTTACCTGGAAGGGCCTGCAGTAGGAATTCTTTTAAATCCTGATTGCTGGATGCCCCATGAGTTGGTGGGAGTGGGGGATTGGGAGCTCAGGCTTGAAAATCACCTGCTTTTTCCTCCTTGTCTTTCTTCTTTCCCCCAGATTATCATCGCCAAAAAGAGAGGACTGTACACTAGAGAGTTGCAAGCCACAGCCATCCACTTGGAATCTAGGACAAGCTGGCCAGGCCTCAGGGAAGCCACATACACTCTCACAGAGTCTCATACACTTTGGAGACTCCAAGGGGACCCCATTTTCCCTCCTGCCCCTCCTATTCTCCAAAAAAGTAAAACGTGATGCTGAAGAAATGTTAGTGTGACTTTTGGATGATACTCACTGAGTGTAAAATACTTTCGAGGCAAACATAAAAGCTCTTCCAAAGAGGAGCCGCTGGAAGTAACAGAGCAATGCTGTACCTGCTTCACAATTGTCTCTATCTGCCCAGAACATCAGGGAGGCCTGGGAACCTTAGATGCAGTATAACTGAGGGATGGTATCGGGTGGAGGGATAGTGGAGGAAACGTGCCCTTTCCCCATGATCTGGGGACATTTCTCTGCAGGGTACGGTATTAATATAGTTCCGTCTTCTCTTTTCCCTGATTCTGTGATCTGGAACATAAACTAAGGGAGGGCCTTAGATGCATTTCTTTTCAGGGACAGCAGTAAGAATTTGGTTCCCAATTTCCAAGTTGCAGGTTGAGTAGTACTGACAGCTAGCTTCCCCCTTTCCTTTACCCCAGCCCCCAAATAACCTGCCAGGTTCTGAGTTCCTTGCTTACAGTCCACTGTTAGAGATTCCACGCCACACTGTATACCATGTTCAAAATGCCCATTTAGAATAGCTAGTTTTCTAATGAGATACGGGATGAAGTGGCCCTGTGATGAAAGTCCCAAATTTGCCTTGAAAGAATCCTAGAAAGCTTAAATACCTCCAGGCTCTTCCCCCGGAGAGTGATTCTGATGGTCCAAGGTGGAGCCTGAAAATTTGAAATAAGGTAGATTGGTCTCCAACTATGGGAAATCATTCTAAATAGTAGCAATATATTTCTATGAGGAAGTTCTGGCTCTTCCTAGAAAATCCGTCCCAGCTCTACTGTGATACCTAGAGGCTTGGTGCCACTGTTGGGTAGCAACATCCTTGTGAGCAGAGCTGGACAGAGAACTCGTTTAGCTGTTGTGCTTCCTGGGCAATCCTTGTTGCTCTCCTGCCCCCTAGTGGCCATCTGAGAAAGACGCACACAGGCACATTGAGTGAATCGACTGAATGTTGCAATCCAAGCCTCTCCCTGTGATTAACAACTCATCTAAAAGTAGTGAACTGTAAAAAGACCCAGCCATGTACCATAGGCCTAAGAGGCAAAACCCCTCCTGCCCTAAACTGGTTCTCGCTCTGCTGTACTTGGAGCACCAGATGACACAATTGCATTGTGGAAGTATTGACAGAGCGTGGAGAAGGCACAAGGAGTAATAGGCTGAGGCGAAAGGACCAGTTTATTGAGAGTGTTGATAAGAAAGCAGTGGAGAATGAACTGTATCAGCCTTTGAGGTACCCCAGGTGCTGTAGAACCGCATCCCCTATAGGTGTCTTGGCAGTCAGAGAAGGCGAGGTGGGATTCCTAAGCCCTGCAAGAACTTTCCATCCATAGCTGTGAGATGTTGTCATGGAAGACATGATGGCACTTGCAGGGCTTCTGTTCTACTTCTGAGTCCCAGAATTGGACCAGAGCTTAGTAACTGGCCAAGTATTTAAACCATAACCCTGAGGATGGAGGGGGAAGGACTGGTCCTGGAAAGCCCAAATGCAATAAATGGATCAAATTAGGCGGACAGCCCTGGCTGGTGTGGCTCAGCGGGTTGGACGTCATCCCTCGAACCGAAAGATCACCAGTTCAATTCCTGGTCAGGGCACATGCCTGGATTGTGGGCCAGGTCCCTGATTAGGGACGTGAGAGAGGCAACTGATCAATGGATCGCTCACATATCAATGTTTCTCTCCCACTTTCCCCCTCCCTCCCCCTCTCTCTAAAAAATAAATAAAATTTGTTTTTTTAAAAATGAAGCTATCGACAGGAACAGTGGCTTTTGATGCCTGAGTCATCAGAGGGCTCCAGGTGGATTTTAACTATTGATGTGTGTTAAGGAAGGTAAGAGAGGGGACTGGGGCCACATCTGGACTCCCAGGGGCAGCTTCTAGGAGACAGAAGAGGAATTCTGACTTTACAATCCCCTTTACCTACAGGTGAACCAGGGAGCTCCTTTGGGCTGAAGTTAGTCCCTTGTCTCTTAAATATCAGTCAGGGAGAAAAATTGGCTGACCATCAACTCAGCAAGGGAAGTTTGCTTTGCTTGTACACTCCCCACTCCAGCAAAGCTGGAAGAAAGGATACTCTTCTTCCTTCAGTGGGGATGAATCACTCTCGGAAGGAAGGCCAGAAGCCATGTACAGGAATAGCTGTGAGAAAGAGACAGAGAGGGAATGGGGGTGGAGGGAGAGAATGGTGATGTGCAAAAGGGGAAAAAAAGGGAGGTCAGGTTCAAAGACATAATTCTGGGCCTTTTCTCTGTATAATGGGGACATGAACATTACTCCCACTCCACAATAGGACAAGCCAAGATTACCCAAAAGAGTAAGCATCAGTGGGTGGCCAGAGCCAGGAGTGCCATGGAATTACTGTAAGGAATGGTTATTTTGCATGTTGCACCTGGTTTTAGCACTGGTTTCAACAAACATCGCATTGAGGTCTCTGGGTTTTTCTTCCCCCTCTTCTGCAGAGATGTGTCTTGACAAATGAGAAATTACATAAGGGACCAGACAATTATAAGACCCCTTCTGACTCAGAGCGGATAGGACTAGATCTTTCTGAGGTGTAATGATGCCTCCCTAGTACCAGAAACCCTAGAAGCCTTGAACCCCATGACCTTTCTGATCTCTGACACTGGTAACTCCTCCTGAGTAAACAGAATAGTAGACCCTCCCCATAGAGACTGATCTCTAGGTATGGCAGAAAAAATTGTATAATTACACTATAGCTTTTGTTTGGATCAATCTTGTTACCCACCAACATGATGACGACATCATCACTATGCCCACTTATCTGCCTGAACATCTGCCCACTTATCTGTCTCTTTGAAAGCATTGATATGTACAAGAGAATGTGTTGCAGAGTGTTGAAACATTTAGTGAAGTTTTGGAGGGAATAAAGTACCTGCCCTTCCTCTCTGCTATTTCTATCAACCTCCCTATTGCTTACCTCAATCTGTTTTTCAAACAGCACCCCCTTGTGATGTCATAGATAACCCCTGCAATAATTGAATCATAATGTAGCTAGGGCCCTGGATGTGGCTCAGTGGATTGTGTGCTGGCCTGGGAGCCAAAGGGTCGCCGGTTTGATTCCCAGTCAGGGCACATGCCTGGGTTGTGGGCCAGGTCCCCAGTAGGGGGGCGTGTGAGAGGCAACCACACATGGATGTTTCCCTCTCTTTCTCCCTCCCTCCCCCCTCTCTCTAAATAAGTAAATACAATCTTTTTTAAAAAGCATAATGCAGCTAGGAATTAGGCTGCAAAAGGGCTTCTGGCCAGTTGTGTCCTGTGGTTGCAGTTGAACCTGCATAAGACAAAGGCAGACAAAGGTAGACAAGAAACTAGGCTGTGAAAGGTAGAAGTTAATAAAAGAAAAATAAAAAGACTCAAGGAAAGTGGGTCCCTGAAAAGTGGCTATTATAGCCACAAATCAGGTGGCCTACCATCCTAGGGCAGGTCCAATGTCAATGTACTGTTTCCATTAAGGAAGACCCTATAGGGCAGCAGATCTAAGGATTCAAGACCTCTTGGATTTTGTCTGTGTTATAGCCAGAGTCCAGATGAGGATAGAGAGGACAAGAAACAGGGAAGGGTTGATAATTTGCGGAGGCTTCATGCTTTTCCTTCTCTTCTTTTTTTTTTTTTTAAAGGAAATGTGATTTTTAAAAAGATTTTATTTATTTCTTTTTAGAGAGGGAAGGGAGGGAGGGGGGGGGAGAGAGAGAGAGAGAGCGAGAGGAGAGAGAGAGAGAGAAAGAGAGAGAAAGAGAGAGAAACATCAATATATGGTTGCTGGGGGCCTTGGCCCGCAACCCAGGCATGTGCCCTGACTGGGAATCAAACCTGTTATGCTTTGGTTCACAGCCTGCGCTCAATCCACTGAGCTATGCCAGCCAGGGCTCCTTCTCTTCTTTATCCACAAATAGTCCAGGGTGGTAATGCATATGCCTGAAGGGTTGACATAGAAGGTTAGTGAAAGGAGCGTGAACCTGCACTATTCAGTCCCCCAAGTACCTTGTCTTAGACAGGAAGTCAATTCCAATGGTTGCCTGCAAAGGAGAGAGACTCGCTCTGTACCTCTCCTCTACCCCCAATACCAGGCAGCCTTAGAACTGTAGTTGGAAAACGACCTTGAGAAGGTGATCTTGCTCAATTTGTTAACACTTACAACAGGTAACTTTGAGGAGGAGAATTCCTGGGTGAGTGGAGCTGAGAAGGGGACAAAACCTACCGCATGAGCCTTGGTGGTGGGCTCAGCTGGCCAGTGCAGTTGAAGCTCTGGATCACGAAGCGAGTGCCCCACTGTGAGACAGATAAATAAAGTATTTGTTGGGATGGTCAAGGAGGAAATTAATTCTGAGAACCTTCTACGCCATTCCATACTGTCAGATCTTATTCCACAAGCCCAACTCAGACCTCCCACTGCCCTGCTGCTCCAGGAACAGGAGTTTGGATTTACACAGACACCATTGCTGGCGTGGGGAGCAGGGCTGGGGTGGGGGGGGGGAGCGGGGGGCGGTCCCTGGATGGTTTCCAGGCCCAAGCTTCCGTCCTTGCAGTGGGCCTCGCTGTGTGTGAAGTATATTGCGGCCAGCTGCCTGAAATCACACAGTGTTCTCTGTCCAACTGCTATTCAAACCACCTTTGCACCATCCCTCAGCCTGGGAGCATAGCTGTGCCCACTGGCAGGCAGCTGCAGCAGGTCCCTCCTCCAAAGCAGTGGGTGGCACCCGGAGGGAAACTTGAAGGACTCACAGAGGGCTGGCAGCGTGCCAGAAGGAAGGCTAGGGTCATTTACGTGGAAAGCACCTGCTACAGGGTGAGCTAATTATTAGGAAGGGGGAGCTCATCCTCAGTAGTTCCATTACCCTCCTGGAGAAGAAGATAGCAAAGAGATCGCCAGCCACGTGTGGACAAGCTGATTTATTAGAGCATTACAGCAGCACTCCCACGCAAGCGCCAGAGCCAGGTGCTCAGCTCCCCTCGTCCCCCTCCTCCGCCAAAGCCTCCTGGCTCTCTTCCTCGCCAGGATCCTACTGGGTAAACTCCTGGATGAGTCTGTCCTCAGAGCTTGCAGAAGCAGCAGAGGGGCATGCAGGGTTAGGAAGCAGTTTCTGGGCATCCTTCACATTCCCTCCTTTTCCCGATATCATAGAAGCAATCCCTTCACTGCCTCCCAGCTCAGATCCTCTGCCCCCTCTCGGTAGCTCCCCCACTCACTCACTCACCCACCCATTGACCACACGCCATAGTTTCCCTTCACTTGCCCCTTTCCCAGCCTCCCAACACGAAAGTCCCCCTTGAGCACTGGAGGGGAAATAAAAACGGAGGAGGGATGGAGGGAAGGGATCGAAGAATGAAAGATGGAAGAAAGTGTGAGAGGGCAGCAGGAATGGACGCCTTGAAGGGGGAGGGCGATTCTCGAGAGGACCAGGGATGGAGCGAGGGAATGCAGAAACTGAAGGGAGGGCAGCTGCAAAGCACTGAACAATGGCACGAAGCTCAATCATAAGTTTTCACTACAAACATATTGAAAGCGATACTCCAGGAAGCTTTTTCATAGTTCTACCATCATAAAATGGAGGATGGCTGTGGGGAAGGGGATGGGACTTCCTGGGCCTGACATTTCCTTACCTAGCAGCCTCTGCAGCAAGGGAGGAGAGGGAGGGGAAAATGAAGCTCTTCATTTTCTGAAGAAATGTCTTGTTCCTGTCCCCCCTCCCGTTTTTACCCTCTGCCATCCTCCCACACACACACAACTTCCCTAGACACCCAACCTGCCTATTGCTATTCAATCTCCACCCAAACTGCTAGTCTCTGATCCATGAGATCACAACTGCTTGGTCCCCAACCAGAAAGCCCACTGTTCCTGTGAGTCCCACTTGCTCAGTCACCATGACATGGCTTTGGATGCTGGATGCATCAGGATCAGGGGCAGCTCCACACCAACATCACTGCAAGGAGCCCAAGGCAGAGTTACAGATTTCCCTTCAAGTCCACTCCCTGAACCTGTCTCCCTCGGTTTCCCCATCCTGGATGGCCTCACACTCCCTAGCACTCTTTTAGTCTCCTCACCTCCTCATCCTCCTCTCTTGCCCCTGTCCCTTCTCCACACAATCTCTTACCTGGCTGTCAGGTTGCCTAGGATGCTGAGGGTAGAATGACACTATAAAATTAACAGCTGGCCATGGCGGGTACGGCACAGTGGATTCAGTGCTGGCCTGAGAACCAAAGGGTCACTGGTTCGATTCCCAGTCAGGGCACGTACCTGGGTTGCAGGTCAGGTTCCCAGTAGGAGGTACTCAAGAGGCAACCACACATTGATGCTTCTCTCCCCCGCTTTCTCCCTCTAAAAAGAAATAAAGAAAAATCTCTAAATTAAAAAAAAAATAGCAGTAGCAGCTGGAAATGGAAAGTGGCAATCTAATTTTACTGGGGGGTGAGATCAACTTAGCCATAGAATGGGTTTCTGGAAGGGAAGGTGGTTTGCTCACTGAGCTCACAGGGAACCTGATCTGGGAGAAGGCTGGGAAACAGCTTGACTGGGTCAGTCCAATCGGGAGGGAAGCAGAAGGGAGAAACCCTCAGCTTCCCCAATGCGTGCTCAGACAGACCTTGAATCCTCACTCACCCTCCACTGGACACCGTCAGATTGACTCTGACTTTGTAGGACACGAAGTATCCTCAGTATCCTCAGCAGCTCCTTGTTTGTTCCAGGTCAAAAACTGGAGGTGGCAGTATTCAGTGTGCATTTGTCGGGGGAGCTGAGGAGGGGCAGTAATTCACCAAGTCCCCCAGTGCCTTCCTGTGTCCCTTTTGGCTTCCAACCGGTTTCCCAGGTTCTACTCTCTCCTCCTCATTGGGATCACATTTCTGTTCCTAAAATCCAGTTTTACCATGTTACCTTCTGCTTCTTTACCAGATCCTACCTCTCTGACTGTAAGCACCCTGCTTGGCTTTCACAGCTGTTAACAATCTTGCCCCACCCAGCCTTTTGAACTTTTTCTGCCCTAACTCCCTAACACCTGGGAGACAACAGAAATGGACCCATCTTCTTGCCATGCCCAAAAGGTGCCATGCGGATTCCTACCTTCTAGCCTTTGCTCCTGCTATGCTCCCAATCTGGAATGCTCTTTTCTTCCAGATTCTACACATTCTTTACGATCTAGCTCATTTATCTCCTCTAGGAAAACTTCTCCAGCTATGTTGGCCGCTTTCAGTTTCTATTGGATTTATGATCTGAACCACATGTAGCAACATTTAACTGTTACATTGCATTTGCATTCCTCTTTGTTCCCCATCCAGGCCATACATTGACTGAAAGCAGAGATTGTCTTAAACTTCTTTGTATTCTCTCACATGTAATAGGTGCTCAATAAAAAAACCTGCTGATTGAAAAAGAAGATACAGAAAGATGTATATTCTTGGGAAGTTCTCTTCATTGCTCTGGGATGCTGATCCCCTATAAAATAATGCTGTTTGGATGACTTATAAGGGTCTTCCTTGCTATAATCACCTATAGCTACATAATTGATAAACTATGGGGAGAGGCAGAAGAAATTAATGCTTGTGTGGCAGATGGTTTTTTGTGGGACACACATCTAACACAAAGACTTCTGAAGTCATAAGGCCAAATGAATGACTTGATAGAATTCTATCAATTCCTATCATATCATCCTCTTTTTTTGTCCTCCTTTTCCTCCATTTCTCATCACCTAGTCTTTCATCCATTTCTGTCTTCCCCAGGGAGTAGGTACTGCAGAGATCACAGTGTTAGAGCCAGATGACATGTACTAGAATCCCTTCTGGCTCTGCCACTTATTAGCTACAGCAGCTTGCACAAATTCCTTCATCTCTTTCAGCCTTCGGGTTCTTAGGTATAAAATGGAACGAGAACAACTTTACAGCCTACTTTAGTGGGATTTTTATAAAGGAAACATAGTACATGTATAAGACCTTTGTGGGTTGTGAAATATACAACCCAGGAATTTTTTCTCTCCACTTTTTCCTTTCTTGTTGCCTATGACCTAAGCCTGCCTTTGGTCTCATGGGCATTAATTATTTGGCTTACTCTTGGCCCTCGGTTCTGGAGAGATCTGTGAACACTGACCTGGGGATATTTTTTTAAAAGTAGGTAGGCTTTATTAAAGGTGAAACCTCACAATTGTATATATGGCATGCAGAATGGGCTGGAGATAGAAAATGGACATTGGGAGTGACATTTGAGCTTATATCATGCTAGAGGCCAGATTGGTATCACCATGCTTGAGTTTTCCATCCAGTGCCAAGCCCTGTTTCTTGCAGTTGGCAGCCAGCAGTGGGGTTACTGCAAAGCTCTTGGAGAAACTAGAGTTAGCAGCTATAGTCTCCCTTTGAGAGGAAAAGAAGAGAATTTAGGTTAGGTTCGCCAACTAAGTGTGCTTTCATTCCCAACATTATCTTCTACAACTGCATGAACCCACTGGATTATCCAAGAAAGCTGTCATGTCTCACTGTGGCAAGTGGGAACAATTTGTTCTGATGGGAAATCCTTATACCACCGTCCTCTCTCAGCATTTTGATGATCCTCTTGTGGGTATCCTCCCTCTAGTTCTCCTGGGAATTCTTCCCTTTATCCATGTCAGCCTTCACTTTGATCTTTCTCAGTCCTGGGCTCTACCCACTTTCTTCTTTCCCCAACCCTCTCCTCTGCCTCTAGCATTCAGCCTTCTTCCTGCCTCCCCTCCACCCCTTGGCTGTCTAACCCCAGCCCCAGCTCACATGAACTCCTAAATGAACACAGTCTTGGTGTACTTGTCTAGTGAATACAGGACAACATCTGTGATCTGGTCAACTCAACAGGCAAGAAAATTACATGACTATAATTAATCAGTCATCCTCGAGCCCTCAACTTACTGCCCTCAGATATGACCTTATAAAATATGCATGATGTACCATGATGTACTCATGGACAAAGATGAGTAAATTTCAATATGCCTGCATTGGTGGGAAAGCCTAGCTGAATGCAGATTTGGATGAGGGGGGAAGAGTTTTGGAAAAAGATCTGTGGTTTTGGGACCAGGTGTAGGAGGATAGGAAAAGAAGCTCACCTGAAATCTTGATTTTTTTGATGAGTGTGCTGGTGCAGTTGTTGATACAAACATTGACAGAGATGGGTTTGCTGTGGTAGTGAACCTGAAGCTGGAGGAGAGAGGCCCATTATAAGGTTGGAGGGAGAACACCAAGATCAAGACCTAGGATTCCTCAGTGGACTGAGTGCCGGCCTGAGAACCAAAGGGTCGCCAGTTTGATTCCCAGTTAGGGCACATGCGTGGGTTGCTGGCCAGCTCCCCAGTAGGGGGTGCACGAAAGGCAACCACACATTGATGTTTCTCTCCCTTTCTTTCTCCCTGTCTTCCCTTCTGTCTAAAAATAAATAAATAAATAAAATCTTTAAAAAACACCCTATGGGGAGAAAGGCAGAAACAGAATAGGGAGGAAGATTGGGAGAGAAGGGAGGAAGAGAGGAAGGGAGAGGAAATAAGGGTAAGTGGGGAGAAAAGGAAATGCTCCTAGAATTAGAAGACACCTGAGGAGCATGCAAGGGTGCAAAGGAGGAGGTAACTGGGGTACAGTTCAAGCCACAAATTGGGGGAGGTGGAAAACCAATCTGCCGCAAAAGCAAGTACTTGAATTTGGGTAGGGGACAAGTCCCAGGATCAGAGAATTAGAAGGAGCTCTTACTTACCTGGAAATGTTGACCATGGAGTTGATGTAGAGCCTTTTCTGGGAGGAGGGAAAGAAGGAGGAAGGCTCAATCATTTGTCCCCTACTCTCCTTGGCACTCCTAGTGTAAAGTAACCTTTCCTCTTTAGATCGACACTTCTCAGCATGAAGTGCCTTTTCTATTCTCTCTCCTGCCAAGAGTACTTATTCATCCATACTCTCACCCATCCTGTATACCTCCCTGCTTTTATTTTTTACATATTGTTGGCTAACTATACTGTCCATCTTCAGAAAGCGCTGGCTTTCCTAGAATGGCTGGGGCACTCTTGGAAACCTTCAGAGAGAAGAAACTTGTCTGTAAAGGGGCTGGAGACAGGTCTCCATCCAGAAGACTGTGAGGGAAAATTGCACTGGATGAAGCTGGACATCACCTAGCATAGTGTAGGCATCTTTGTGAGACATCTTTGTTAGTTACCTGAATGAATGAACAAATAAACAGATCCTGTCTGCTTTTGCTCCTACAATGGATTCTGAGCCTGAGGTCACATCACGGTGGCCTTGTCCCCCAGCTGAGAAAGGAGAGGTGTGAGAGACAAACAGTTGGTGCTCTCGTGCTCTTTGTTGTTGGTGGCAGACACTGCTATGGGCATTGAAAGTCTTTCTTGAACCTGTCTGTTATTCTCATCGCCCTCTCCAAATTGTCCCTTCCTTATTCTCACCCAGGTCCCAGGGGCTAGGCCCTGGTGAAGGGGACCATTAGAGAAAGGAAGATAACAAACAAGCAAGCAAAATATAAGCAGAGACATTGAAATAAAGAACAAACTGACAGTAACCAGAGAGGAGGGGAAAGGTAATGGAGGGGAAGGGAAAGGTCATCAAGTAGCATGTATAAAGGACAAGTAGCATGTATAAAGGACACAGAGAGGAGGGGAAAGATAATGGAGGGGAAGGGAAGGGTCATCAAGTAGCATGTATAAAGGACACATGGACAAACCAAAGGGGCGTAGGATTGAGGGTGGGAGATGGGGGTGGGTGGGGCAGGGGGGAGTGGAGATAATTGTACTTGAACAATAAAAAACAATTACTAAAGGAAAGATATAGGGCTGGGTCTGTGTTTTGTGAATGAAAGAAATAGTCATTATCCTCATGAACTTATATATTTAATAATATTTAAAATCTTGAGATAGTTAGATTTTCAGAAAAATAAATGTGACTATTTCTAATCTTAATGGAAAAAAAGAAAGAAAGATATTTCTCTAGTGCTTCCCTTTGATGCACATGAGGTCTGGTCCCTGGGGTGAGCTTAGGGAAGCTTCCAGAGGTCTCTTGCAGGGTTTCTCAGCCTGCATGCCTGCTGCTGTGTCAGGAAAGATGTCCCTAAACTCCCTGATAATATTTTTAGGGTTTTTCAAAGGTTGGATTTATTTATTTTTTGACAGAAGGGAAGGGTGGGAGAAAGGGAGAGAAACATCAATGTATGGGTACCTCTCGTGTGCCCGCTACTGGGGAGCTGGCCTACAACCCAGGCATGTGCCCTGACTGGGAATCAAACCAGTAACCCTTTGGTTCACAGGCCAGCACTCAATCCACTGAGCCACACCATCCAGGGCTGTTCCCTGATAATATTAAGGGGGATGCTAAGGGCAAGGTATGTGGGGCCTAGTATGGGCTAGAAACAGAGGACATTGGACTATTATCTGGAAAGAGAGCGAGATGAAGCTCACATCAGTCTCCAGCTCTGGATGCTATGCCTCCCTCCCCAACCTCTTACACCCAAGGTCCTCTGAGTGCTCAGATTGGTGGGAATCAGGGGAGAAGAATATGGTTCTGGGGGGTGGGGGTAAGCATGAAATGCTGCTTTATAAATAGCTCAGGTGCCACAAGTTGGGAAAGCAGATTAGTAGCTAAAAGATTAGTGGCTAAAAAATTAGCAGGTTCTTCATATTGGGGCAGGGTGGGGGTAAGAGGCTTGAAGCTGATAGGGTTAAAGGCAGGGAAACTTGAGAAGGGGAAATACAGAGTTTTGGCCATGGGAAGCCTTGAACCTGAGGACTGCGGTCAAAGCAGAGTCAGAGGCCTTAAAGAAAAAGCATACGGAGGGATAGAAATAAGAGGGCTCAAAGTATCGATATAAGCCTTTGTGTTTCTGAAAAGAGAGCTTTGTGTCACACTGGTCTTTCTCTATCTCTTGATCAGCTACAGGCCAAAGGTGTGGAAAAGAGCACCTCTTACGCAGCCCCCCACCCCTTAGGACTTGGGACTCTAATGCTCAGAAACACAGATTATCCCAGCTTCTGAGCACAGCAGGACTCAATCTCCTGTAAGAGGGAGTGGAGGTAGGGGAGCGGGGGATGAGTGTACTGAGCTGTGAGTATATGTGTATGTGAGCCTTGAACTTCTTTCCCTGTTGGAGAGCAGGTAACAAAGGATGCTTGGCCCCGGAACAGGTTCTCCTGGCAGGCTGTTGCATGTGGAGGGAATAGGTCATTGACATGTGCATTTCCCCCACTTGGAATAAACCCTCCCCTTCCCACCCCCTACTCTCCCCACCACTATTCTCGATGCTCTCCAATCTCTGAAACTACTAGGCTGTAAGCAGCTTCCTTTGCCTCATAGGACGGCTCATAGAATTAGAGATATTTCTGTCCTCCAGCCACCAGGATCCCCATAATGGCAGCAATAAAAGTAATCTTCTTGGCCCTGGCTAGTGTGACTCAGTGGCTTGAGTGCCGGCCTGTGAATCAAAGGGTCACTGGTTCAATTCCCAGTCAGGGCACATGCCTGGGTTGTGAGCCAGGTTCCCCAGTAGGAAGCATGCAAGAGGCAACCACAAATAGATGTTTCTCTCCCTTTCTTTCTCCCTCTCTTCCCCTCTCTCTAAAAACAAATAAATAAAATCTTAAAAAAATAAAAACTATCTTCTTTACTTGACTGTCCCTCCCACAGGGCCCAGGCCTGTGCTTTGTGGACATGGAGAATGTAGAGACACAGGACCCTAGTACCCCACCCAAACTTCCCTTAGAACTGGGCTGGCCTTAGCATCTATTCATAGATGCAGCCTTCTAGCCTCCACAACAGGGTGTTCTTACACAGCTAGCTGCATCGCCCTTCTTATTCCTTGCCAGTATGCACCTCAGAGCCTTATCTCTTAGTGGCTGTAACTCTTTCCTTCTCAGGGGTTATCAGGTAGAGCTATAAGCCCAGACTCTGCAGGGACCATAGTGTGACTGAAACTAATGCTGGACATATAGAAAAGAGTCATATACTTGCCAAGGCTGGTGTCTGTCGGCAAGGTGAATAGTCAGGATGAATGTACTTTCGGACTTGCCTTCGGTCCATTGTTGTCTTCAGACTTACACTTGAGGCCCATTCCTTCTTTGCAGTCAGGTCCACGGTCCTCTCAGCAGGAAGTAGATCTGGTAGGTCTTTAATTCATTATTGTGATTGAGCTTGAATCATTACCTCTTTTCAAGGAGCATATGCATTTCTTAACCGAGGTATAATTTAGGAGCAGGAAAATGCACAAATGTTAATTACACAGCTTGATGAATTTTGACCTACTGTGGAAGTCTGAATAATTGCCCCCAAACATCTCAGGTCCAAATCCCTGGAACCTATTAATGTTACCTTATATGGCAAAAGGGACCTTGCAGGCATGACTAAATTGAAGATCTCACGATGGGGAGATTATTCTGGATCATCTGGGTGGGCCCTAAGTGTAATCACTAGTCTCTTTATAAGCTGGAGGCAGAGGGAGGTGGAAAAAGATTTGAGTACAGAGAGAAGGAAATGTGAGGGCTGAAGCAAGCGGCTATGCCGCTGACTTTGAGGATGCAGAAGTGCGCCATGGTCAAGGAATGTAGCTCTAGAAGCTGGAAAAGGTGAGGAAACCGGGCCTCCCCTGTAGTTTCTCACACTTGCAAGGTGACCGTTGCAGTTCAAGTGAAGCCATTCTGACACCTTGATTTGGTCCCAGAGAGACTGATTTTGGTCCTTTTCAGGTCCTTACCCCCCCACTCAATGCACACCAGTGATATTCCAACCAGGCCTTCCAGTTAGGAAGTGATGAGCACACGTCTGAGTGAGCAAGGGGTCTGTTATTCAGAAAGGGGTTGTAGCAAACAGAATTGCTTATGCACCCAATAGCCATATCCCCCTTCCTTTTTGTGGGCAGGATCCCCAGTTTTTAGGCACTCCCTCCCCTTCCATTTGGTGTTCTGCTCTTCTAAGCCCGCCGTGGTCATTCCATCTCTCTTTCCAGTGACTGGTTTAATTGCAGGCATGATGGGATTCAGGCCACTGAGAAGTGAGGGAAGTGTGCTAGCAAGATTTTGGGAAATCTTTCCTCAGTTATCAAAATAAGCATACAGGATAGAGGCCTTTACCTCTTGCCACTGAATATTGCCACGTTTTGATGCAATGCCTGCACTGCAATAGTCGCTTTGTGACCATGGGGTTGCTAAACAGCATGCTGAGGGTTGCAGATCAGAAAGATGGAAAGAAAAGGGAGTTTTGTATCACATTGTTGAACTGTTGAGTAGCCAACTCCAAAGCTGCCCACTCCCGGACTTCAATGCAAGAGAATAAATTTACTTATTTTAAAGTCAGCTGAGTTGCAGTTTTCTACTATTGCAACTGAAAGCACACCAGCAGACTAAAGTGGGTTCTAGACCAGGGCATTGGCTCTGTGGTGGAGGACAGAAAAGAGTCGGACAGATCTCAGGGTAGAAAGAAACACTTCCCATGCTGTCCTAGGTGCTGAACAGGGCAGTATGGATCTCTACTCTAAAGTTCTTGACAGCCTTGCTGAAGATAAAGAAGAGAAATTTAAAAGACTCACAGAACACACTACAGAAGTGGCACCTGAATAAGACTAACTCGAGTAAAATGATATGGAGCCAGTCACTTTCCCATGATTTTGTTAGTGAATTTTGGGGGAAAATATCTGAAATGTATGTTATCACAACTGTACCTGGGAGGCTGTGGGAAAGGCAGAGGTAAAACCAGGCATTTGTCCTTGAGGAGCTCTGGGTCTGGTGTGGAGAGAGATGAACAAAAATGCAAGTGAGTATAATTCTAGGCAGTCTGTAGTGTGTGTCGTTATTTCAGTAGAAATCAAATGTGATGAGAATGTGAGCGATGAATTTTAATTAGAGAGAGATCTGTATGCTGGAGTCTCATTGGTCGTTATAATTATTGATAACTTTTAAGTTAAATCATGCGAGTAGATGTTGAGAGAGAGGGAAAGAAATGCAGAGGGGGGCAAAGGGAAGAGGGAGAAGGGGGAGGGAGAAAGGGAGAAGGGAGGAGAGGGGAGGAGAGGAGTAAAGGGGAGTGGGGAGAGGCTCTCAGAGTAAGCCTTGGGGAAGGGTACCACCTGGGGAAGGAGGAGAAAAAGGAATGAGGGAAGGAGTCCAAAGGAACATCCAGAGGAAGGGGAGAATTGAAGTGATCCCCAAATCACGGATACAAAAGTGATGAAGAGCTTCACAGAAGACAGCAAGCCTGGGCAGCAGCTTTGCACAAGGCACAAATCATTCCTTCTGGCCCCAGTGCTGGTGACATTAGCAGAAGCTAGCTTCTGGTTGCGAAATGTGGAAAGTGGTCTTTTCCTGAAGTAGCCACTGGGTGGCAGTGGTGGCAGCAGTGGCAGTGGTAGCTGTGTCCACAGACTAGCAGAAATCTAGGAGAGCTAAGCAAGTTTGCAGTAGTGGGAGCCAGAAGCTGGCTCAGCCCAGTGTTTCCCTAGTGCAGTGGACATTGGACTGTCCTCTCGGGTGTACACCAACCTTCACATCACACTTCTCCGCCTCTGAAGAGACCAGCTTTATCCTTGGGACAAAGTAATGATCAAAATACTTTATGGATTAGCAGCATTTATGGTTTACAAAGTACTTTCACACCTATTAACCAATTCACTATGCAGGAAATCCTGAAAGATTGGTATTATTACACTGGAACCTCGGTTCTCAAACTTAATTCATTCCAGAAAACTGTTCAAGCCCTAGCTGGTTTGGCTCAATGGATTAAGCGTCAGCCTGCCAACCAAAGGGTCACTGGTTCAATTCCCAGTCAGAGCTCATGCTTGGGTTGTGGGCCAGGTCCCTAGTTCGGGGTGCACGAGAGGCAACCACACATTGATGTTTCTCTCACTCTCTTTCTCTCTCCCTTCCCCCCTCTCTATAAATAAATAAAGAAAAACATACAAAAACAACGGTTTGAGAGGCAGTTTGTTCAAAAACAGAATCTCCTTTGTCTCCTGAGAAACATGTGACTGATCATACAGGTATCAGCATGAAAGGGTCATTGCGGAGAGAATCGAGACCCAAAGTCCTCTTAGACAACCGAGGCATTTTTTTCTGTGTACAACCCAGTCAAGAACCAAATTGTTTGAGAACCAAGATGTTTAAGAACCGAGGTTGCACTGTATCTCCCATTTCATTGGTGAGGACACTTGAGTTACAAAGTGGTATCCAGGGTCACACACCTCACGTATGGGAAAACAAGGATTTGGATTCAACTGCATCTGGCAACAAACCCCTGGGCCTTTTAAGCAGCATCACAGCTGTCATCTGTTCAGGACTCAGGCTGTGACTGCTTCCTCCAAGCCTACCTTTGATCTGCCCCCGACCCTCCCACAAGGAAAGGATCTCCAGGTTTCCCCCATCCAGGTTTCTGGGCCTTCTGGGTGCTCTAGATTCTAGATTCTAGAGCCTCCCCGGTAGGCCTGCCTCCTCCTCTCTCTCCCAGAATCCAGCTGGGCAGCATTCTTGGGACCAGAAGATCAGGTTCAGAGTCTCCATTGTTCGCCAACTCCCTTCAGAGTGGATTCTGCTCCAGCCTGCTCCCCTTCCCCAAGCAGGCCAGGAACTTGGCTCCTGGACCTAAGACCTCCATAATCAGGAAGGCTTAGCTAGCCCCAGGAGTCCCAGGCCCAGGACTGCTGATAATTGGATGTTCTTGGGCACTTGACTCTCAAACTCTAGGCTCACTTGATCTCTCTGTTTTCTCTGCTGTGTTTAGACCATGGTCACCTGTAGTGTGGGAGGCACATGGGGTGGTGCATAGGAAAGGGTGGAGTCTGTAGGGGAAGCTTGTTGACTCGCATACTTGGCGAGGAGTGACCTGCCTCCTTGCTGCCTCTATGCTATCTCCTCTGACATGTAATAATAAGCATCTCAGAATATTGACAGGCTGATCACTGAACTCCTGATTTTGCCTCTAACCTGCTCCTTTCGCAGCCATCCCCATCTCTGTCAACACTAACTCCACTCTTCCAGTTGCTCAGGCCAGGAACCTTACCAGCATTCTGAACTCATCCCTTTCTCCCCCAGCCCACACCAGGAAATCTGCTTTGCAAATCTAGCCAGAGCCTGACAACTTCTCACCACCTCCAGCAGCCTGGTCCACCATTCTCTCTATGGGCACCAGCCTCTGAACTGGTCTCCCCCTTGCACCCCAAAGCCCTGCAGCCTATGTCCCACCTACAGCTAGCCAGTGATCCTTCTGAAATGTCAATCAGTTCCCAACGCTTGTCTCCTGTAAAGCTGACATGGCTTCCCAGTGACTGAGAGTAAAAGCCAAGGAGTCCTCACTATGCCTTCCAAGGACCTTCATGACCTGGTCCCTGACAAACTCTCTGATCTCATTATAACCACCGGTCTTTCGTGAAGCATCAGCCTAACATTTAAAATGTTTTAAAACAGCAATCCTCTCTATCCCTGCTTGTTCTTCCTTCTGGATCCCCTTTCCTCCTTTATTTTTCTCCATAGTAATGATCAAAATTTATTTTACATCTTAATTTTATCTTTTCTCTCCCACTGCTATGTGAGTTCCATTAGAGTTGGAGTTTGTGTCTGTTTTACCCATTACTCGTGAACTCCTGGAGCTGGACCAAGTGCCTCGAGTTGAACCAAGCACAGAGCTGTCTCTGAGGAAATATTTGCTTATCCCTCCTTGGTTTATGGCCAGTGGCTTAGAGAGGTGACCAAACAGAAATCTGGTATATGGACACTGGAGGCTGCTTCAAGGGCAGGCCTGCTTGGGTTCAAATCTTGGCTCTTCCATTAATGAGCAAAATACTTAAACTGTCTGTGCTTAGTTTTCTCATCTGCAAAGTAGGGACCACAATACTACCTGCTTCCATAGAAAGCCTGGGGGGGCATTGTAAGTGTAAAGCACTTAGTGCCTTGCACAGAGTAGGTGTGACATAAGCATTTGTTATGATCACATGCACATGGAGTGAAGATTTATATGAGTAGTTTAAATTTTCCAAAATCTTTCAATGTATTACCTTGCAGTTGCCCGTGTTAACATTCATTTCCCATGTTCCCATGTTCATTTATACAGATTGTATAATCGTCCCGTAGCTGTATTTATCTCCAGTGGCCTGGCTGTTCATCTGTGTAAATTTAGACGTTTCTTGTGTACTCTGTCCTACAGTCATTTAGAAGTTGTTAAATAGTAATCACACTGGGCCCCTTACGCAATCTGTACGATGAGTGGGTTGGACTAGATAATCTTCATGGGACTTGCTGGCTCTGACAGTCTCCCAGGATGGGAGGAGGGACAGGCTACACCCCGGCCCCGCCCCCAAGGATATGCCCTCTGGCTGCCAAAGGGAAGCGTGACAGAGTCAGCTGGGCTCAGCTTCAAGGGGACCAGGTAGGAGACCTGTTTCTTGGGTAAGAGTGGCGATGGGATTCCTGGGCTGGACCAGGAGTCAGAAGTAACTGGAATAGGAAGACACAGGGAGTGGGATAAGAGGGGAGGGGAAGTCACCAAATGAAAAGATGCTCTCTTCACAGGGACACAGCTGCTGTGACAAACTAGGAGACAATTAGGGTCTGGGCATCTTCTCATATTGGAGAGTGTTGGTAGGCTTCTACCCTCTTCAGCTAGCCAAGCTCTGAAAGACAGAGTCAGCCACAGAACGAGAACGACCCAAACCACTGCCTGCTACCCACCACTCCCCTGGCTGGACCAAGGGAGCTCAGGTAGGGACCTGGCTGGCCTGGGTTGCACCCAGCTTTACTACTCTCAGCTCAGCTCCCACTATTGCTATACCCATCACCCTCCCTGTTCTCTGTTTTTGTTTTTATTTGTTTGTTTTGTTTTTTTTTTGCCTCAGGTCAGGGCTAGGGGGTGTGGGGTGGAGGCAGGGAAATCCAGTGCCCTCAATTCTGCCTTTTTCACCTCTAGGGGGACCATGGCCAGTACAGAATCCTTGCTGCTCACAACTCCAGGTCCCAGCTCAGACTCTGGCAACATTGAGGTGGAGCTGAACTGCCAGTTTGATGAGGAATTCAAGTTCATCCTGCTGCCTGTGAGCTATGCAGTTGTCTTTGTGCTGGGTCTAGGCCTCAATGCCCCGACCCTCTGGCTCTTCGTCTTTCACCTCCGACCCTGGGATGCGACAGCGACCTACATGTTCCACTTGGCCTTGTCAGACACTTTGTATGTGCTGTCGCTGCCCACCCTCATCTACTATTATGCGGCCCGCAACCACTGGCCCTTCAGCACTGAGCTCTGCAAGTTCGTCCGCTTCCTCTTCTACTGGAACCTCTACTGCAGCGTCCTTTTCCTCACCTGCATCAGTGTGCACCGCTACCTGGGCATCTGCCACCCACTGCGGGCCCTGCGCTGGGGCCGCCCTCGCCTTGCCAGCCTTCTTTGCCTGGCTGTTTGGTTGGTTGTTGCCGGCTGCCTTGTGCCCAACCTGTTCTTTGTCACAACCAGCGTCAATGGAGACACCATCCTGTGCCATGACACCACTCGGCCTGAGCATTTTCACCACTATGTCTACTTCAGCTCAGTAGTCATGGGGCTGCTCTTCGGTGTGCCCTGCCTGGTCACTCTTGTCTGCTATGGGCTCATGGCCCGGCGCCTGTATCGGCCTTTGCCAGGGGCTGCCCAGTCGTCCTCTCGTCTGCGTACTCTCCGCACCATTGCAGTGGTGCTGACTGTCTTCGCTGTCTGCTTCGTGCCTTTCCACATCACCCGCACCATTTATTACATGGCGAGGTTGGTGGACGCTGATTGCCGGGTGCTGAACATTGTCAACGTGGTCTACAAAGTGACCCGGCCTCTGGCCAGTGCCAATAGCTGCCTGGATCCTGTGCTCTACCTGCTCACTGGAGACAAGTACCGAAGGCAGCTTGGGATGCTCTGCAGCGGTGGCACCCCACGGCCCCCCAAGGCTTCCTCCTCCCTGGCGTTGGTGTCTCTGCGTGAGGATAGCAGCTGCAGGTGGACAGCCACCCCCCAGGACAGTAGCTGCCCTACCCCTAGGGAAGATAGATTGTAACACTGGAAGCCTGGAAGGGAGAGAAGAGGCGGTGAGTGCAGGGCAGGGGTCCCTAATGGTCATACCTTATATACCTGCTTCCTCCTCTTTCCAGGCTCTGGTAAGAGACCCTCCCCCTGAGGGTTAGAGGCAGCCAAGAAAATCATGAGTTACCCCATCTTTCATAAATCCTTCAGGTGCCTCTACTTTTTAGCCAAAGGCAGTAGGTAGCACCCACTCTTTCTCCTCTACTACTTCTTTCTTTTTGTTTCTGCCCCATTCCTGGGACCATTGGTCCTGTTTCTTAATCCTACGAGGCTTCCTGGAAAGCTTCCCCAGGCCTCCTTCCCCCTCCTTTTCCTGCACATCCTTGTAGAGCATGAGTTCTCCACCCAGACCAGAGCATGCGCCTGGAGCAGTGGAGAAGCTGGGGTAATCTCAGGACTGGCCTCACTCATCTGATGGAGACTGCCAGAATCGGGAGGTGGGGGAACTGGCATGTCACAAATGCTAAGGATGGGACATATGTGACAGCCACACCCACTTCCTGGTTTCCCCCTTGAAGGCAGGATAGCCTGACCTACTGAGATGCTGAAATAGGGCACAGTCCCAGAAAGTCCACATGCCACGGCCCCCACATGCAGCTGGAGACATGGCTGTGTTGACCTGGTGTGTAGCCACTACATAGAGAGGGAACCCCAAGTCTCACCATGGCTTGGGGATTCTGAAGAGCCTCGGGGACAGGGTGTAAGCTGATAAGGGCCTTTGGAACAGGAATGGGACTGCCCCTCCTTTGTGATGTTTGCTCAGAGCATATTGACAGTTCTGCTGTATGTAATGAAAGGAACAGTGAATGGTTCAGAGTGAATGAAAGGGAGGAGCTTTCACATGCTGGATGTAAGTTCCAGCATCAAGGGGTAGAGCAGGTTTGTACAGAGGTAGTAGGTGGTGACAGGGATCAGTGCCAGAGCTGGCTCTTCACTGGTCTCTCCCTTTTCTCTAGCTCCTGCCCTACATAAAGAACAAATCTGTCGCCGGCTCTTTCAGAACAGGCTTTAGGGTGTTGAGGCTAGAGCAGGGCACTGGGACTGGGATAGGCCCCCTCTGAGTCTCCCATCGAGCCACCCACCCCCTCTCAGCTCCATCTTAGTTCTTACAGGCTTCTGGCTATGGGGTGTTGTGTGGAACTTGGGGCACTAACTCCCAAGCCTTGGGAAGTAAGAGTTTCTGGGCAGGCCTTTGTGACAAGAGTGGGCTCACTCTTCTAGGCACCCCCTTTCTGAAATCACCTTCCAGCCCATTGGCCTCTGGAGTCTTCAGCCTTCCTTTTGTTTTACCCTACCCTTGCTGGCCTGTCTCTGATCTCTTAGTTGTCTATTGGTTCACTAGGCCTTACTAAGTCTCTCTGGAGAGTAAGGTTGGGACCGGTGTGCAGGGAGGAAAAATGAGTTCCATTTCTGAGTCCCCCTTTAGATTCTTTTAGTGTGCCCTCTTTCCCCCGCCCCTGCCAGATATCCAAGACCTGCTTGCTCCCCAGGGACCCCTTCCTTTTGGAGTAAATGAACTGGCCTTCTTAGTAGCTTCCCAGTCTCATGGCCACTGCCTAAACACACCCTGTCCTTATCTGCAACTCACTGTCTTTTATTCCTATGACCACAGCCTCCTTGCCTATCATCTCTCCTACCCACAAGTGCCACCTAGGAAAGCTGCTCTCTCCATCACAACTGACCTGGCCTCCCATATACTTAAATGAGACTAATTGTCCAGACTTTGTGGTCTGCTACTTTATGGCTGCCTTTGCTCTCACCCTAACTTTAGTTAAACACCTTGATTTTCCCCTTGAGCCCATCTTCTCCACTCTAGACTGGAGGGGACTTCAGATGAAGCCAGAAAACAAGGATGGCTTGACCCACTGACATTTCTTGTCTTGGGATTTCATCTAAGCCCCCATCCCTCTAAGCCTACTGAATTCCTAGTGAACATTCCAGAGTGACTGCCCTGATTTCATCCTACTTCATGATCTCTTAAGATTTACCTCACCTACCCTGGCTGGTGTGGCTCAGTGGATTGAGCGCTGGCCTGCGAACTGAAAGGTCACTTGTTTGATTCCTAGTCAGGGCACACGACTGGGTTGTGGGCCAGGTCCCCAGTGTGGGGTGTGCAAGAGGCAACCAATCAATGTATCTCTTGCACACTGATGTTTCTTGCTTTCTCCCTCCCTTCTCCTCTCTCTAAAAGTAAATTACTAAAATCTTAAAAAACACACACAAGATTTACCTCACCTCCTCCAAAACTAAGATCAAATACCTCAACTTCCTTCTGCTTCATTTATGCTAACTCTACTTCTATATCCATCTTGTCTTTCTCCCTTCTTTCCCTGCAGCCCCAGAAGAGGACTCCCTGTTGTTGACTCTTTTATCTTTCTTCATCCTTTTCAGTCTCTTACATAACTGATTTCATCTGTCTACACACACACACACACACACACACACACTCCCCAAACAAATGAAAATAAAGCATTCCCAATGGTACTTTGACTCTGCTGACTCCTTTAGCTACTATTCTCTTCATCTTATTCATTTCACTGTCATTACTAGAAAGAACCCCATAACCCTTTTTTCCTCACCACAAAATCACCTCTTAGCTCTCCTAATTTGGTTCCCTTCCTACACTTTTTTTTTGTAGCTAGAAGAACACAAATTACCTCATAAGCAAAACCTTCAGTGATCTTTTCTTTGCTTTTATCATCTTTGACTTCCTGAGGATGTCCTTGCTGCATATCCTCTTTAATTTTTTTTTTATAAAAGCAACACTAAAAAAGTTCCACTATGACAAATTCAAGGAAATTTTGGGAGAAAATAATCACCTACACTTTCAAACCCTAGACAATTGGTTTCATTTTCTCATGTTCCACACTTTTTCTGTTTGTGTAATACATACATATATATTTTATATGTGTAGACATGCACATATGTTTTTAAATTCTGCAAAAACATGTTATCATAAATACTCTCTTTGTGCATCAGTCTTTCATATTTATCATTTTAGTAGCTGCATAAAATTACATCCACAAGCAGATTATATTTTTTCGACTATTCCCTTATTATTGGACATTTAAGTGACTCCCAATTTTTCTGTGCTTTGAATATTTTAATGCATGTGGCTTTTTTCCTCTTTGTAATCCTGTTCCTAGGAAAGGTTCCCAGGAGTGGGATTACCATATCAAAGACCATGAATATTTTTATGGATCTTGATCTTCAAGAGGACTGCACCAATTTGTAATGCCACAATGACACATGAGTGTTCCAGTTCCCTTGCTGCTTTAGCATTGGGCTTGATACATCTTTTTGGATGGTTTAAACATTAATTTGTTAATTTAATGTCTTTGGCTACTCACGAGATTGAACACTTTCCCATAGATTTACCATTTGCACTTCCTCTTGTGTTAACGGTCTGTTCGTATCCTTCTTCAACTGGCATCTTCATGGTATTCTTATATATTAAATATGTCCTTTAATATATTTATTAACCCAATATAAATGTTTCTTCCATTTATTGTAGTACCTTTTATTTTAGTTTCTCATTTTATTCCCCTGATTTAAAATTTCTCTCCTCTGACTTTTCTCTCTCTCATTACTTCCTCTCTCTTGCATGACTTCTCTCTATCATTTACTCCCTAAAGTAAACAGAATTCCAAGTTCTGTCATAGAGCATTTGGGAGTTATTTAATCCCCTCCCCCATCTGGCCCTTGATTTTCTCTTGGAGCGAACATATATACGTGTGAGTACAATTCAATTGAGTCATAGTCTTTGAGAGTACCTCAGAAATCTTCTAGGGCCTGGGCAGCCCCTCACTTTAGAGAGGACAAAACGAGCCCAGAGATATTACTTGCCTGTGACTTAGCAAATTAGTGGCAGAGAAGGAACTAAGACTCAAGTCCCCTGAATCCCAGAGATCCTTCCATTATACCATGTTCTAGGCCTAACTTCCTCCCAAATCCACTTCCAAACCATCAATTGCCCACTGGACAGTTTTGCTTGGATCTTTCACTGTTATTTCCAACACAAGGTGTGAAAAACTAAACTCCCTGAACAAATTTCCCTATGTGTCTTACTTATTTATGTTCATAGCATTTTCTTTCCTCAAGTCACCTAAGCTTGCAAACTCTCAGGCAACGTGAACTCTTCTCCCTCCCTGTTCCATGAGATTCTGACATTTCTTTCTTCATCATGTCAATTACAATTGGCCTTCTTTTATGGTCCCACTGCTACCATTCTAATACTATCTCTTGTCACTTTAGCCTTGACTGACTGTCCCAGTCTCCTAACTGGTCTTCCTGACCTCCAGTCTCTCCTCACAGGAATGCTTTCTACACAATGCTATTGCCAAATTCATTGGCCCAAACACTGCTTTCACAGTTTTGCTGTATTACTCAAAACTCTTTGATGTGTCCCCCATGTGTACAGGACAAATTGAAACTCTTCAGTTAGATATTCAAGAGGGCATTTTCAGTCTTATTTTCCTTTCTTCCTTAATACAAATCTCTCTTCTTCAGCTCATTTCATCTCCTCATTCTTTCTCTGAAGAAGACTTGTGCTTTCTCACCTCTGTACCTTTATTCTCCATCCCCCACTAGAATGCTTTCCCTCTCTTCTCCCACTTTTTCCTACCTCATTTCCAAGGCCAGGCTTAAGTCCCACTTCCTCTTTGAGTCCATCTCTGTAGTCTCTCACCCAGTGAACTTTCTGGTCACTCCTACAGTTATTGCTATCTACATTGGTCATTTGGAACCTTTATTGTCTTTTGCTGTTACTTATACTAATATCTTGAATTGCTATTTACTGTATTTTACCATGTATAATGCACACTTTTTTGTTCAAGTTTTTGAGAGAAAAATAAGGGTGTGTATTTTACATGGGTAGTACCTGAAATACCTTGTATCTGTTTTTGTGTTTTGTAATTATTTGTTACATAAAATTCTTGTACTATATTATGTTCAAAAATAAATGCTAAAATTCCTTTATAATATAAAAAACAAGTATCTAAATATAAATAAATTAAAAATTGAATTAAAAATTAAAGTGAAAGAGTTTTTCCTGAAAGTTTGGGCCAAAAACGTGAGTGAGCATTATACGCAGGAGTGTGTTATATATGGCAAAATATGGTAACTCTTTGTGTATGTTTGTTTGAGTTCCCACCTATAAACCCCTTGAGTTGTTGCAGTAGAAAAGAAAGAACACAGGACTGAAAGTCGAAAGACCCAGGTTTGAGCCTTGGTTATAAAGTGGGGCTCAGTTGTGCAACTTGGGTGAATCACTCAGACTTTCTGAGCCACAGTTTGATCATTTGTAAAATGAGGACCATAATTTCAGCTTTAAATACTTCAGATTGTGGTGCAAATCTAGAGATCTAAGCAAATATAAATACTTGTTATTTTATCATCTCATTTGCTTAATAAATATTTGCTGAATGATTACATGTCAGTAATTCAGTTTAATGTTTCTTCTTTTGGGCATGTTCCCATCTTAAGAGGCTACAGCAACTCCAAGATCTAGGGGCACTTTAGGAATAGTGGAGATAGGGAGGGCATTGGAAAGATATTTTGAAGGAAAATAGGACTGCTTAGGAGCTCTCACATCCCACTACACTGGCTGCTCACTACTTGGCTCACCTGTAAGGCTAAC
The DNA here is from genome assembly GCF_004126475.2 of Phyllostomus discolor. NCBI lineage: Eukaryota > Metazoa > Chordata > Mammalia > Chiroptera > Phyllostomidae > Phyllostomus > Phyllostomus discolor. Next base: position 95,820,702 of record NC_050198.1, read on the forward strand.
CTGGAAGTGAAGAGAAGGACACGGTAATACAGCTGAGCTTTTACTTCCCCCACATTTTCTACTTCCTCACCCCGCAGTCCCCAACTGGTTAGGCTAAATGCTTTACCTGAGTCTTGTTCTCCTTCACTGATGGGGTGAAAGCCAGCACTTTGGTGAAGGAGGTGATGAGAAGTAGCAGAAAGAACAAGCAATTGTCAGATAGCCAGACTTGGCTTCAAATCATTGATCTGCTTCTGACTAGCTGTGTGATCTCAGAAAAGTTTCTTAGTGTTTCTGGGATTCTGTTTTCTCTTTGGTAAACTGCGGATAGTAATAACTCTGGCAGGGCTGCTGTAAAGTGTCAATAGAGTAACAAAAGAAGAAACATCATGTATTGTCCCTGTGAGTGGGAAGCCCTTTTCGACAGTTCTCAAGCTTAGTGTAGCCAGACAAGGAACTAGAACTCTAGATTTGGATTTGGTGCTGCTTAGAAGTGATAGTTAAGATCATGACAGAGATGGAACTTGAGAGTGAGAAGCAGAAGGCTAAGAACAGTTCACTTCGAGATGACTGTAGTGATGGCTAGGGAGGAAAGAGGTTGGGACTCTAGTATTCTATCAAGGAAGAAGAGAGTGTCAAAAAGGACTTACACAACTTATTTTTTTTAATTCCTTTGAACAAAAGAAAAAAAAGATTAAGAAAGCAAGTAATAGTGTCAAATCCCTAAGAGAAATCGGGGAGGATAAGACACTCAGAAAGATAATGAAAAACACTTGATTTCCTGCCAACCTGGACCTATGCATACAAAAGATATTAGCCAATGACATTAACTAAAGAGGCCGATCTCAAATAGCTCAAAAGCTTTTGTAATCAAGATCTGTTCACATGTGTTTATATTCCTCTTGCCTTTTGAGTTCCCACGCACCTCTACCTCTTTCCATAGATTTAAGAATAACCCACTGAGTGGGTTACGTGCTGAAACCTACAGAGCTGATATTCCCAGTATGAATGAAGATGTGGCTCATCACCAAAAGGAAGCACAGAAATAGTTGAGTGCAACCAAAAAGCAAGTCTGTCTCTGAGGGCACCTTGGTGTATGTTTGATTGCCAGAGCTTATGTATTTAGGTCGCAGAGTGGGAAGAAGGCAAATTATCCCTCCTTGAGTCAAACTAAATTAATTATTAAAACATGGGAACTCTCCAAGAGAAGGAGAGAGATGAAAACTTTCTCAGGGCTGGCTGGTTATCACTGTAAATTTTGTACCACCACTTGAGGATCTAGTCATGCTCTTAGACCTACTGTTAGAAAGAAAAAACCAGATGTACTTGGAAAACTCAAGAGTAAAATCAACTCATGCCCTCTCAGGTGACATGCTGCTGGTACCTGCTCATTTTGTGTATTTCTCATTGACATTTAGTTTACTGCTCAGTGTAAGCCTCATTCTCTTCACTACCAATAATCCTTTACGTCCAATATGAAAAAAAAAAAAAAACATTTATTTTTACCCAGTCAGACTTGCTGAATTCTTTTTCAGAGGGTAGCCATTGCTCTGGTTCTTTAAGGATTTTAGCTACTTTGATTTTACAAGTTTTTGTCTTTATTCATTTCTCTAATGCAGCTTCCCAAAGCACATGTTCAAGGAAAGTAATAGGTGTTACTAAGTTTTTAAAAGGTTGGGTTAAACAATGTTAAGAAGATTTCTTTACTACTGGATTTATCCGGAGCCTTTAACATCATAATGTCTAAGGTAAATTTCTAAGCAGAAGGGGTTCTATGTGATACCTACCAAACTTACTGACATATACTAACCCTAACCCCATCCAGTAGACTTCTGCTTAAATCTCATTGGCCAGAGTGAGATCATGTAGCCAACCTGAGCAATGTGTATGGGAAGTTGGATTTATTGCTGCTCAAAACCCAGTTGGGGTTCTCTGGGTAAGGAAGACTGGGATAATGGGTAAACATAACATAAAGACCACCATACAGAAAATTAGAGAGTCCCTGTTTGTATGTTGGTGTATACCCTTCCAGATCCTATTTTACACACAGATTCAAGGGACACAGTAGACCCATTTTGGCCAAATGCTGAATGGCCAAGAGTTAAAGTCAATATTCAACTAAAACTCAGGACAAAGTTAAATATTATCCATTTTAACATGAATCCCTGGGATATCAGAACAAGTCTAAAGTTTTATATAAATAATTAGTATTACTGCAACTTAAAATCTTCAGTAGTCATTTTTAAGAAATTTGACTTAACAGTGCAGCAACTATAACATCTCTGCACTGTGAGCTGCTTGGTTGTTGCTGTGCTCTCTAGTTTGCGCATTTGGCATATTAAAAAATGTTCACTTTCAGCCCTGGCTGGTGTAGCTCATTGGATTGAGTGCTGGCCTACCAACCAAAGAGATGCCAGTTCAATTCCCAGTCAGGGAACATGCCTGGGTTGCCGGTCAGGCACCCAGTAGGGGGTGCACGAAAGGCAACCATACACTGATGGTTCTCTCTCTCCTTTTCTCCCTCCCTGCCCCTCTGTCTACAAATAAATAAATAAAATCTTTTATAAAATGTTCACTTTCAGCTGAGGTCACTGGAAAAGAATGAGTCACTGTCTAAATGGAATTAGGTAACTAAAATTTAAATATAGTTCCTAAAACTTATTCTAATGTTGTTAATGTTAGTACATTAAACAGTTCTATAAAGATTAGAATTAAGATATAATTTAATCTTTATGGTTAAAGTTTTCATAAGCATTTGTTGGTTCAAAGAGGATATAACATTGTTTCTAACATTCTCTAGATAACACATTCTCCCTTAATGTTCATATTAACTATCAATCTACTTTTCTATTTAGCTAATCACTTGAAAGGTTTTAATTATTTTGTACACAAAATAAAAGCTTTTATAATTATAATTAATTATTAACTGTAATAATTATATATAATTATCTGTATATAAATATGCATATATATACATATATAAGTACTTTGATAGAATTTCAACATATAAAGCACAGAAGTTTTTAACTCCAAATTACATTTAGAATGCTTATCTATATTTGAAAGTATATATTCAGATATTAATAATAAGTCCAAATAACATCCCCTGTTCATAATACTATGATTTTTAAAAATATTTTATTTATTTATTTTTAGAGAGGGGAAGGGAAGGAGAAAGAGAAGGAGAGAAACATCAACGTGTGGTTTCTTCTCACGCACCCTCTACTGGGGGCACAACTTCAGTCACAACCCAGGCATGTGCCCTGACTGGGAATTGAACCAGTGACCCTTTGGTTTGCAGGCCGGTGCTCAATCCACTGAGCCACACCAGCCAGGGCTAATAATACTGTGATTTTATGCTGATTGGATATAATGGTAACCATGAAATCACATGATCATTGATCACATACAATTTCAGTGGGTACAGAAATGACAATGAAATTGTGAATAAACACATACACCCCGTCTCTATTGAAAGACTGCTAAGAACATATCTGTAGTTGAACAAATTGGGTTTATCACTCATTGCTGTGAGGGAGAACACATGTCAGGGGGAACCATCGGGTATTTGAGTGAGAGGGTATTAGAAAGAAACTGTTGTAGGATTTGGGTTTTGTTGCGTGGTTTAGGGGAGGCTCTGTGGAGGTGAGGGTTCACTCAAGATTGGATACTGTCAGAAAGTGCGGGGCAGTTCTCTGATTGGGTTGCTCAATAAATCTTTCAGAAAGGGAAGAGGAGAAAGAGGAGAAAGTATTCACTGGTAAAGAAAGAGCAGTGATTGCTTTTGCTTGTGAGAAGGGATGTTGGGTACTGTGTGGGCGACAAAGTAACCTAATTTTGTCTGTATTTAGACAAAATGATGGAGTGGCCTTGTTTTATTTCACTGCATCCCGGCATCAGGGTGACCTAGTCTGAGGTTGGTATCTGTGATATAGCTTGTACCCAATTTACCAGTCTCACAGCATGGGAATAGCATGGCCTGTGCCAGGCCAGCTTCTGGGTGTCCATTGCTTCTATGTCTCTCTATCTCTCTCTCTTTACACACACACACACACACACACACACACACAATTTTTTTTTTTACAAAGAGTAGGTCATTGTGTGCATACTGTTTTGTAAACTCTGTTTTTCAGTTAACAATGTATTTGCTAACATTTGTTCCTGTCAAAAGTAATAATTCTGTGAAGGGATTGAGAAGTACAGATTGGCAGTTATGAAACAATCATGGGGATGTAAAGTACAGCATAGGGAATATAGTCAATGATATTGTAATAACTCTGTATGGTGCCAGGTGGGTACTGGTAATATCAGGGGGAACACTTTGCAAAGTATATGACTGTCTGACCACTATGCTGTACACCTGAAACCAATACAAAATAATATTGAATGCCAACTGTAATTTAAAAAAAATAAAATGGAAAAGAAAAGAATGTTCAACACTGACTATTGTAGGAGTAGAAAATTTTACTACTCTAGAAAAATAGATTTTTTTCTTAAAAAAAAAAACTAATTCTGCAATGTCACTTTCAGTTTCTACATAGTACTCCAACTGGGTGAATGCACTTACCCTTCCCTATTGGTGCACATTTAGATCATCTCTATAATTTTGCTGTTATACACCTGACAGAGCAAACCCTATTAGTTGAAAAGCAATTAGAATCTGGATTCTGACATGGAATATTTCTTAGGTCTGAAAGTGATCTTCTTATTCTCTAGATATAACATGCACTCTGTTATGGAAGCCCCAACCTCCAGTGTGGCTGTATGGATATGGGGTCTCTAAGGAAGTCATAAAGGTCAAAAGAGATCTTAAGAATGGAGCCCTGATCCAATAGGATAGTGTTCTTATCAGAAAAAAAAAACCCACTAGACTACGAGCTCTCTTGCACACAATGATGAAAGGTCACATGAAGGCACAGAGAGAAGGCGACAGTCTATGGGCCAGGAAGAGAGCTCTCACCAAGAACCGAATTTGCCAGCACCTTTACTTTGGACTTCTATGACTCTATGGGGAAATAAGTTTCAGTTGTTCAAGCCACTCAGTCTGTAGTATTTTCTTATGGAAGTTTGAGCAGACTAATACAGTGTTCACTGACCAAATTCTATGAACCTAACTGGGATTTATTTTACATATTGATAGCTAACTATTATTATATATTTATATAACTATACCTGCTTTTATTTTTTATTTATACACACATACCTGGGATTCATTTTTTAAGATTTTTTATTTATTTTCTTTTTAGAGAGGGAAAGGAAGGAGAAAGAGAGAGAGAGAAACATCAATGTGCGTTGCTGGGGGCCGTGGTCTGCAACCCAGGCATGTGCCCTGACTGGGAATCGAACCTGTGATGCTTTGGTTCACAGCCCACACTCAATCCACTGAGTTACACCAGCCAGGGCTGGATTCATTTTTTATGTATTCTAATTTATATACAGTGCTTAGCAAAAGTAAGTTTACAGTTGTGAGTACACAAAACACAGAGTTTATTTTTGTATTATTATTATTGTATTATTTTCCACACGAACAACTGTAAACTAGCTTTTACCCACCTGTGCATTCTAATTAATTAGTGAACTCTCTCACCTTTCACTTCTTAAACTTTTGAGGTACAGGTATAAATAATTGCTCTCTCTTTTTCTAATTATTAATACAAACATTTAAAAGTGATGAGTTTTCCTCTTAGTATCAGTTTGGAATCAACTTATACACTTTTAAAAATAAATTATTTATTTTGGAATAATTTTACACTTATAGAAAAACTGCTAAGATGATACACAGAGTTCCCATGTACCCCTCACTAAGTTTACCCTAATGTTAACATCTTCTATAACCACAGTATATTTGTCAAAACTAACTAATTGAGCCCTGGCTGGGTGGATCTTTTGATTGAAGCTTTGTCCCATACACCAAAAGGTTGCCGGTTCGATCCCTGGTCAAGTCACATATTAGAGGCAACTGATCAATTCTTCTCTCTCATGTAGATGGTTCTCACTCTCACTTTATCAAATCAACAAACATATCCTCAGGTGAAGATTTTTAAAAGATTAGAAATTGACATTGGTACATTACTACTAATGAAACTTCATCCTTTATTGAGATTTCACCAGTTTTTCTACTAATATCCAGGGTACCACATTGCCATTAGTCATCATATCTTTTTAGTTTCCATTTTGTGTGTGATAGTTTCTTCATCTTTTCTTATTTCCATGATTTCAATGATTTTAAGGAGGACTGGTTAGGTATTTGGTAAAACTTTCCTCAACTTGGGCTTTTCGGATATTTTTCTCATAGACTGGGCGTATGGGTTTGGAGAAGAATACCACCAAGGTGAAGTGCCCTTCTTGTTACCTGACACCAATATGGTTTATTGCTTGTGATGTTAACCATGATCAGTTGCTTTAGGCTGTGTTTGGTTGGTTTTTGCACTCTAAAGTTACTGTTTTTCACTTTCCACACTCTGTTCTTTGGAATTGAGTCACTAAGACCACTTCACACTTGGAGGTGGGGAGAGGATTAAACTCCACCTACTGGAGGGGAGAGTATCTACATACAGTATTTGTCATTCTTCTGTAAGGAAGATTTGTCTCTTTGTCACCATTTATTCATTTCTTCGATCATTTATGTCAGTATGGACTCATGTGTATTTATTGTATGCTTTGAGTAATAATCCAATATTACGCCCTGGCTGGCATAGCTCAGTGGATTGAGCACGGGCTGTGAACCAAAGTGTCGCAGGTTTGATTCCCCAGTCAGGGCACATGCCTGGGTTGCAGGCCACGGCCCCCAGCAACCACACATTGATGTCTCTCTCTCTCTCTCCCTCCCTTCCCTCTCTAAAAATAAATAAAATCTTTTAAAAAATCCAATATTACTTTATTTATCTTGTTGCTCAGATTGTTCCAGATTTGGCCTTTGAGAGCTTTTCCCAGTTGCTCTTGTGGTGTCCCTTTGACAACAATCCTTTTGTTTTTTGAGCACTTCCTTGCTGTATTTTCATTTTATTTGTTTTCCCTAACATATGCTATTATTGCCTCTAAATTTATTTTCTGAGCCTGTTTGTCAGGAGATTTTTAATTCCTATTCAACTGGGAACTCTAATTCTACATTTATTATTTATTTCTAAGTTTACTGTACTATGTACTATAGTGTATTGAATTTCTGTCTTTTACTTACTAAGAGCATTTTGTATTCAAATACACAAATAATAGTTTTGAATGATTCATGTGTGCTTGAAAAGAAAATGTAATTCTTTGTCCTATTCATTATGTTCTTATCACTTGACAGGCTAATCTACATTAGTTATTGTGTTATTCAGCTCCATGCTTTTAAAAATCAGTTTTTTACTTGATTTGTCATATTCTGATAGCAGAGTATTGAGTTCTCCAATCACATTATACAGCAGACCCTTGGAATACATCACAAAGCAGGCATCCAGAGACCATATGATTTCCAAGCACAAATGCAGTGAAGATATAACAGAAAATTTCAAGCTTCTCCTTCACACCCTTCATGCAGTTAACCATGAGTGGAGGGTGCCAAAGTCAAGTTTACATTTTCATACAGTTTAGTTCATTCGCTAGCTAAGTCACTTGTTTTAGCAGAATTAGAAACTGTCTACATGTCATGGACCTTCTGGATTCATTTGTTCAACAATCATTTCTATTTTTTTAAGATTTTCTTTATTCATTTTTGGAGAGAGGGGAAGGGAGGGAAACAAGAAGAGAAACATCAATGTGTGGTTGCCTCTTGAGCACCACCTCCTGGGCACCTGACCTGCAACCCAGGCATGTACCCTGACTGGGAATTGAACCAGCAATCCTTTGGTTCACAGGCCAGCACTCAGTCCACTGCACCATACCAGCCAGGGCTCAACAATCATTTCTTAAGCAGCCATAATGAGCCAGGTACTGGGCTAAGGGGTTGGGACACAGATGAGTGAGGCACTCATAGCCCCTGTGCTCATGGGGCTTCAGTGTAGTGATAGTTGAAGCTACAAGAAATCTGTAAATTCCAAAGTTCTACTCTGTGTTTAGTAGAGTAAACTTCTTTTGAAGAGTTTATTTACTTATTTTTAGAGAGAGGGGAAGGGAGGGAGAAAGAGAGGGAGAGAAACCTCAATGTGAGAGTGAAACATTGATCAGTTGCCTTTTGCACAGCCCCAACTGGGGACCTGGTTCACAACCCAGGCATGTGCCCTGACTGAGAATTAAATTTGTGACCTTTTAGTTCACAGCATAATGCCCAATGCACTGAGCCACACCAATTAGGTCTCCTCAGACTTCTTTTTTCAGTCTTTCATTTATGTATTTTTTGTGCTATCTTACTTAGCTTATTAGACTTTCATTGAATAGCATACTTTTGATTCACATGCCCTTACATTATCTTTTTAGTACCTTTCTTCTACAAAACCCCTTCTTTCTTTCCTGGAAATACGCATATATTAAGTGGCTCTCACATGCCAGGCACTGCTTTAAATATTTGGAATGTTGTGACAAGTAAGTTATAGTTTTTATTCTCAAGAGGCTTTTAAACAAGTAGAAGAAAATAATTATTCTGTAATTTAATATGTTAAGTATAATAGCAGAGCCAGCAAAAGATTATGAAAGAATGGAGGAAGGGGTTGTTAATTCTGCCTGGTGAAGGCTTCACTTGAGAAGGTGATATTTCATGTGGGCTTAAAGATGAATATGCTTTATCATGTAGAGAAAACATGTTTCAAAGGCAAAAAAAGTGAAAATGTTCAGAAAACATGAAGTAGTCCAGTGTATTACTTTAGACCATGGTAAGGAGTGATCAAAGATTAATAGGGCCGGAGAAGGGTCTCTGCTGGCCTTTATGATGTATGAGGAGGCAGTGAACTTCTTGACTGATAGCCTGGGTCCAAGGACAGTGAGTAAGTACAGCTCTTCCCTCTGTAGGTCAGCCTTCTGGATACCACTCAAGTGCTCTGCTCACTTTCTGCCCCCTATAATCACCTTGGATGGACCCCTGGCTATTTAGTCCCCTAGGGTCACCATTCTGGCTGCTCTTTGGAAATACTCCTTCCTGCCTTCACATTCTATGATTAAATCCAATTGATTAGTTCCCTTGATGGTCACCACATATAAAGTCACTGTAATAACCAGAGTATGGCACAAAACCTTAAAGTGTCTTAAAAATATTCTGAAGGAGAAGGAGGGTGATGGAGGACACAAGGTTGCATTGTAGGGGAAAGGGGGAGGGTGGGGAGAAAAGACATGGAGAAGTGAATTTTTGAGGAGCAAGTAGCTGATGGTAATGAGAAAGCAAGGGACTTTTGTTCAAGATGGTGGCATAGGTAAATGCAGTACTCACATCCTTCCACAACCATATCAAAATCACAACTAAACCACAGAACAACCATCATCCAGAATCATCTGAAATCTAGCTGAACAGAAGTCCTATAACTAAGGATACAAAGAAGAAGTCAAGTAGACACTGGTAGGAGGGACAGAAACACTTAAAACGCAGGTCCCACACTAACCTGTTGTAGAAAAAATCAGGAGGGATATCTCAGCTGCAGAGGTCGACCCACCTCTGGGGAGCAAGGGGTCCCAGCCCCACACCAGGCACCTTGTTCCTGAGTTCCTGTGCTGGGAAGAGAAGTCCCCATAACTTCTGGCTGTAAAAATCAGTGGGGATTGAGGCTGAGGAAGACAAAAACTTCAGGAGTCCCAGGCAGTTCCTCTTAAAGAGCCCATGCACAGACTTACTCAGACTCACTCCCTCTGAGCTCCAGTGCTAAAGTGTCCTGCATCAGGGCAAGAGTGGTGAGGGGGTCATCTTTCTTCCAGACAGAAGAAGTGCTGGCAGAGACCATCGTTGCTTTGATGAACCCTCCCTCAACAGAGATGGCAAGCAGGCATCTTGTCTGAGTCTCCATCAACATGGCTCACACCGTTTGCCCAGCCCTGTGGTGCTTCCCTGAGACCTCTTCCCACCCAACATGTGAGCCCACCCAAGCTGTTTCCAGTTTCACTACTGTATGGATGGCCTGTCTTGGCTTATGCTGCAGACTTTCCTAAAATCTGTCAAACAGGCAGCATCTGGCCTCAGTGAGCCCCCGTATCTCTCATTAAGTGGCTCCAGGCCCAGCACTAGCAGCAGCTGGCTGCGTTTCACAGCTTTCTTTAGAAAAATGTCTATTCAGGTCCTCTGCCCCATTTTTAAATTGAATTATTTGTTTGTTGGTGTGTTTGTTTGTTTGTTTGTTTTTGCTATTGAGTAGTATGAGTTTCTAGATAGCCTTTTAACTTTTGTTCTTTTCCATGTTTTTTATTATTTTATTTTATTTTATAATTTTTCTTTTCCATATTTTTAAATGGGTCTTTTGTTGATTGCCTTGTGAAAGAAGAGACATCTATGGTGTGGAAGGAAGTAGAAGAGGATAAAGGAGGGGAAATGGTGACAGAAGGAGACATGACTTGAGGTGAACACACACTACACTATACAGATGATGCATCATAGAATTATACCCCTGAAACCTATATAATTTATTAACCAATGTCACCCCAATAAGTTGAATACAAATAAAAGTAAAAGAGACATTTGCATTCTCATTTACTCTTTGAAAACTCTCAGAATACAGCTTTAAGAAAAGAAATTTAAACAAGCTTAGTAAGCACTTAAAATATAGATATAAAGTGGATCCCCCACAGTAGAACTTCCAGGAAGGTAGCAAATATCTTGGGATGATGGTGTTAGAAGACCAACATGAGGACAAAGTGACCTATGTGGAATACCTCTGCCAACTGGAAAGCAACCCTGAGTAAGATGCCTTTGATCTGTCCGAAAGGCCTGCATGTTAGCTGAGTGGTGTGGACATAATGTAAGCCTTTGTATTTGGAGGCAGCAGGTTACCTCACAAAAACTCGTACATGAATGTTTACAGCAGCATTATTAATAATAGCCAAAAAGTGGAAACAACCCCCAAATCCATCAACTGGTGAATGAATAAAAAATGTGATGTATACATACAATGAAATATTATTCAGCCACAAAAAGAAATTGGATGAACCTGGAAAACATTATGCTAAGAGAAAGAAGCCAGTCATAAAAGACCACCTACTCTACACTTCCATTTATATGACATGTCCAGAATTGGCAAATCCAAAGAGACAGAAAGTGGATTAGTTGTTGCCAGGGGTCTAGGGACATGGGGGAATGGGGAATGACTGGTAATGTGAACTGGGTTTCTTTGAGGGGGTTCCTGAAAAATGCTCTAAAATGAGATAGCAGTTGTGGTTGCACAATGCTGTGACTATACTAAATACTACTGAATTTTACACTTTAAATGAGTTAAATTTATGGTATGCAAAATAGATGTCAATTTTTAAATACGTTAACACAGCAACAATAACAGCAACTAGAGTGGCAGGTACTTGGGCTGTTTGGCTATCTTTTGAGCCCTCCAGGACCTGGGGTGTTGTTGGGCTCAGACAGGAGATCCCAGGAGGGAGGCCAGCAGGGAGCATGCCTGTCTGGCTCTGAGGGGCCTCAGGATGTGTTCATCTGAGGAATGCTCCTGTTGAGTGAAGCCCCTCGGGGACAGCAACTACAAGGGCTCTGTGGCAAGGAAGGAATTCCTGATGCTGTATCCAACCACACACTAGCCTTCCTTCACCTCCCTTCTCCCCTTTTTGGATAGTAGCAAATGAGTCTCCTTTTCCAGGCACTCTCTTTTTTTGTTTTTGTTTATTATTTTTATGTTTTTAGAAAGAGGTGAAGGGAAGGAGAGAAGCATCGAGGTGAGAGAGAGAAACTTCAATTGGCTGCCTTCTGCCCGTGCTCCAACTGGACACTCAGCCTGCAGCCCACGCATGTGCCCCACCTGGAATCCAGCTGGTGACCTTTCCCTTTGTAGGATGATGCCCAAGCCACTGAGCCACATCAGCCAGGGCTCAGGAACTCTCTCTTGGGCATGCAGCCTCTTTAATCACAAGAAAAGCAGCTTTTGGGTCTCTGATAAACCATGCTTGGTCTTGTGCTGGTCAAACAGTTTCTGCAGGGCTTCCATGTAGAGTGCGTGGTACTTGTCCACCACCTCCTGGCTCGGCTTCTCGATCTTGGGCACTATGAGAGGCTCCCCGACTGCCGTGGGAGATGCCAAAGGAGAAAGGGTGAGCATTAGACTCTTGTGTTCCATTAACCTCCTTTTCCTTTTTTCCTGCCCCCGCCCCCGCCAGCCCCAGGCCTGATCCTCTCACATTCCAAATCAACTCCCAGCGTCTCCCCTCCCACTTGCCTTCTTCTTGGGGCAGGGTGGGCAGGGCTGAGGTGGAAGCTGGGAAAGAGCTGAGGTGGCCTTGGGCTGAAAGCAGCACTCACCTACAGTGGTGATAGGGAGCGGGTATGGTAGGAGCCCAGTAGAGCCTCTACGGAAACCTCGTCCATAGAAGACACAAAAATAGAAACCGACGGTACGGCGGAACCAGCTCTGGAATTTAAACATCCTGCTGTCCTGATGGAACACCACCTGATTGAATACGTCATTTTCTCCAAAAGTGAAGGTAGGGACTAGATGAGCCCTGTAAGAAAGCCCTGATTTATTTCCCAAACACAGGCCAGATGGGAACCACCCAAGAAGAACGTGTGTTCATGGCCAGGACCCCATCCATTATGAAGTCCCTGCGACATAAAGAATTTCTTCTTGCATTAAACAGAGCTCCCGCATTTCGTGTCTCTTGTCCTGAAAAGTTCAAAGCCAGTAAAAGTGCTCTCTCTGGGTGAGGATCACAGGGGCAAGATATGGAGGTGCAGCAAAGGAAGGAGAGTTTGGGAAGAGATCCCCAGAGACCCACAGCTTCTAGGAGGTATCAGAGAAAGGAATAGCTGATTCTCTTCCTACTAGTAGGGAGCACAGAGATGATGATAATTTTGCATGGATGTGTCTATATGATGCACCCCACACCCACAGGGACTATGCATGAGGTATTCTGTTCTTGGGTCTTGGGATTAGCACAGCAAAAAGTCATTCCTCTCTCCTAGGCCACGGGAATCCAGCGTGACAGGGTCCTAGATAAGGAATGGGGCTCCTTAGGGCTTCCTGTGAGATTTACTAATAACAATCTCCCAGCACCCTGATGCATGTGACCTTACTGGTTACTCACAGTAGAGATGGCAGAGGACACGGAGGGGGTGAGTCCTTTTCTCATCTTCCAGACTCAGGCAGTCAGTGAGTGGAAGGACCTGGACTGGACTCCAGGGCTCCTTCCACCGCACTCAGCACTCTCTCCCCTACATTTGCTCTGACTGATCAACAGACCACTAAGGCAAGGACCTTAAAGGAAATACTTCCCTCTTTTCTGAGTCTGTAGTAGGACAACTGTCCCTATACCCAATGAGCCGGCCTGCTGAGCTGATGGGACAGCCCGCAGCTCCAACCTTGGCCTCCTGCTCCTTATCTCCTCTCCTTACTCCTAAGTCATAGTGGCTGTGTGCCAGGCACCTGGTAGGTGTTTTATGCACAGAAATTCATTTAAACCCCACCATAACCCAATGAAGTAGATACAATTATTAGTAGCCACATTATAAGGATGAACACATGAAGTGTCAGGATGGTTGAGGAACCTGTCTCAGAGTTCATGGTAAGTCATGGAGCCAGGATTTTAAATCAGGCCCCCCACTCCAGATCCTAGTGCATACTGATCATACTGCACTGCCTCTTGTACTTAACATTCACAGACAGATGTAGATGTTGATATTGATAACGTAGGAGTCCTCTATATACTAGGGCAGCTCTAGCCAATTCCCCTCATAATGAATCTGGGTTTGTAGTTTGGCTTGCTGGGATCTGGTCCAGTTAGCTGAGAAAGAGCAGATGACTTAAATCTTTTTGAAATTCTATAGTTATCTCCCCTAGTCACTAGTTGGTTCAATGAGGGCAAGAGTCACGTCTCGTTTATCTTGGCATCACCTACCAGAGCATGCTGTTCAGAGAAGGCCACCCACCCCCACCCTGGGAGGAACACCTACCCATGCTGGAGGGCAGTGCGCACAAACCCCTTGCGCTTCTGGATGATGAGGGTGGTGGTGTTGGGCACACTTTGCAGGGCCTCGCCCACCCCTCCCACAACAATGCCCACGAGGTTGCCAGTGTCGTGGCTCAGCAGGTAGTCAATGGCTGGCTGACTCACAGAGCAAACACCTGAAAAGAATCAAGGAACAGAGACAGGAGTAAAATGATCAGTAGAGGATAAAGGGCTGAGAGGGAACACCCTCTACTCTACTTCTCACTGGCTTGTTGGTGAATCCTCTGTTCCCATGGGTCTCAGAAGAGGGAATGTGATGGGACAAAGAGTGTGGAGAAGAGAAGGCTCTGAGCAAACACAACACATTTTACTTCGAGGCAGTGTCTCCACTTTGCAGGAGGTGCTGTGTTGAAAGTACAGCAGGAAGGTTTCCAGTGGGATAACCAGAAGGACTTTCTGGATTCCAGCTATAATACCACCCCTTTTCTTTTTCCTTTATTGCCATTAATCTCCTGCTACATAAGCACCTTTGGCCATGAGGTATTCTCTAATCAAGGGGATCCTGAAGAAGTAGGACAGCGTGGCCAAGTGGGGTGTGATGCCTGGGAAGATCTTTGAGAAGCCTGTGGCCTCAGTGCAGAAGTTGCAGAAGGCACCGTAGGTCAAGAGGCCATGTGGGTGAACCCCCATGAGGTAGTTGTGCTCAGGTGACAAGTCTTTAGTCTTCACGATCTGCAGCCATGGAAAGAATTAACAGAGGAGGTAAAATGAGACCACATGGGCAAGCAAAGGTGGACACACTGCAGGCATCTGGGTACTCTCCAAGCAGAGCTTTTCCACAGATAGGCCACGGGTGGGTTTTTGGGGGGCTGAGGCACAGGTCTCCTTGGCCCCTGAAAAACCACATAGAGTCCAGGGCAGCTGAACTCTTGGGTCTCTAGATTATGGCTGCAAGGAGTCATCAGTGCACTTTGTGAGTGGCATCATTTTCTCAAAGTGCTCTTAAGTGAAAAAGGTTGGCAAGCTCTGATCTCAAAATTGGGACAGTGTTTGTTGCCTGCTCCAAAGTGTGCTTGGAGGATCTGTGTAGTGGTACATTTCTAGAACCTCTCCCTGGTATCTTCTCCCCACCCCTGAACCCCACTTCAGTGCCCATCTAAGTAACTTTTATTGAACCTTGAATGCTCTCCTTGCATATCACCATGTCCCTGGAGCCTTTCCTTACCCATCCTCTGAACTACTTGTAGATCTTGTACTGAACCATAAATACAAGGCCTGGCACAAATAACACCCTTTTTTGTTACAAAATCTTTTCTTACAAAATCATAAGCATGTCATTCTGTAATGTAACAATGGCACACTTAAGCACACCATAGGACATTTTATGTGAAATGTTCAAATTAAAACTATAAATTATTACACCCATATTATTACCCTCCCAAACAGACTCAAGCAGGCCTCGCTTCTGCCGGACCCTGTATACACTTGCTTACCCTCCTCATTAGATGTGAGTTTTTTGATAGCAGAGGATGGTATTCTACTCACTTCTCTGTACCCCAAACATGTGGCATAGAGTTTACTTCCAGTCTGTGTTTGTTAAACTGAACAGAACTGCATTTGTGTTTCTGCCTATGTCATCTGCTAGGTCATTCCAAGAACATTCAAAGTGTCCTAGCATGAGTGCCCAGGAGCAATGCTGGATCATAAAATATGTCTCATCCTGGCTGGTGTGGCTCAGTGGATTGAGTGCCAGCCTGCGAACCAAAGGGTTGACGGTTTGATTCCCAGTCATGGCAAATGCCTAGGTTGCCAGCCAGGTCCCCTGTAGGGGGCGAACAAGAGACAACCACACATGGATTTTTCTCTCCTTCTCTTTTTCCTTCTCTTCTCCTCTCTCTAAAAAGTAAATAAAAAAATAAATAAATAAGATTTTTTTTTTTTTTATAAAGTATGTCTAGCCTGCATGGGACTTGTCTGGGATGCTCATTACCTTTTATGGACAACCCTGGTTATTTGGCATAAATTCCTAGTATTTGGGAAACCGCGAGGGACTCCAAGGGAGACACACTTACCATGATGGGGAAATAGTCCCTGACATGGGTCCAGATATACCAGTTCCTTACCCAGGCAGATCGCCGTCCACCTGAGACAGGAATATCAATAAGGATAGTGTCTGTGTGGGCCAACCCCACCCCTCCCACTCACCCTGGGTTCCCCTGCCAGAATGGAGGGACCATGGCTCTGCTAGAGAGATGGAAAAGGAGGAGATGCCAGGATGGTCCTGACTGGCCCAGCTCCTGTGGTCCTGAGAAACTGGACAAGAGGCCTGTGGCACCATGAGTATGACTCCCTAGCTACAGGTTAAGATGGAACATTCTTAGGTCTTATTCTTTCTAGGTCCATGAGTCTTACCTTGTTCTGGGGTCTTCCAGTCCAGGAAATACCAGACAAAGTAAAGGGTTGGTAGCAGCCATAATGATGTAAACAGCAGGTAAATAAACAACGGGTTCACGATCCAAACTGATGAGGGAGCAAGGTAGATCAAATTTGTGCTGCCATCAGGACTTGACCACGTCCAGCCCTGTTAAGAGCCCTCCAAACTACCCAATCCTCTGGTCCTGGCTTTCTGCACAGTTCAGCTCCTTCCTATCCACTACCCATGTCTATTTGTCCTTCAACATTTCCTCTACCATCTACTATACACCAGCCCTGTTTCTTCACTTACCTGCCTCTGTGGTCCACCTGCCTCCCTGCCCACCCACCGTCCCTTTACTCCTGCACCCTGCCTGCCACCAGCTTTCCCCTCCTGCTCCCATTTGCAAATCACCTGGTTTCACTTGTCTCCCTCCTATCCATCATCCTGGAACCTTGGTGAACCACTAGCCAACCCGCCCTTGCCCATACACTGCCCGTAAATCCCCAAACCCTACTTACAGAGCATCTGTACCCCTCTACCATTCTTGTCCTCTTGCCCCTCACCATTACTTCCACTATCTCTGTATCCCCCCATGCTATCACCCACACCTCCCAGAGGGGAAAACTATGATTCAGACACAGGCTATACTTTTCTAAGTCTGTAATACTAATCCCTCCTCTGTCTTACTCCCGGTTTCCTTATGATCATGAACCTGTCATGCCAATTCCCTGGGCTTCATTTTCCATCTCCAGATAGTGAGGCTGACCAAGTAGCTGAAATGAGCTACATCTACTTACTCATCTCCATCACGCCCCTGTCCTATCCCCCTGCTTGTCCTTACTGTCCCCTGGGACTCTAGCTCTTCCTTCCCCAGGGCATTCAGGGAGCTCAAGACTCCTTGCCTGTCCTTTGTAGTACTATCTAAAATGATGAAAGGCTAGAGGTGAAACTTGTCATGAGCTTACAGATCACCCCAGCTCCGTCCTGGCCCCTGACCCTGGCTTCTTGCTGTGCACCCTTCAGCCAGTACTCACATATGACAAGGTAGCACAAGGGCCAGTGCAGAATCATGAAAGTCTGGAAGTGCTTAGGCTGCTTGAAACAAGGCATGATGCCCAGGAGACTGGCAGAGGTGAAGATCCCCAAACAGTGTTCCAACCACCGGTGACGCCAGCCTCCAGAAGCTCACTCACTGGTGACCAGGAGGCTTTTCACCTGCTCTCTTCTCTTCTTGTTCTGTCCCACACCTCCCACACACTTCAGGGGCAGGGACTTCAGAGCCTGAGCCATGGACCCTGCCCATTTGCCCTTTGACTCTCTCTTCTGGGATTATTGGGACATCAGGATGGAGGAAGTTGACAAGGACTGTCATCTAGTCCTGGTGACCCAGAGATCCAGAGAAGGGAAACATCTTTCACAGGCTACTCCACGACTATGGGCTTTGTGACCTCAAGGAGATGGCTGGTGGGAAGGAAGCTCTGGAGGTTTGTGGGGGTGGGGAGCCCCTGGGAGTACATCTCTGTTTGCACAGAATGTTGACACGAGGCAGTTGGGTTTGAGGCTGTCTCCTTTTTTTAACTTGCTATTATAAAAATTTCCACACACACATAAAACTAGAAAAAGCAACACATTTTTACCTTTGTGTTCATCTTCAAGCTATTAATATTTTGGCCTACTTGTTTCACCTATTTCCTCACTCTTTTTTTTTTTTATCTTGGAGTATTTTTAAGCAATTCTGAGACATGTCATTTCACCCCTAAATGCTTCACAGTGTATCAACAAAAATATGGATTTTCCTTCCATAATAACAATGCCACTACCACCCTTAAAAACTTTACCAATTCTCTAATAACATGTAAGAGCCAGTCCATATCCAAATATCTCTTTATAGTTGGTTAATTTGAATCAGGATCCAAACAAATCCACTGGTTATAACTGGATGCTATGTCTCATAAGTCTCTCTTTCTGTCACTCTCTCCCCTGCCTCCTCTCTCTGTCTCTCTAATTTTTTATGGTAAAATAAAACCCAGATATAGAAAACTACCTAAGACTTAATGAATTATTGTAAAAGAAACACCTTGCAGCCACCACTAGGTCAAGAAATAAAACTTTTCCACCCACCCCAGAAGCCTCTCACCTTGCCCCATTTCAATGACAACTCTCTTCCTCTTCCCAAACTACCATCACCCTGAATTATCCTGACATTTAGAGTATTTTTTCCCTGGCCTTTCCCTTTTTTTTTTTTTGAGATTTTATTTATTTTTAGAGAGAGGGGAAGGGAGGGAGAAAGAGAGGGAGAGAAACATCACTGTGTGGTTGCCTCTTGCACACACCCCACCCCCCCATTTAGGGACCTGGCCTGCAACCCAGCCATGTGCCCTGACTAGGAATTGAACCAGCGACCCTTTGGTTCACAGGCCCACACTCAGTCCACTGAACCACACCAGTCAGGACTTCCCTGGCCTTTCTATGATTACCCAAAAGCACTTCCCTAATGACTATAGTTTAGTCTTGCCCATGAAAAAAATTGAGATGTCTCTTGAATTTTCTCTTTTTTTAACTTTTTATTTTGGAATAACTTTAAACATATGGGAGGGTTGCAAAGATAATATGGAGAGTTCCCTATACCCTTCACCTAGCTGCCCCTATTTGACATCTTAAATAACCATAGTAGAGCTATCAGAGCTAAGGAAGTAATACTGGCACATTACTGTTCATTCCAGACTTGATTCAAATTGCACTAATTTTTCCTACTAATGTTCATTATCTGTTTCAGGATTCCATCAGATCCTACACTGTGCTCAGGCATCGTGCTTCCTAGTGTCCTCCAATCTGTGACAGTTCCTGGGTCTTTCCTTGTGTTTTATGACTGTGACACTTTGGAAGAGTTTAAGCCTGTTGTTTTTTTAAGATGTATGTATGTATTTATTTATTTCTAAAGAGGGAGAAAAGGAGAAGAAAGAGAGGGAGAGAAACATTAATGTGTGGATGCCTCTTGTATACCTCCTGCTGGGGACCTGGCCCGCAATCCAGGCATGTGCCCTGGCTGGGAATCGAACCAGCAACCCTTTGGTTCACAGGACAGCACTCAACCACTGAGCCACGCCAGCCAGGGCTAAGTCTGTTTTGATGTACGGGTTCCTCCTTAATACCTTTCCTTTCCTGATAACATCTTCTGGAGAACCCATGACGTTTGACCTGGAGCATTTCCCACAGCCCGGACTTTGCTTACTGCATGCTCATGGTGCACTTCAACAGGTTCCTGGGTAGTATTTCCAGTAGATTGGCAGTTGGGTCCAAAGACTGAATCAGACCCAGGTTTCAGCCCTTTGATAAGATCTTTATTGGCTTTTAATACAGAACAGTTCCCCTTCTTACATTCTTTTGTTCACCATGCCATTGACCTGCTGAAGAATGTTCTCACTTGGAGTAGGCCAATCTTCCTGGCTTCAGCACCATCTCCCATGAGCAGGGATTGGGAGTGTGGAACCTGGTTCAGGGTTAAGTCTCAAATACAGGCCAAAGTGGGAGGGGGAACAAAGACCCATTCCTCCCTCTGACTCCTGTCTCTTGTTGTAACTTTATGCTCACTGAAGCACATTGGATTGTGGGAGTTGTTTTCTGTTTTTGTTTTTGGTGGGGTTTTTTGTTTGTTTGCTTTTACTTTTTATACCTGAAGACTGTATACTTCTAAAAGACTGTGGACCACATCTTATTGTCAGTGCACCTGTCCCTAATGCCTAGAAAGTCCTAGGCCATTGGTAAGTGGGAATCTTAAGTTTGAGGTCAGTGATCAAGATGGTTTCTTATGGGTAATGCGATCATAGAAATCTCACAGAGAAATGTGTCCCAGAGACTTCACTAGGGGACAAGAGGATGCACAGAAATACAGGGTAAGGGACACAGTACAAAAGAGGAGAAGAAGAATGAGAGAAAGGAAGTCAGGTGCTGACCTTTGAGTCATTTTGGCAAAAGACAAAGCTCTGCTTATGTTTCCTCACCTTACACCTAGGGGCCGCCCCAGCTTCTGATGTTTCTGCTGATTGGATACCAGCAAATGTCAGCGCCCAGGTATTGCAGCATCTCAGCCTTACATAACTGTTGACATCCCTGTGGGTGATGTTGGAGACAGGCTCCTGGTAATACAGGGGAGATGAGCATTCTGTCTTTTCATGATAGAATTTTCTGGGCCTATATCAACTACCTTGCCATCCTCTCTCATCTTTGTAAATTGTCTTCTCCAGGACTGCTCCTGGGTTAACTTTCAATAACGTGTGCTTTTTCAGGTTTTTATCCCCTCTATTTCCTCCTGTCCCTCTCTCCCCATAAAAAAGGAAGTTGTTGAGAAGACATTCAAACTACAGAAGGTTGATCTATACATACATTTTTTTTTCCTCCTGGCAGCTGATCCCATTCCTTCCTTTTGCGTTTTGATGCTTAAAATGTCATGGACTTCCACATGATAATAGCCATATTTTTAAAATCCATTGATTGAATAAATATACAGCAAACTGAAGGGCTATGGATGCACACCTTGGCTGTATACATCATGACATTTGAAAACAACATATGTAGAAGCACATTATATATTCATTCTAGACAATGCTTGGGCCATGTAGAAATTTCCAGAACCCTGGTAATGAAGTTACTCCCCCCCACGTGTCAGCAGTCTGCTGCCTACTGGTTGGAAGCAATGGCTTATTTGCTTTTTTCAAAATAAAAGTCAATTTATTGTTTTTCCTGATTACAAAAATAATCCATATAAACCATAAACATGTCAGACTAGTCAGGAAAGCATAACAGGAACAAAAGTCAATCACAATCTCACCACTCAGAAATAACCACTGTTAACTGTCAACTGTCACCATCCTGCTATCTCTCTTTCTTCACTTTTTCTTCTGCATAAATATAGACATAGATATACTTCACTGTGAAGAGTTTGGACTCTTGACGTCAACACACCTAGGTCTGTATTTCAGCTTTGCCACAAGTGAATGATGGCAAATTACTTAACTTCTTAGTGCCTCAGTTTCCTCATCCATAGAAGGATGAGTATAATACCTCCCTACATCATAGGGTTGTCATGAGGATAAAGTAATTAATGTAAAGCACTTTACTCAGTGCCTTGCTTATACATATGCTCATATTTGAAGCTCAGCAAATGCTAGTTATTATGTATAATTTATTAACCAAAGTGGAATCTCATTTTTTTGGGGGGGGGGGAGGGAGATTCTTTTTTTTTTTTTTCCAAGTCTAATAGGAGTTCTTTTTTTTTAAGATTTTTATTTATTTATTTTTAGAGAGGGAACGGAGGGAGATAGAGAGAGAGAGAGAGAGAGAGAGAGAGAGAGAAACATCAATGTGCGGTTGCTGGGGGTTATGGCCTGCAACCCAGGCATATATCGTGGCTGGGAATTGAACCTGCGACACTTTGGTTCTCAGCCCGCACTCAATCCACTGAGCTACGCCAGCCAGGGCGAATCTCATTCTTTTTAAAATATTTTATTTATTTATTTTTAGAGAAAGGGGGAGAAAGGGAGAAAGAGAGGGAGAGAAACATCATGTGTGGTTGACTCTTGCGTGCCCCCTACTGAGGGCCTGCCCCACAACCCAGGCATGTACCCTGACTGGGAATTGAACCGGCAACCCTTTGGTTCACAGGCCAGCATTCAATCCACTGAGCCACACCAGCCAGGGCTGGAATCTCATTCTTTATACTGCTTTGTGACCTACTTTTTCACCTAACAATATATCATGGATATTTTTATGTCGATTTTCTTCTGTAAGATTATACAGAGTATTTCATGGCATGGATATGTCATGATTCGCTTAACCAATCTCCTCCTATGGAGGAAGCGCTAATTTTTATTTTTTCTTTTTTTTACAGATTTTATTTATTTATTTCTAGGGAGGGAAGGGAGGGGGGAGAGAGAGAGAGAGAGAGAGAGAGAGAGAGAGAGAGAGGGGGAGAGAAACATCAATGTGCGGTTGCTGGGGGCCATGGCCTGCAA
Organism: Phyllostomus discolor; assembly: GCF_004126475.2. Taxonomy (NCBI): domain Eukaryota; kingdom Metazoa; phylum Chordata; class Mammalia; order Chiroptera; family Phyllostomidae; genus Phyllostomus; species Phyllostomus discolor. Next base: position 95,843,100 of record NC_050198.1, read on the forward strand.
CCCAGGCATGTGCCCTGACTGGGAATCGAACCTATGATGCTTTGGTTCACAGCCCACACTCAATCCACTGAGCTATGCCAGCCAGGGCTATAAGCACTAATTTTTAGACATGGTCCTTCCACCACCTGCTCAGATTTCTAGGTCTTTAGTGGTCAGTGAAAGGTCACTGGTCAGAAACCCTCACCCATAGCCCTTTATGTGGCACTGCTCAGTTTCCTCTTTCCCAGAAGATCTTAGGATTTCCTGGTACAAAAAGTGGGACACTTCCTCAAGCCTCCATTAACCTGAGTAGGGTCCAGGGACCAGGTAACCCTGTCAGCAGAATTGGGCCCTTTCTCCAAGGAAATGACTGAGTCTGAAGAGAGCATTTGAACCTCTTTTCCAAACAGGTCCAGAGACAGGTTTCATGAAGGCCCCCCAAATCCTACTAGAGCTGGGAGTGCTGCTGCATAGATTCACCTCAGCTCAAGTTGAGAAAACGTTGAAATGTAAGTGTGGAAAATGAGAATTGTTAGCTTTGGATCACTGAGATCAGCCTTTACCCTGGAAAAACTAGGGTCAGAAATCTGTTTTGTCACCTTGTTGGTTTATATGCTTTCATATTGCTTTCTTTTGGAGAAAAACAATTAATCAGTTGTCATCTGAACTAAAGGTGACAGTGATTGCAATTTCCTAGGCCAAGGACTTTCTTGGTATGTGGGTGGCCCTGGCCACTCTGAAGTGTATATTAAAGAAAACAGAGTGATAGGCAAAAGAAATTAGGAAACTTGGGAATGTATGAACTTGATGTTAAGTATACTGATCCTTTGTTTTCTTTCTTTTTTTTTTAAACATGACATCACAGAATTGTATTAATCATACTGCTTGGTTGATGACACACACTCTCATCATTGTTTTATGGATGTCCTCGTCTCTATCTATCAATCTTTATTGGTGCACTTTTTTCCAGTAGGGGTTTTCTTCTTTAGCACTATACATGAGAAGTACTGCCTTTGCCCCTTGGCTCATAATTTAAAAGCTAATTGTCTGCCTTTGGCCTTTATTTCCTCTCAGAGGCCTGCAGGCATCTGCTTGAAGCTACAGTTTTGGTAACCGAGTCCTGCTTTCACTTATCTTCAGTCCCTGGCCTGCTCAGGATTTATCAGAGCAGCATCAAATCCTCAAGTGAGTTCTGTCACAATAGGATGGGGCAGCGAACAGCCAAAGCAAGTCACAGAGAAGTAAGGACAGGCATCAGTATTCCACTAAGCCAATGCCTGGTCATATGAAGATCTAGATATCAGCCACAAATTGAAGTTCTGAGATCTAGGAAGTCAGCAAGGTGTGTAGGTCAAGTCAAGAATAAGCCAAAAGGCAAGGCCATATTCTCAAAGGAGACACAGCCAGTGGACACCACTCAGGTCTAGTCCTTGGTCCAAAGTAGGTAGAGATCAGAAAGGCAAGTGATCTTGATCTCTTTGTTGAGGTGATTAGAACAATCAGACAGGAGTCTTGTCATTTCCCCACCTGCTTCGGCACCCTGGTCCAAACATGCAGTGTCATTCAGTGTCACTGGCCAACCTCAACTTTCCCCCAATGGACACTGCCTGCCTCTGGCTATCTGCCTGTTCCTTCTAAGCCTGTTTTTCCTGCTAAACAATTGGATAAATCCATGCTGTGTGGTATGTACAGAAATAGCCAAGCTGGGGGTGGCAGGGATTGAGGATTTGTTTAGTACAATGTGATAGCTGTGGGAGTGAAAATCAGAGTTTGCAAAGAAAGCACCTGTCATATCACCGAATATGGCTCAGCAAATGCTAACTGGGAAGCTGCTTCAGTCTCCCTGATGTCATTGGACTCTGAGCAACTAAGAAGTGGTCAGTCTGAATAGGAAGGGTTTATCAGCTGCCAACTCTCTGTGCCTGTGCACCCTCGATGGATTCTTTTTCACTCTCAAGTCCAAGCACAGGTAACCGCCATTTCCTTCATCTATTATATCCCTGATACAGTGGTTTAACCCCACTGGTCCCTTGATATTCCCAGAAGATCTTACTTTCCCACCCTTTTCACCTATGGTGCCAGAGAGACTACAAGAGTCATAAAGAATCATAAAAGTCTTCATCTTATCTTGTGGGATAAAGGCCCCACCCTTATCTTAGAAGGTATAGTAAGTACACTTGCCAAAGTTGCTATACCTGCTGGGAGGTGCGTGAAGAGGGTTTCCCTCTCCACTGCATGGTCATGAGGAATTACATCAGCTCATACTGTCCTGTTCTAAACAGTGAAAGTTCATATATGGTTTATTGGGCCTATGGGAATGAGAGAAACACCTGTCATGTCCCTACACCATGATCTGTTAACAGGGCAGGAGACAGGGAGAAACAGGGAGGGACTGGGACCAATGAGGAGGGCCACAGGTTACAAACGCCAATGTCTCTAGGGACAAGAGGTACTAGAAATGAGAGAATAAGCTGAGAGGTATGAATAGGGAATAGTGAGGATGGTGGTGAACTAGAGAAGGCATACTCCTTCTAAAGGCCTTCAAAGTTAGTTGTTACGACTTTTTCTTATAAAAAAATTGAAATGTGTAGGAAAGTTGAAAGAATAGCGTAATACATACCTATATATCATTTACCTCTTCAATTCAACAATTATCAATATATTATCTCATGTATGAATGTAGGTATATGTATACATATCAAGACTTGATAGTTTTCACTCAACACTAACATTTTGCAATTCATCTTTGTTGACATATGTACCTCTGATTTTTGTATTCTGTTGTATGAAAATGGGTGGATATAGCATCATTTCTTCATCCATGCTCTCATTGATGGACATTGGGGTTGTTTCCAGCTCATTTTTGCTATTGTGAACCATGCTGCTAGGGCTTGGGCATTCTTACACATGTCTGCTGGTGCTCATGTGTAAAAGTTTCTTTAGGACACGTACCTAGGAGTAGAACTACTAAGTCATAGGTTCTGTGCAAATTCAGTTTTATTAGGACATGCTAGACTGTTTTCCAAAGTGATTGTATCATATGCTTTCACCAGGTGTGAGTTCACATTGCTCCATATCTTAACACTTAGCTTGAACTGACTTTAAATTTTTAAAAAAAGATTTTACTTATTTATCTTCAGGGAGAGGGGAAGGGAGGGAGAAAGAGAGGGAAAGAAACATCAATATGTGGTTGCCTCTCACATGGTCCCCACTGGGGACCCGGCCTGCAACCCAGGCATGTGCCCTGACTGGGAATAGAACTGACAACCTTTTGGTTCACAGGCCGGTGCTCAATCCACTGAGCCACATCAGCCAGGGATGACTTTTAAAATTGTTGCCAGTAAGTTTAGTGTTGAATGCTACCTTCTTGCCATTTTAATTTGTATTTCCCTAATTATGAAAGAAGTTGAGCTTTGCTTCATGTGTTTATGGGCCACATTTCTTCTGCAAAATATCTATCTACTTATGCCTTTTACTAATTTTTCCACTGACTGTTTTCCCTTAATGATTTGTAGGAGCTCTTGATAAAGTCCATATAGTAATCCTTGTGAGTTGGATTCTGTGAATGTCAAGGTACCTGTTTGCAGTAAGGTATAAAAAAAACATGTCTCTGGAGCCAGACTGCTTGGGTTGAAATCCCAGCTCCACCCCTTACTAACTGTGTGATCTCTGGCAATTAACCTCTCTGTGTCTTAATTTCCTTAACCTCTTTGAACTTAATTTTTCTCATCTGTGGAGTACCTAACTAACAGAGTTGCTGTGCCAATTAAATGAGTTCATATATGTAAAGTACTTAGAGTGGTACCTGGCATGTGGTAAACATACACATTTTCAATACAATACTCCTTAAGAGCAGGGATTTTGTTTTGATTTGTTCACTGGTTTATCCTAAGAACCATTAACAGTGCCTGGCACATAGTAGGTGCTCAATAATACATGTCAAATGAATGATCTTTCTCCTACTTTATAGATTGTCTTTTTACTTTCTTGAGAGATTTTTAAAAGTTCTTAATTTTAATGTGGTTGAATTTTCAATCCTTTCCTTTAAGCTTTGTATTTTTTGTATGTTGTTTAATAAATTCTTCACGTCTCTGAGGTTATGGAGATGTATTTTCTTCCAAAAGTTGAAAAAATTTGTTGTTCTTTAAAAATTTTCATAACTTTGGAGAAAAGGCAGGGACACAAAAATGACAGGTTTAGTTAGTTATAGAAAACTTAGAAATCTCTATAAAAGTTACTCCAAGTGCTTTAAAGTCTGTAAATGGGCCTGGGCTAAGCTTCTGAGGTCCTCAAGTTCCTTCCTGTGTGTTTCTAGTCTCAGGGCTGTTTTCCATCCTAGCCCTCTTCTCCTCTCTTCTGTTGCCTCACATTTGCATTAGCCAAGACTCTTTGAAGTACAAGTAGAAGGACTTAAGTGAAATCTATTTTATATCTCATTCATTCATTTGCCAAATACTTATCATATGCCAGCTATACAGTGTTCTAGTTTTATGGCATTACAGCATTAAAGCAGACAAAGTCCCTATCTTCATGATGCTTATAATCTAAAGAGAAAGACAACAAAAAAAACCCCAAATAAGTATATATAATATGTTGCAAAGTAGTGATACATTCTCTGATTTTCATTTTGTTGAAAGACAACAACAAAAAAACACACAAATAAATATATATAATATGATGCAAAGTAGTGATACATTCTCTGAAGTAAAATAAACCAGAGTAAAGGGAATGGGAACTGGGATTCCATTTTAGGCAAATCAGTTAGGGAAAGCATGTGGCTATCCAGGGCAAGAACCATTTTAGACAGAGGGAACAAGTACAAAGGCCCTCAGGCAGGAGCATACTTATTCAAGGAATATATTCAAGGAACAGTAAGCAGGTCAGTGTGGCTGAAGTGTAGTTAGCAACAAGTAGAGAATATAGTAAGAATTGGAGTTTGAGAAGTGGTGGTAGAGTTAGCCATGGGTAAGTCATTGAAGAAATAGGTTCTCCTGGGCCATCGATGACTACCTGTTGGGTAGAAGCAACTGGGTTGGGTTCCTAAGCCTGGGTTCCTATTCTGATCTCCTGGTCTCTGGTTTCTCTTCCCTTCTATATTATTACTCAGTTAACCTTTTGAAAATTCCTCTTGTCACTTTCAGGGGCTCTCTATTGCTTACAAGATAAAGGCCAAGTAACACAGCCTCTTAAACCTTACCCATGATGTTCTCTCTACCAGGAACACACTCTCATTTCTTCTTTGCTCAAGGTCATGTGACCAAGAGAGTCAAGACAAGAGACTTCTATTGGGAATAATCAGGGCATGTTAGAACTAGAATGATTTGCATTAGCTAGTTTGGATGTAGATTTGGATGTAGATTCAGTGCACGCAACAGAGATCCAAAATACAATATAGCTTATGGCTGATCTTAGCCAAAAGGTCAAGAGGTGATACAAATAAAATGTAGCTTAAATAAGATAAAGATCTATTTATCTCTTTTTCAGACACCACAGGATGTCTGAGCTGTTGTGCAGGTCTACTCAGTGAAGTTGTCAGGGGTCCAAGTTCCTCCATTCCTAGGGTTTTGGGATGATTTGGATGATTCAAGATGGCTCATCACCACAGCTCCCTAGATTATTGTAGCAACCTCTTAATGATCTCCCTGCTTTGGTATTTACCCTTTTAAAAAAAATCTCTTTTCTTTACAAACCAGCTAGCAGAATACTTCTAAATTATAAGTCAGATTTTGTCATCCTCTTGCTAAATACCAATGATGAGGAAGATCTTCCAATAATGAAGAAGATCTGGACACACAGATATGGAGTGAGTTCCAGGATATATTTAAGTGAAAAAAGTTATACACAGAATAGCATATACAGTAATGCAACTTTTGTCAAGAAGGGGGGATACAAATATATATGTATACATATACATATATATGTATGAATAATGTAAATGCATGAATAAAAATGCTTCTTGTTGCAAAAATAACTCTAGAAGGAAAAAAATCCCAAATTAAAAAAAAAAATGCTTATCTGTAGAGAGAAGGAAGGAACAGATTAGAAAGGGTAGAGTTGGAAGTGAGGCTAATCTATATACTGCATTATGTGAACTAGTAAGTGTGGATGACCTGAAAGAAATAGAAAAACATTGTAGATCCTCTTATGAAATAATTGTGTCATACAATGATTATCATTGACTGCTAAAACCATGAGGTGAAAGGTCGATGTGGACTGTCACAATGAAAAAATCAGGCCACCACTACCCACACTTTTTGGATCAATCTTAGAAGTACTAGAAAAGGGGGTAGCCACAATGTAAAATATCTACCTGTATCGGTGTATAAAGTACTCTTACCTCCAAAGTTGAACCTGAATCTAAACAAGCCTCTGGGCTAACTCCCAGTTTACAGGAAATGAGAGGAATAAAAAAACACGTTAGACACCATGAGGAGGCGAACAGACAAACCCAGAATATGAGACGTTTTACAGGATAATGATCGAATTTCTTAAAGAAGTGAATGGTATTTTTAAAATGGGGGAGGGGAGAGGGAGGGATGTTCTAGATTAAAATAACTTATGGGCTATCATAAATCAACTGCAAATTTTTTTTTGAAGGCTATGAGGGAAATTTGACTATGGACTGAGTATTAAATGATACTAAGGAATTATACTCAATTTTTTAGGTGTGATAATAGCTTTATCATTATATAAGAAAATGGTCATTTGGGGGGGGACATGAGAAACATAAGGGTAAAATTTGTTTTAAAACACTTCAGCTAAGCCCTGGTCATGTGGCTCAGTTGGTTGGAGTGCTGTCCCATACACCAGAAGGTTGCACGTTCAATCCTTGCTCAGGGCACATATCTAGGTTTCATATTCAACCCCTGATTGGGGTGTGTGGAGGAGGCCGCTGATTAATGTTTCTCTCTCACATCAATGCTTCTCTCTTTCTCTCTAAAATGAATAAACATATCCTCGGGTGAGGATTAAAATAAACAGTTCATTTAAAAAAAGGAAAAGTTAAAATAGATGAAAGAAGTGCCAGCATCTTGATAATTGTTGAACCTAGGTGATAAGTTTATAGAGGTTCATTATACTATTCTCTCTAGTTTTGTGTATGTTTAAAATTTTCCGTAAATTCTTTTTAAACATTCCAACAACTCCTCATCTCACTGAGATGAAAATCAAAAGCCATCACAGGGGTTTATGAGGTCCCACTTGATCTAGTGCTTCTCTACCTCTCTTGCCTTGATGCCAGGCAGCACCCAGGGAGGCCAAGGGAAGCCTCAACCCCATCCAGGTTCTTGTTGAAAGACTTACCAAAGCACAGTAAATTTATTAAAGAGATAGTACGCACTCGAGAAGAGAGAGCAGGCATCATCAGAGAATGAGTCATCTTATGGGGTCTGGGTAGAAAGGTTTGACAAATGTAGGCAAGTGTGGGGGACATGGCGGTCCTCTGCTTCTGACGCAGGTGGGGTTACTGCCCACGTGGCTCATCCTTGTCTCTCCTCTGTTGATAGGGATTTTTTTGGTCTTCCCAATTAGAGGTAATTGGGGAGGGAGAAGTGGGGGAACAGGTGGTCAGTGAAGGCCATGTCTGTGATGTCCAAGCCAAGACAGAGAAGAGGAGGGCTAGAGCTTGAGGCCTTTGTTCCCTATTCTAGCTCTCTTGCCTCAACCTCATCTTCCATCCCCCCTGTTCACTCCATTCTGACAAAGTTACCAGGCAATCTTGCTGTTCTCTGAAGCTGCTAAGTAGATTCCCTCTTCAGGATTTTTTGACCTTGCTGGTCCCTCCGCTAGGACTAATGTACCCCCACTGTTAACATGACTGGCTGCCTCCCTTCATTCCAATGTATGTTCAAATACCACCTTTCCAGGGGAAATTTCCTCTGAAATTGGACTCCCCATCACATACTGATCCACTGTTGACTTTACTTTTCTTCATGGTGCTTACCACTATCTGGTGGCGTTGCTTGTTTGCTTGCTGATCGGCCTTCCCCAACTAGAATATAAGCTCTGTGAGGGGAGGGTCTTTGTTTTATTCAGTGCTACAACCCCAACATCTGGAATAATGCCTGTCACATAGTAAGAACACCACAAATACGCACTAAAATAATGACAAAATAGTGTTGTGACAGCTTGAAAGCACCGAGTGACAGATAGCGATTCAGTCTGACACTTTTGCTGAACTGCTAATCCTGTACAAACAGCAGGTGCTGTAGTAATGACCTGCATATGCCATATGGTGTGAGAGATCTTGGGAATAAGGACTGAGGCATCTCCCTGACTCTGCTTGTCTTCAGGGAGGACCTGTTTGCACAGATGCTTTTGGGCTGTTTCCCCTGGCTTACCTCCAGCTAGTTGGGTTTGTCAGGAGGGTGGAGTCCCCCTCCAGCTATCATCTTAACTGCTCTGTTTTCTGACTCACCAGTTCCCTGTCCGAGGCCATTCCTAAGCTCACTTTGCTTTCAGTTACTGGGGAAAAGAGGAATACTGGTTATTGAGAAAAACCCCCACCAGGTCCTGAGATCCAGAGCTTGGGGCTTGAAAAACTTCTTAGTTTTTCAATATTACACCTCAGATACTACGCCTTGAGACTGGTGGTTCCTTTGTAGAAGTTCCAAAAGGATGAGTTCCCTATGACAGTCTTGGACCTCAGGGGCTCTCCCTTATCTGTTTTCTCTCCAACCTCTCTCCATTGTACCTATTTTTTTAAAAGGATTTTATTCATTCATTTTTTGAGAGAGGGGAAGGGAGGGAGAAAAAGAGGGAGGGAAACATCAATGTGTGGTTGCCTCTCACCTGCCCCCTACTGGGGACCTGGCCCAGCAACCCAGGCATGTGCCCTGACTGGGAATAGAACCTGCAACACTTTGGTTTGCAGACCAGCACTCAATCCACTGAGCCACACCAGCCAGGGCTCCATTGTACCTCTTGATACTTTCTTGTTAGGTTGCACAGCCACAAGACGGAAGGGAGCTTGGACCTGCAGCGCTTAGGGAAGCCTTTCAGGGATGCCCATTCAGAGGCCCCACTCAACTCTCTGGCTCAACAAATTCTGAGGGACCTTGGCCACTGATTTTGCTGCACACTCACACAATAGTGTTGTGCTATTGTGTTGGGGTCTTGCTTTGGCTTAGAAAGCACCGGGGCCAAAGATAATCTTCCTGACAGAAGATACATGGGGGGACCTTTAAGTAGAGAGACTAATCCCATAGCCCATTTTCTGAGGTTCCCTACATTTTCTTCTGCTATGGTTTTTTTTTTTTATGGTTTGAGGCTCTAAATAAAACTCTTTATTCTAATTATAATATATAGCCTTGACCCATGCAGCTCAGTAGGTTGACTGTTGTCCTGCAAAGCAAAAGGCTGCTGGTTCTATTCCCAGGCAGGGCACATGCCTGGGTTGCAGGCCAGGTCCCCAGTTGGGATACATGTAGGAGGCAACCACTTGATGTTTCTCTCTCTCTCCTGCTTCCTCCCTCCCTCCTCTCTCTCTAAATATAAATAAATAAAATATTTAAAATATATACAGGGTGGAGCATAAGTAGACTTATAGTTGTTCATATGGAAAATAATACAATAATTAATAAGTGATAATACAAGAATAAATTGTATTCAGGTATACCATATGAAGTGACATTATACCTCTTCCCCTCAGATGCATATTTCCACTATAATACCATTTATTGACCAATCTACCCCTCCCCATTTATTTGTGAGGTTTCTTTTATACTGTGTTCAGTACAGGCATACCTTGTTTTATTGCACTTTGCTTTTTATTGTACTTAGCAGATACTGCATTTTCATCAACATTGAGGCAAGACCTTCCACCAGCAAAAAGATTTTGACTTGCTGAAGGCTCAGGTGATGGTTAGCATTGTTTAGCAACAGAGTATTTTGAATTAAGTTATGTACATGTTTAGACATAATGCTATTGCACACTTAATCGACAACCATATAAAGTAAATACGTTTTTATATGCACTAGGAAACCAAAAAAAATATGTGTGATTCACTTTATTGTGGTGGTCTGCAACTGAACCTGCAATATCTCCAAAGTATGGCTGTATATATATGGATAGACCTATAAGATATAGGTATAATAAATCTATCTATCTCTATTTCTGGGTTCTATGTTCTATTCCATTGACCTATACATCTATTTTTGTACCAATACTATTCTGTTTTAATGTTTGTATATTTATATTGTGTTTTAACATCTAGTTGTGCTAGTTCCTTGTCATTACTCTTAATTTTCAAAAATTGCCTGGGTATTTTTGACTGTTTATTCTTTTGGATGAATTTTGGAATAATTTTCTCAAGTACCAAAACACTATGAGAATTTTAATTGGAAGTGCATTAAACATTTGATTTAATTTGGAAAGAATACCTTCACAATATTGAGTTTTCCCTATATATAATTATGTTATATTATATACTATATATCTATACAATATTATATAAAATATTTTAAATATTACACACACACACCCAGTGGAATACTCTTAGCTCTTGCCCATTTTTAATTAGACTTTTCTGGTCATTGAGTTGTAAGTGTTCTTTCTATATTCTGGATACTATTCTCTTATCAGATATATGACTTGCAAATTTCTCCTATCCTGTGAGTTTTTTAACTTTCTTGATAGTGTCCTTTGAAGCACAAAAGTGTTTAATTTCAATGAAGTCCAACTTCCTATTTTTTTCTTTTGTCATTTGTACTTTTGATGTCATAGATAAGAAACCATCACTAAATCCAAGGCCAGCAGACTTTACCCTATGTTTTCTTCTTAGAGTTGTATAGGTGTAGCTTTCACTTTAGGTATTTGATCCATTTTGAGTTCATTTTTGTGTATGGTATGAGATAGGCTTCCAAATTCACCCTTTTCCATGTGAACATGCAGTTGCCCCTGCATCATTTATTGAAAAGAGTATTTTTTTACTCCATTAAATTATTTTGGTACCCTCAGCAAAAAGCAATTGAGCATAAATGGATTCATTTGCTTCTGGACTCTCAATTCCATTCTATTACTATAGAAAGTTTTGTTTTTTTTTTTTCATTGATAAGTTATTTCTCCAAAGCCTAAACTGGGACCACTCTGAACAGAATTCATGTCATTTTTGCCCATACTTATGAACTAATTTAAGTGGGGTGCCACATGACCTCACTGAGGAAAATGAAGCTGAATTCTCCAGGAAATGAGAAATAGGAAGTGTGGTGATTGGTACATTAGAAAGAACTTTGGATTAAAATTAGTAAGACCTGGGTTTGGATGCTAGTTCCATTCAAAGGTATATGCAAGTTACTTAACCTCTATAAGTTTTAGCTACTGTGAAATGAAGATGATGCCAATCTTGCAGGGCTTCAGTTAACATTAAGAGACAAAGGTTTTGAAAATAATGGCATAGTTCTTGGTACACAGTAGGTACTTGACATAAGGTCAACTCACAGCTGGTGCATGGTCCTGTGGCTGCCTCCCTTCTGACCCAGGGTAGTTTATGTGGTATCAAGAGAGATGGACTCCTCGGTGGGTACCTGTCAGTTCCCACAGTTCTGCTCCTATCTCCTACACTGTGTAGTAGTTATGGTTCCACTCCCTTACATTTTCTGTCAGGGGCAGTATATATGGCAGACGAAGAGGAAAATGGCTCTCCACAGACCAGCTTTCTGGCCGGGTTTGAGGGAAGTACAGTAGTGAACCACAGAGTAAGTAGGAAATAGTCATACTTGGTTTTATACACCCAGATCTTTATTTTAATTTTAAAAACAAACAACATAACTGCATGCAAAAGTTTTTGCCAGTGCAGAAATGTGTCACAACTGAGGGCTTGGATCAGCAAACCACAGTTCAGGTCCCCAGTTTATCTTGTAGTGGTCCCCAAATTGTAGGGAAAGAGTCTAGGAGGAAACAAACCATGCCTGTTCTCAACAAGGCTTCTAAGTCTAAACCTATATGGTGATGGTGTCACTAAGGATCAGGAGGAAGTGGCATGGTGTTCTTTGGCTTCTCATTCCTCTGCTCAGAGAATTAGCTGGAGTCAGGGGGCCAAAAAGCACCTGTGAACTCACAAGACTGCTTGCTGAACTGGGTTGTTGTCCAGTCTTCCCATGTTCTTCTGGTTTCTTCCCCCCAACTTGACTCATTAAGTACTTTGTAGCTTGGTTGGCCTCCTATTTCACACCTCCCCCCCCCCCAAAGTCTTCCATCCATGTAGTCTTACTTGGATCTTTCAATGCTTTGGGGTTTAAGAATAAGGGAATCCAACTCCTATTATATGATTGTCAGATCTTGGGTCTCAGGAAGGCCATACTGAACTTTGTGCTGGTCAAACAACTTGCGCAGGGCACTGATGTAGAGTGCGTGGTATTTGTCCACTGTCTTCTCATCTGGATTCTTAATCTTGGGGATTGGCAGGGGCTCCCCAACTATGGGGAAGAAGAGATAAACATCAGAGTTCCCTCCCAACTCAAATTACCCATCCCTTAGAGGGAGCTGCATATTGAAACTCAGTGTGTGGGTCCCCTCCCCTTTCTTTGCCCCCCCCAACTCCATATTCTCCAAATACCTAATGTCACAAATGCACAACAGAATGAGAACAAACTCAGGGAAGTGCCGAAGGACTGTAAATGAACAATGATGCCCTCATAGCAGTTGTTGAACTCTCTCCCACTGGTGAATGGCCATAATTCTTATCTTTTCAGTTGTCCTCCCCACCATGCCCTCCACCACACCCAATAGAATTCCCATTGCCTGTCTCAGCTGTGTGCCATGGGTCTCTGGGACTTGATGTGTGACTTGGGGGTGGGGGGGATCCAGGATCAGTGTGGTTCATAGATACTGAAAGCTCACCAACAGTAGTAATCGGCCGATTGAAAGGCAGGAAGCCCCAGGATTCTCGAGTGAGGCCTCGGCCATGGAAGACACAGAAATTTAGTCCCACGATTTTTTTGCATATCATTTGGAAGAAACTTATCAATGTGCCCTGAAGGAATGCCTCTTGCTTGTAAACGTCATTCTCTCCAAAGGAATAGGAAGGGACAAGGTATGCTCTGCAAAGAGAGGGGCAGAAGTGTGCATTTTCCCAGGAAACTTCCCCCACTGAAACCCTCACAGAGGTGGGAAACCTCTAAATCTCCCCAGTATAGGACAAGAACCCAAGCACCGAAGCATCTCCATCCTGTGTCTCATTCTTGCCGTGCCCCACCCTCCCAACTGAACCCTTTATGAAGAGCTGCTACACATTGTCCTGTAATCAAAAGAAACCAGTCTTGGGCAGCTTAACTGCCTTTATTGCACCCAGCATCCAGAGTAATCTTCCTAACCTGCATATCTGGACATGTCATTCTTCTCTTTAAAACTCTTCCAGAGCTCCTCACTTTGTACCAGGCTGCTTAACATGGGCTTTGTATTCGAGCCCTACCTACCTGGCTAGCTTCCCCTCACCCCACCCTTTCTTTGCCATCTGCTATGTTAAGCCGTGTTAACTGTGCCCAGTTCTCTCTTGTCTGTGAGTCTCTGTGCATTCTGCTCCCTCTGCTGGAAATGCCTTCTTTCTGTTTTCATGTAGCTAATTCTATTTTGCCCTTCAACACTCAGCGTTGATTTCATCCCCTTAAAGAAACTTTGACCACCTCCAATTTCTTCTCCCACAATATGGATTAGGTACCCCTCACTTAATGCATATTTTTCTCCTACACTAACACTATCTTAACTCTAATACAGTCATCTCCTTACCTGTCTGACTCCTCAGTTATCTGTCAAGCTGATCAAAGTTGGGAACTGTTTCATTTATCTATGAATCCCTAGGGCCTGGCATAATACCACATATATTGTAGGTCCCCTGAATTGTTTCTGCCTTTTGGTTTGATTGGCAAATCCTACTAATATTTTAATTCACAATTTAAATATCACCCACTGATGTAACTTCTCATTTAGATGAAAGTCTTTCCATTAATTGGTGATCTCATAGAAATTTGTACATATCTCCATTATAATACATCATTCATTGAACAAGTATTTATTAAGTTCTTTCTATATTCCAGTACTGTTTTAAGCCCTGGGGATACATCAGTGAACACAACGGATATTTAAAAATTTCTGTAATCATGGAGTTTACCTTTAGGGAAGACAGGCAATAAACAATAATAACAAACAAACAAAAACAGATAGATAAATAAGATTGATGATATATAAGAAAATGAGCCCTGGCTGGTGTGGCTCAGTGGATTGAGCACTGGCCTGTGAACCAAAGGGTTGCTGGTTCAATTCCCAATCAGGGCTGGATTGTGGGCCAGTTCCCCAGTAGGAGGCATTCAAGAGGCCACCACACATTGATGTTTCTCTCCCTATCTTTCTCCCTCCCTTCTCCTCTGCCTAAAAATAAAACAAATAAAATCTTTAAAAAAATAAAATAATAAGTGCAATGGAAAAGACAGAGCAGGACAGTCGGGATAGACCATACTGAGAAGAGGGACAGCTAGGGCACAGGCCATAATGCAGGAGCATGCAGCTTGTTAGAGGGACAACAAGGAGGCTAGTATAGCTCTAAGGGAGTAAGCAAGGAGGAGAGAAGTGGGTGATAAGGTCACAGAGGTGGCCAACTGCCATATTATATAGGGTCCTCAAGGCCCTTATAAAGATTTTAACTTTTGCTTGGAGTGAAATGGGAGTCATTGGAGCATTTGGAGTAATGACATGATTTCACTCATGTTTAATAAGATCATCCTGATAGAGGGAACATACCTCAACATAATAAAGGCCATATATGACAAACACACAGCACACATCATACTCAGTGGGCAAAAACCGCAAGTGTTCTCCTTAACATCAGGAACAAGACAGAGATGTCCATCCACTCTCACCACTCTAATTCAACATAGTACTAGAATTCCTAGCCACAGCAATCAGAAAAGAAAAAGAAATAAAAGGCACACAAATTTAAAAAAGGAAGTAAAACTGTTATTACTTGCAGACAACATGATATTGTACATAGAAAACCATAAAGAGTCCACCAAAAAACTACAAATCTAATAAATGAATTCAGCAAAGTAGCAGAATACAAAATTAATATTCAGAAACTGGTGATACTTTTATACATCAATAATGAACTATCACAAAGACAAACTAAGAAAACAATCCCATTTACTATTGCAACAACAACAACAACAAAATAAAGTCCCTAAGAATAAACTTAACCAAGGAGGTAAAAGACCTGTACTTGGAAAGCTATAAGATGCTGAAGAAAGAAACTGAGGAAGATACAAATAAGTAGAAGCATATACTGTGTTCATGGACAGGAAAAATTAACATCGATAAAATGCCCATACTACCCAAAGCAATCTACAGATTCAATGCAATTCCTATTAAAGTACCAATGGTGTATTTCACAGAACTAGAATAAGTACTCTAAAAATTTACATGGAACCACAAAAGACCCCAAATAGCCTCAGTAATCTTTACAAAGAAGAACAAAGTTGGAGGTATCACACTACCTGATTTCAAACTGTACTACAAGGCCATAGTAATAAAAACAGCCTGGTACTGGCATAAGAACAGGCATATAGATCAATGGAACAGAACAGAGAACCCAGAAATCAACCCATACTTTTATAGTCAATTAATATTTGACAAATGAGGCAAGAGCATATAATAGAGTAAAGACAGTCTCTTCAACACATGGTGTTGGGAAAATTGCAGATACATGCAAAAATGTGAAACTAGACCACCAACTTACACCACATACCAGAATAAACTCAAAATGAATTAAAGACATAAACGTAAGGCATGAAGCCATAAAATCCTAGAAGAACACACAGGCAGTAAAATCTCAGACATCTCTCAGAGCAATATTTTTTGCTGATTGTCTCTCGAGGCAAGGGAAACAAATAAAAAATGAAACAAATGGGACTACATTAAACTAAAAGGGTTTTGCACAGCAAAAGAAATCATCATCAAATAAAAAGGGAATCCATGGAATGGGAAAACATATTTGCTAATGATACATCTGATAAAGAGTTAATTTTCAAAATACATAAAGAACTTATACAACTCAACACCAAGAAGACAAACAACCCAATTTAAAAATGAGCAAAGAACCTGAATAGATACTTCTCCAAAGAGGCCATACAGATGGCCAATAGACATGAAAAAATGCTCAACATCATTGATCATCAGAAAGATGCAAACTAAAACCACAATAAGATATCACCTTACGCCTGTCAGAATGGCCATCATCAATAAATTAACAACAAACAAGTGCCAGTGAGAATGTGGAGAAAAGAGAACCCTCATTCACTGTTGGTGGGAATGCAAATTGGTGCACCCACTGTGGAAAACAGTATGGAGTTTCCTAAAAAAATTAAAAATGGAACTTCTTTCTGACCCAGAGGTCCCACTTCTGGGAATATATTCTAAGAATCCCAAAACATCAGTTTGAAGAATATATATACCCCTGTGTTTGCTGAAGTGTTATCTACAATGGGCAAGGTCTAGAAGCAGCCCAAATGTCCATCAGTAGATGAGTGGGTAAAAAAAGCTGTGATACACCTCTCTGAGAAATCTTTCCCTATTCCTAGAGTTCATAAAAATATCCCCTATGATTTCTTCAAGAAGCTTTATACTTTTAGTCTTTTCTGAGTTTGCATTTTAATGTGGTTGGAAATTTAGAAACTTAAAGAAATGTTAAGGGTAATTGGGATAATCAAAATACAAATGATTTGAAGAACAGTGATTATAAAATTTAGAAAAAATGACTTCCAACCAAGATGGAGGCATAGGTAGACACACTGTGCCTCCTTGCACAACCAAAAGAAGGACAACAACAATTTAAAAACAAAAACCAACCAGAACTGACAGAAAATCGAACTGTATGGAAGTCCGTTAACCAAGGAGTTAAAGAAGACACATTCATCCAGACTGGTAGGGGGGTGGAGACAGGTAGCGGTGCAGAGAGGACTCCAGACAAGGCAGTGTCTGGTGGGCAAGGCAGCAGTGGGCGGACCCGGCAAGGCGGCAGATTGCATACTGGATGGTCCCACATTCACTCGCAGAGAAACCTGCGGGAAAAACAACTGGGGAGCGGGATGGACTACGCAACCCCCGGCCCCAGCTCAGGGAAATAATGCCTCTAACCACCAATTGAAAACACCTGTGGGGGTTGAGGCAGCAGGATAAACTCCCAGTCTCACAAGAGAGTTCATTGGAGAGACGCACAGGGTCCTAGAATGTACAAAAACCCACCTGCTCAGGAATCAGCACCAGAAGGGCCCAAATTGCTTGTGTGAAGCAGATGAAGTGACTGAAATCCAGCAGAGAGCAGAGCAAGAGCCATTGTTCCTCTCAGACCCCTCCCCCACATACAGCATCACAACACAGTGATGTGGGTTACCCCGCCCAGGTGAACACCTAAGGCTCCACCCCTCACACGTAACAGGAGCGTCAAGACAAAAAAAAAAATGGCCCAAACAAAAGAACAGATCAAAGCTCCAGAAAAAATATAACTAAGAGACAAAGAGATAGCCAACCTATCAGATGCACAGTTCAAAACATTGGTAATCAGGATGCTCACAGAATTGGTTGAATTTGTTTGCAAATTAGATGAAAAAATGAAGGTTATGCTAAGTGAAATAAAGGAAAATGTACAGGGAACCAATAGCGATGGGAAGGAAACTGAGACTCAGATCAACGCTGTGGACCAGAAGGAAGAAAGAAACAGCCAAACAGAAAAGAAGGAAGAAACAAGAATTCAAAAAAAATGAGGAGAGGTTTAGGAATATCCAGGATATCTTTAAACATCCCAACATCTGAATTAGGGGTACCAGAAGGAGAAGAGGAAGAGCAATAAGTGGAAAAGTTATTTGAACAAATAATAAATGAGAACTTCCCCAATCTGGCAAAGGAAATAGACTTCCAGGAAGTCCAGGAAGTTCAGAAGAGTCCCAAAGAAGCTGGACCCAAGAAGAAACACACCAAGGCACATCATAATTACATTAGCCAAGATTAAAATGAAGGTGAGAATTCTAGACGCAGCAAGAGATAAGGAGACAGTTACCTACAAAGGAGTTCCCATCAGACTGTCAGCTGATTTCTCAAAAGAGACCTTGCAGGCAAGAAGGGGCTGGAAAGAAGTATTCCAAGTCATGAAAGGCAAGGACCTACATCCAAGATTGCTCTATCCAGCAAAGGTTTCATTTAGAATGGAAGGGCAGATAAAGTGCTTCTCAGATAAGGTCAAGTTAAAGGAGTTCATAGTCGACAAGCCTTTATTTTATGAAATGTTAAAGGGACTTGTCTAAGAAAAAGAAGATAAAAAACATGTACAGTAAAACGACAGCAAACTCACAATAATCAACAACCACACCTAAAACAAAAAACAAACAAACAAACTAAGCAGACAACTAGAACAGGAACAGAATCACAGAAATGGAGATCACACGGAGGGTTAGCAACAGGGGAATGGGAGGAGGAGAGCAGGGGAAAAGGTACAGAGAATAAGTGGCGTAGATGGTAGGTAGAAAATAGAAAGGGGGAGGGTAAGAATAGTATAGGAAATGTAGAAGCCAAAGGACTTACATGTGCAGCCCATGGATATGAACTAAAGCGGGGGGAATGTGGGTGGGAGGGGGTGTGCAGGGTGGAGGGGAGTGAAGGGGGGAATGAAACAACTATAATAGCATAATCAATAAAATACATTAAAAATAAAATTTAGAAAAAAAGCTGTGATACATTCACACAATGGAATACTACATAGCCATTAAAAAGAAGAAAGTCTTACTTTTTGCAATAGCATGGATGAACCTGGAGATTAATATGCAAAGTGAAATAAGCCAGTCAGTGAAAGACAAACAGCATACGATCTCACTTCTATGTGGAATCTAATGAACAAAATGAACTTATGAAAAAAATAGGAACATAGGCATAGATACATGGAACAGAATGGCAGCTGTCAGAGGGGAAGGGTGTTGGGCTGGATGAAAGAAGCTGAAGGGATTAAACAAAAATAAATATAAATATAAAAATAAATATATTCTTTCATATGGACACAGACAACAGTGTGTTGATAGCCAGAGGGAAAGGAGGTGGGGAGCTGTGGAGGTGGGCAAAGGGGGGATAAATGGGGACAGAAAGAGACTGCTTTGCTTGGGGCAATGGGTGCACAATGCAGTGTGCAGATGTTTTGTTGAGTTGTACACTTGAAAACTGTATGGTATTGGGAACCAATGTCATCCCACTAAATTCAATGAAAAAAATAGGATCATCCTGGCTACAGTTGAAAATAGATTCTTGGATGTGGGGGAGACAAGGATAGAAGCAGGGAGAGACCTTGGGAGACCAACGTAATAATCCAGGGGAGAGCTGATAGTAGTTCAAACTGGGATGGTAGTTGAGATGGTAAGTGGTTGGCTTCTGGATATATTTTATAATTATATGTCTGTCTTCCCTATTGGACTGAGTTCCTTAAAGGTGAGATGGGGTGTTACCTATTTTTATATCCTCAATGCCTAGTACTATGTCTGACACACAGCAGGTGTTCATACTGCTGAATGAATGCATTCTATTTCTCAAACCAGATTATATGCTCTCTGGGGGCAGGAATCATGTTTTACTCATCTTTGCAATCCCAATGGTATCAAGCCCAGTGTCTTCCTTGCCCTGGGTAGGTTCTCTAGGCCTCTCAGTTAATAGGTTTATATACAGTGAATCTGCTCTTCTCCACACCCCCAGCCTGCCTACAAGGCTAATGGGTCTTCTTCTATTGTTCTTTCTCCAACTTCAGGTAAAAAAAAAGTGTCCACCAAAATGTGTCTGGAGGCCCAAACGCCTTTTAGGGACAGTGTGAGGGAGTAGAGAGAATTCATCAGAGTCAAGAGGGAACCCCCTCTACAAGTTTCCAAGGAAGGACACCATTCTGGAGAGGTTCGACAGAGGACATACGGCATCCAGACAATAGGGCACCAGAACCTAGAGACCCACCCTGTCTTCAGTGCCAACTTCACAAAACCTTTACGCCGTTTAAGAAAGATGGTAGAAACTTCTGGCTGGCTCATGAGGGCTTCAGCAGCTCCGCCCACCACAATAACCACGGCATTGCCTGAGCCTTTCTGAGTTAGCAAATATTTCAAGGCCAACTTGCTCACGGGGCACACACCTGTGAAACCAAAAAGTCAACAAACTTGATGCGTGAGAATGAGGTAAGGGGTTCTTCTAGGCTCTTAATGATGGAGACAATTCTGTTTCCTGACTAGTGTTTCTCTTCTTCTGTCTTTGACCTCCACATCCTGGCTTACCCCTAGTCTGAGGTTTGTCCTTAGGATGAGCTGCTTGCATTCGAGTCTGTGCTACTACAGTTGGGGCGACACTGAGTTCCTCTGCCTACCTCCTCTTAGTTCACTAGCATTTAAGCACATCCCTTCCCTCTTTACCTATCAACCACAGCCATCTTTCACTTTCCCCAGGCTAGCAACACTGGAGACTCACCAGAATCCTCTCCCCAGGGCTGATCAGAACTAGCCACCACCAACCTGCTTCCTCCCTAGAGTACCTGCTGAAGGGGAACCATTGGCTGGGGTTTCTGGAGAGTAGGCAGACCCAGAAGCCTGCCCAAACCAAACTGAAATGTAGATGAACCATGGAATAAAGATAACACCCCTCTGCTCAACAATAGTCACAGCCCTGACTGACCAGCATGGCTCAGTTGGTTGAATGACCTCCCACAGAGTGAAAGGTCATTGGTTCAGTTCCTAGTCAGAGCATATGTCTGGATTGTGGGCCTGGTCCCCAGTTGGGGCATGTGTGAGAGGTAACTGATCAGTGTTTCTCTCCCTCTCTTTCTACCTCTCTTCCCTTCTCTCTAAAATAAATAAATAAAACCTTTTAAAAAAATTTAAAAAATGCTCACAAACTCTTTTCCTTACCTCTGCTTCCCATCTTTGCCCTGAATTTGCCTTCTGTATCCTCCTGGGATGGCAAAAAAATGCCTCCAGGCCTCAGTCATTGAGAGAGTCCGCTGCTCCAGGTTCACGCCAACATCAGAGGGGAGCAGAACCATCCTTTGGGACTCTAGTGTTCCTATGTGTTCCCTTCAGATAAATGTATCTTACCTGTTAATATTTGGCTTCAGTTTTTTCTGGTGTCCACAAAGATGGATATTCATCCAGAGAGGACATTTGTCACTGTACCCTAGCTTGAAGCCTGGCATGGGGTGGTTGTCCTGGATTGTGATGGATGTTTATCCTTTATCCTTTGACATCTTATGCAAGTTTGAAGGGATTCCCAAGAGAGTGAAGGTCATGGACCAGCTAGTATGAAAGACTTTACAATAACTTTAAGACACTCTGGGATGAGAGCTGCTTTATAAATGACTGGCCAGAAGAAACCAACTAATATCCAAGAAAGAGACTGATAAAGTTCATCTGAGCTGCTCCTTTCATTACTGACTTCCCCATCATTTGGGTTTGATATTTGGCTTTGATCCTGAACTCCAGCCTTTTCCTTTCTTCTCCAAAAATATTTTTGGCAACTCTTATGAACACCCGTAACTTACCCTGATGCCTAACCAAACTCTGCCTCCCAGATCTTAGACAGAACCTGATGCTTAGCCACATACTCCTGTTACTGGTCTAGTGTGTTTAGGACTCATTTTCTACTAAGTCCTCTTCCCGCAGGGAGTGAGAATTGGACTGTATCTCAGGGCTTATTGAGGTTGGAACCCTGAGGTAGATCAGAGGATAGGATTATTCCCCATACTCACCCATTGACATCACATAGTCTCGCACAATTGGCCACCAGAAGATCCCTTCCAAGGTCCCTAGAGAAGGAGTGATGCCTGGGAAAGTCTGAGCAAAGCCAGTGGCCTCAGTGGCAAAGTTGATGAAGACCCCAAAAGAGAAAATGCCATGGGGGTGGTTGGCAATGATATAGTTGTGTTTGGGAGAGAGGTCATGAGTCTTCACCAGCTGTTGGAGGGAGATTGAATCAGAACCATGGGTAGGAAGAAGGAAGAGAGGACATATGAACTCAGATCCCAGCAGGTAACCTGTGTTTCCTTTGGGGAGCCCAAATTCTTGTGCATTTGGGATGTCACCAGGGGTTATGATGCTCAGAGAGGTTGACCTGGCTTTTTCATTGTGAGGAAATGCTGCTCTCCATCCACCCATCTCCTTACCTCCCCATCCATCCTGGGCCACTACTCTGCATTATGCTTCTGAGCCTTGACCTTCACTACTGGCCACCAAAGCCTTTGAAAACATGAAGCTGAGTGGAGAGGGAAGAATCTGAGCAACAGGGCCCAAGGACATCCAGACAAAGGGGTAGTCACCTTTATTGGGAAGTAATTTTGGAAATACTTCCAGAGGGTCCATGTTCGTACCCAAGCTAAACGCCTACCACCTGCGGGTACAGAAGGAAAGGGAAGAGCAGGTGAGATGTTGCCAATTCTTCTACCATTCCCAGAGGGGGAGGGTTCTTCCTACAGTTCTCAGGTCACACAGGGTACAGAGCTGTAGGTACTGTCCCTGAATCCAACTCCCCAGAAAACATAGGGAGCCCCTCTACTTCTGGGCTCAGACAGAAAGGGGATAGGCAAAGAGTATGAGGTGGGCTACCTACACAGAAACCTCAACCTTTAAATTCTGCCCTGGCTGGTGTGGCTCAGTGGATTGAGCGCGGGCCTGTGAACCAAAGGGTCCCTGGTTCGATTCCCAGTCAGGGCACATGCCTGGGTTGCAGGCCAGGTTCCCAGTAGGGGTTGCGTGAGAGACAACCACACATTGATGCTTCTCTCCCTCTCTTTCTCCTTCATTTCACCTCTCTCTAAAACTAATAAGATCTTTAAAAAAATTCTTCCTTGGTGGCCTGGTAGAGATCTCTGTTCCCTGATTGAAGTTTGCTCCCCTTCCCTCTAACCACCCTTTGCACTTCCCTATCCCTCCCCCTCTTCACTGCCCCCTCCTTTCCTTATCCCTTTCTTTCCTCTCCCCACCCTTTCTCCCTCTGCCTCTCCCCCATTCTCTCCCTCCACATCCCTCTCTCTGTGGTTACATCGTTGACACAGACAGGGACCACCGCTCTTCCCATGTCTCTTACCTTGATTGTGGGTTTTCCAATCATAGGCGAGCCAGGCTAAGGCGAGCACAGACAGGGCCCAGAATTTAGTGAACACCAGAAAGGTTAAAGAGATAATGGAAAAAGCTCCTAAGGAGACACAAAGGGTTCATGCTCTTCAGTTTTCTTTAAGATTTAAAAAAAAACATTTGTTTTTTATTTTTATAATGATAAAAGTAATATATTTTTTAAAATACATAATCTTTGTTATGAGTTTAATACACCTCTTAGAGCTCTGACCTTTGCTCTATACTGAAGGAGCAGGTCAAGGCTGGTGTGAGGCCCATGTCTACCTCTCTCCAAATCCCCACCTAGCTCTGCTGTAGTCCAGGCTGACTGCTGAGTCCCTGAATCTGAGTTCCCTGGATGGCTCCCATCTTAACTGAGGAAACAGCAGAACCATGATGTTCTCAGCCAGGATCAAAAGGCAGCACTGCTTGGCAAGTGGAAAAGCACAGTCCCGTGGGCCAGTGGCTGCCATCTCTATCCTTGGACTTCAGAAGTCCCTTCTAGAAGCTTGACCCTCCTTCCTTTGTGGAACTTCTCAGTTGGCACAACCCAGCAGAGAGGGGCTGCCTGCAGTGCACAGGCCATTTGTTGCTGAGAAACAACAAATGAGAAAACACTTTGGAACCTGTTTTACTACATTCAGTTTTGTCCTAGTCAATATGTCTCTTCAGTTTACAAGGGGAAAAATTATCTGTTAGCAAAGGGCCACAGCAGGCTGTGAACTGCAAATGTGATACATTTTAACAGCAGTGGGAATTGAATTGCATTTTAAAATCTGCATTTAGCCCTGGCTGGTGTGGTTCAGTGGATTGAGTTCCGGCCTGCAAACCAAAGGGTCACTGGTTCGATTCCCAGTCAGGGCACATGCCTGCATTGTGGGCCAGGTCCCCAGTGGCAGGTGTGAGAGGCAAACACACTTTGATGTATTTTTCCTCTCTTTCTCCCTCCCTTCTCCTGTGTCTAAAAATAAGTAAATAAAATCTTATAAACAAACAAACAAACAAACAAACAAGTTCTTGATGCATGAGAAAGAGGCTAAGTACACATATTGTAAAATTTTTTAAAAAGACCCACTGAAGGGAATGACTTCTTTGACCAGGTAACAACATCATGGATGGTAGAAAAAAAATTTCAGAGAAGGGGAAGAAAATCAAGGGTTACTTACCAGCAGGTTTGCCTCTTATTTTTAGATGAAAATAACAGGAAAAAGACAGATTGGGCATTTCTTTAAAAACTTGTGTTAGGGAGTAGAAGAAACCTTAGAGATGAGCTGAATTCCCTTTTACAAGAACTAGCTGAGATGGTTGTTGTAAGCATGCTGATTAAGTAGGAGACAGTGGTGAGAGAAATTTTATGGGAAACCTGTCATGGATGAAAGTCCTACTACCTCTGGCCCTCATAAACAACAAGAGTCAATCCTTGGCTGCTGTTGCTCAGTGGACTGAGCACCAGCCCACAAACCAAAAGGTCGCTGGTTTGATTCCCAGTCAGAGCACATGCCTGGGTTGTCGGCCAGGTCCTCAGTTGGGGCGTGCGAGAGGCAAGCACACATTGACTCTGCCTCTCCCTTTCTTTCTCCCTCTCTTCCCATAAAAAATAAGTAAATAAAATCTTTTTTTGTTAAGTGAGAGTCAATTTGCTGGGAAAATTCAGATAAAGTTAAACAGGGATAATTCTTAGTTAAAAGTAGTTGAAGTGTATCATTTCCTTTATATCTTGCTTAAAATACATTTTGTTTGTATCCCCAAAATTTAGAATAAAGCCTTGTACACAGTAGGTGTTTAACAAATATCTATAGACGTACTGAAAGATAAATGTTTTCTCTTTTCAAAAATAGCTGAACTTAAATGATTAGTGTTTAGTCATCATTTATGTTAGCCAAATGAGATATTATTTAAAAAGCATGGATGGCATCGCAGGTTCGATTCCCAGTCAGGGCACATGCCTGGGTTGCAGGCCATGGCCCCCAGCAACCGCACATTGATGTTTCTCTCTCTCTCTCTCTCTCTCTCTCTCTCTTTCTCCCTCCCTTCCCTCTCTAAAAATAAAAAAAAAATTAATTAAAAAAGCATGGATGAGTATTCTCACTGCTGTCTCCCTTGCTGTGTGATCCCTCGGCCTGTCGCCAGTGCTGTATTGCCAAGATGTCACTTTCTAACAAGCTGACTTTGGACAAGCTGGACGTGAAAGGGAAGTGGGTCATAATGAGAGTGGACTGCAATGTTCCTATGAAGAACAACCAGATAACAAGCAACCAGAGGGTCAAGGCTGCAATTCCAAGCATCAAATTCTGCTTGGACAATGGAGCCAAGTCCGTTGTTCTCATGAGCCACATGGGCTTGCGTGATGGTGTCCCCATGCCTGGCAAGTACTCCTTGGAGCCAGCTGCTGTAGAGCACAAATCTCTGCTGAGCGAGGATGTTCTGTTCTTAAGGACTGTGTGGATCCTGAAGTGGAGAAAGCTTGTGCTGACCCAGCTGCTGGCTCTGTCATCCTGCTGCAGAACCTTCACTTTCACATGGAGGAAGAAGGGAAGGGAAAAGATGCTTCTGGGAACAAGGTTGAAGCTGAGCCAGCTAAAATAGAAGCTTTCTGAGCCTCACTTTCCAAGCTAGGGGATGTCTATGTCAATGATGCGTTTGGCACTACTCACCGAGCCCACATCTCTATGGTGGGAGTCAATTTGCCACAGAAAGCTGGAGGTTCTTTGATGAAGAAGGAGCTGAACTACTTTGGCAAAGCCTTGGAAAGCCCAGAGAAATTCTTCCTGGCCATCCTGGGCAGAGCTAAAGTTGCAGACAAGATCCAGCTGATCAATAACATGTTGGACAAAGTCAATGAGATGATTATTGGTGGTAGAATGGCTTTTACCTTCCTTAAGGTGCTCAACAACATGGTGATTGGCACTTCTCTGTTTGATGAAGAGGGAGCCAAGATCGTCAAAGATCTGATGTCTAAAGCTGAGAAGAACAGTATGAAGATTACCTTGTTGGTTGACTTTGTCACTGACAAGTTTGATGAGAATGCGAAGACTGGCCAAGCCACTGTGGCCTCTGGCATACCTGCTGGCTGGATGGGCTTGGACTACAGGCCTGAGAGCAGCAAGAAGTACACCGAGGCTGTCACTAGGGCCAAGCAGATTATATGGAACAGACCTGTGGGCATATTTGCATGGGAAGCTTTTGCCCGAGGGACTGAAACCCTCATGGATGAGGTAGTGAAAGCCACTTCCAGGGACTACATCATCATCATAGGTGGTGGAGACACTACTACCTGCTGTACCAGATGGAACATGAAGAACAAAGTCAGCCACGTCAACCCTGGGGTGGTGCCAGTTTGGAGCTACTGGAAGGTAAAGTCCTTCCTGGGGTGGATGCTATCAGTAATGTTTAGTACTTTTGCTGCCTTTTGGTTCCTGTGCACATCCTGTAACTCCACTTAGTGCTTTCTGAGTCTCTACTTGGTATTAGCTACAGTCTTCCCCCCTGGCAAGATCCAGCCACTAGTGGCCGAGAGATGTAGCCCAGGAACATGTAACACAGCTGCACAGCAATGGCACATCAGCTCACCTTCACTGCACCCTGGATCTGGCTACATTCTTCGGGATCCCATTTGCATTTCCAATGGCTAAAACACTGTGCATTCTAGAGTGCATATATTTATATTTTGCCTGTTAACCTATTAGCTTAATCCTCTTCTTGGAGTAGCTTACTCTGATGAGCATTGTCATTGTTTTGCTACTCAGCATGAAAACAAGATAAAATTCCAGTTGTAGGGAGGGAGGGAGATGAAGCTGGAGATCTATTAAATAAATAATAAAAGTATTCATTGAAACTCAAAAAAATAAAAAATAAAATCATGGATAGGTCAACTGAGCACTTTATATCTATTCTCTTTTAGCTGTCCACAAGCCCTAAAGGTAATCTAAAAGAGCAGTACCTCAGTGAACACCATCTTCCTTGCAGAATCTATTTAAAGTGCAGGTGTGGCACCTAGGAGACCCTAAGTTTCCTGCTAGACCTAACCTGTGTGAGTGTCATCATTGTCACTCATGGTAACAGAAGTAGGATTTTAAAAACTGGAAGAAACAGAAGCCAAACATGGAAAAGCTAAAGCTCATGGAACAAGGAGTCCCTTGACAAAAAGCAAGAAGATATGCCCTGGCTGGTGTGGCTCAGTGGATTGAGCACTGGCCTGTGAACCAAAAGGTTGCTGGTTCAATTCCCAATCAGAGCACATGCCTGGGTTTCAGGCCAGGTCCCAGTAGAGGGTACACAAGAGGCAACCACACATTGATGTTTCTCTCCCTCTTTTTCTCCCTCCATTCCCCTCTGTCTAAAAATAAAATAAATCTTTGAAATAGAAAAACAAGGAGATCTGAAGCAAGAATGATGAAAAAACCCATTTGTGTGCATGTGTGGGTGATTCTTCCTTAGATATTATGGCCTTGATACCAGGACATGCTTCCAACATCTTGTCCATGTTCAAGTGAGGATTCTTGGACTATCTTATCAAGGGGAAAGTTCACATACAATAAACTTCTAATTTAGTTTGTACTAAAGATAGTCAAGCCACTCTACTAGATGTGTAGTGTTGTAGGTCATCATAGTTGGCATTTCCCTAATACTTAATGATGCTTATCTGCCTTCTGTATGCTTAATGATGCTTAACAGTGCTTATCTGACTTCTGTATATCCTCTTTGGTAAAGTGTTTGTTCAGATATTTGGTCCATATTTCAATGGGCTTGTTTGTTTTCTCACTGTTGCTTTATTGTTGGTTTTCAGAGTGCTTTATATATTCTGGATACAAGTCTTTTGTTGGATATGTGCTTTGCAAACATTTCCTGCCATCTTTATCTTTTCATTCGTTTAACAGGTCTTTCTTAGCGTAAAAGCATTTTAATTTTGATGAAGTCCAATTTATCTTTTTTTTTTTTAACAGATTGTGCTTTTGATGTCAAATCTAAGAACTCTGCCCTGGCTGGCATAGCTCAGTGTATTGAGCGCGGGCTGCAAACCAAAGCATCGCAGGTTCGATTCCCACTCTGGGCACATGCCTGGGTTGCAGGCTATGGCCCCCAGCAACTGCACATTGATGTTTCTCTCTCTCTTTCTCCCTCCCTTCCCTCTCTAAAAATAAATAAATAAAATCTAAAAAAATAATTAAAAATAAAAATAAAAATAGCACAATATTTTTTAAAAATCTAAGCACTCTTTACCTTTCCTGGGGTCATGAAGGGTTTCTCCTGAAAGTTTTTTACTAAAAGTTTTAAGTTTTGTGTTTACATTTAGGTCTGTGACCCATTTTGAGTTAATTTCTTAATAACATGTGAAGTTTTGGTCAAGGTTTATTTACTACATCTGAATATCCAATTCTTCCAATATCAGTCGTTGAAAAGACTATCCTTCCTCCATCGAATTGCTTTGCATCTTTGTCAAAAATCAACTGGCCAGGACTTCCAGTCAAGATGGTGGCATAGGTAAAGGCGGTGCTCACATCCTCCCACAACCATATCAAAATTACAACTAAGGTACAGAACAACCATCACCAAGAATTGCCTGAAATCTATCTGAACAGAAGTCCTACAACTACAGATTTAAAGAGGAAGCCACATCCAGACTAATAGGAGGGGCAGAGATGTGTACCGGGCTGGTTCCACACCCATGTGTGGCAGATACAAATCTGGAGGAATATCTGAGCTGTGGAGGTCACTCCTGAGGAGTTAGAGGTCCAAGTCCCACACCAGGAACCCCCACCCAGGGTTACAGTGCCAGTAATAGAAGCCCCCATAACTTCCAGCTATAAAAACCAGCAGGGATTGAGGCTGAGGAAGAAGGAAGCTCCTAGAGTCCCAGGTGGTTCCTTTGAAAGGGCCTGCACATGGACTTGCTCAGACTCATTTCCTCTGAGTGCCAGCACTAGGATAGTAGCTTGAAAGACACCGGGGACATACAGGGAGGAATTGAAGTGTCTGGCATCAGGGTGAGAGCTGGGGGCAGCTACTGGCAGAGGACATTGTTGCTTTGATGAGCCCTTCCCCAACAGAGCTAACAGGCAGGCACTATAACTGAATCTCCATCAACCTGGCTATCACTGTTGGTCCTACCCTAGTGATTCCCTGATACCCATCCCACTTAACTTGCAGGCCCACTCAAGCTATTTCCACTACCTTTACTATACAAATAGCCTATCTTGGCTAATGCTTCAGACTTTCCTAAAATCTCTCAAACAAGCAGCATTTGACCTCAGCGAGTCCCCTGTATCTCTCATTAAGTGGCCCCAGGTCCAGCACTAGCAGCAGCTGGCCATGTTTCACAGCTTGGCTTCTCCTGGGCACCTTCAAGTCCAGCAAAAGTAGCAGCCATCTGCTGATCACTTTGTAGCTCAAGCCAGTGGTCCAGGGCAGAACACAGATTGTGGCTGACCTTGGGCTGCATCTCCTGGGAGGCTCCGAAGGCAGTTCATCCAGTGGACAGCTTCAGGCCACATTGAAGCACCATCTGATCACCTCAGCAAACACCAGAGCCCCACTGAAATGAGTCCTGTGCTGTGGGGGTGGGCCCCTGCACAGCTGATTCTCCACAGTGGTAGCAGCCAGTACTTGCATCTGATTATAACTGAGGGTTGTGTCCCATTGATATGCCAACAGCAATCACAGCTCAGCTACAACAGAGGGTATACACAACCCACATGGTGTGGGGAGTGCAACTGGTGATCCGAGAGGCTGTGCCACTGGACCCTACAGGATACTGACTACATTAGGCCACTCTGCCAAGCCTGGGAGACATAGAAGCTCTACCTAATATGTAGAAACAAACACAGAGAGCCTACCAAAATGAGGAGACAAAGAAAAAACAGAACAGAACTCCAGAAAAACACTAAATAAAATGGAGACAAGCAATCTAGTAGATGCAGCATTCAAAACAGTGGTTGTAAGGATTCTCAGTGAACTCAGGGGAGTAGTTCAACTTAGAACTTCAACAGCATAAAAAAATGACATGCAAACCATAAAAGTGAATCAGTCGTAAATAAAGGATATACTAACTGAAATGAAGAAAAACTTATAGGGAATCAACAGTACAGTAGAGGAAGACAAGAATCAAATCAGCAATTTGGAATATAAGAAAGCAGAAAACACCCAAACAAAACAGCAAAAAGAAAAAAATTTAAACAAAGATAGTGTAAGGAGACTTGGGGACAACTTCAAGCATACCAATATGTGTATCACAGTGGTGTCAGAAGAAGAGAGAAAGCAAGAAATTGAAAACCTATTTGAAAAAGTGACAGAAAACTTTCCTAAACTGGTGAAGGAAATAGACAGACAAGTCCAGGAAGTGCAAAGTGACCCAAACTATATGAAGCCAAAGAGGATCACACCAAGACACATCATAGTTAAAATGCCAAAGGTTAAAGACAAAGAGAAAACCTTAAAAGCAGCAACAGAAAAGCAGTTACCTACAAGGGATCTCCCACAGGGCTGTCAGCTGACTTCTCAAAAGAAACTGCAGGCCAGAAGGGAGTGGCAGGAAATATTCAAAGGGATGAAAAACAGGGACCTACAACCGAGATTCCTCTACCCTGCAAAGCTATCATTTAGAATCAAAGGACATATAAAGGGCTTCTCAGACAAGAAAAAGTTAAAGGAGTCCATCACCACCAAACCAGTATTAAAAGAAATGTTAAAGGTTCTTTTTAAGAAGGAGAAAAAGATAAAAAATATGAACAATATAATGGCAATAAATACATCTCTATCAACAAATTAATTAAAAAACAAATGAAGCAGAAAAGAAACAGATTCATAGATACAGAGAACATTTGGATGGTTATCAGATGGGAGAGAGGTTGGGAGGATGAGCAAAAAAGGTGAAGGGCATAAGAAGTACAGATTGGTAGTTACAGAATAGTCATGGGGATGTCAAGTGCAGCATAGGCAATATAGTAAAAAAAATTTAATAACTATATATGGTGCCAGATGAGTATAAGATTTATCAAATGATTGCTTAGTAAAGTTATATAATGTCTAAATCACTGGGGTGTACACCTGAAACTAATATTGTATGTCAACTGTAATTGAAAAATAAAAATGACTTAAATTTTAAAAAATAAAATAAAAATTAGCCATGGCTGATATGGCTCAGTGGTTGAGTGATGGCCTGTGAATCAAAGGGTTGCTGGTTCGATTCCCAGTCAGGGCACATGCCTGGGTTGCAGGCCAGGTCCCCAGTGGGGGCGTGCGAGAGGCAACCACACACTGATGCTTCTTTTCTTCTCTTTCTTTCTCCCTTTCCCTCTCTAAAATATAACTAAATAAAATCTTTTTAAAAAATAAAATAAATTAAGAAGTATGCCTTGTAATATATTGCTGGATTTGATTTGCTTGTATTTTGTTAAGGATTTTTGCATTTGTATTCATGAGGAGTATTGGTCCACAGCTCTTATTTGTACTGCTTTTTTTAAAAATTATTTTATTGCTGTTCAATTACAGTTGAATGCATTTACCCCCCACCCCCCACCCCAGCCAAACCCACCTCTATTTGTACTGTTTTTGTTTGGCTTTGGTATCAGGGTTTTGCCTCATCAGTGAGCTGGTGTTTCTTTCTCTTCTATTTTCTGGATAAGATTGTGTAGAATCCGTGATATATATTCTTTATTTATTTTCTTTTTAAAAAAGATTTTATTTATTTATTTACTTTTTAGAGAAAGGAAGGGAGGGAGAAAGAGGGAGAGAAACATCAATGTGTTGTTGCCTTTGGCATGCCCCCTACTGGGGAGCCCTATGTGCCCTAGACTGGAAATTGAACTGGCAATTCTCAGGCCAGCACTCAACTACTGAGCCACAGCAGCCAGGGCTGTTTGCAGTTTTTGAGGAGGTCTCCAAATACAATCGCTAATTTGTCTGTTTTTCTTTTTAGTCCTGTCAGTGCTTGTTTCATATATTTTATAGCTCTATTGTTAGGTACATACACAGTTAAAATAGTTATGTCTTCTTGGTGAATTTACCCTTTTATCATTATGCAACATTCCTCTTTATCTCTGGTTCTGACTTTCTTAAACCTGCACAGCCTCCAATTACTAATGAGTACTAGCTTAAGTTAAAGATGGTACCAATATGAATCCAAGTTTGTTCTCTCTTCAAATCATCTCACTTGCTCACTTTCCCCATATAGTAATAGCCAATATTTATTGTATACTCATTATGTAAAACTGTTCTATATGCATTTTTAAATTTTTGTAAAGACCTCATTAGGACAATAACCATTCTCATTTTATGGATGAGCAACTCAGGTTAAGAGATGTTTAATAAGCACCTGTGCCCTGGCACACGTTAGTTGGGTGTTGTCCCACAAAGCAAAAGGTTACTGGTTCAATCCCTGGTCCGGGCACATATCCAGGTTGTAGGCTAGTTTCCCATTTGGGACATGTGTAACAGGCAACCAATGTTTCTCTCCTTCTCTTTCTCCCTCTCTTCCCTTCTCTCTAAAATAAGTAAATAAAATCTTTTTAAAAATAACCACCTGAGGTCACACAGCTAGCTGGTGGGGAAGCCAGAGTTGAGAACTCAGATTATCTTAGTCAAGAGACTGTACCCTTTACCATTCAATTCTAATGACTGCTTCCTGTCAGTTCTGTCTTCCAAACCTCTTTTGAATGATTCTATTCCCCACTTCTATGCTACCACCTGGTCCAAACCACTGTTGTCTCTCCTCTGGATAACTGCTCCTGTCTTCTAAACAGGCTTTCTGATTTGATCTGAGCCATGATGCAACCAGCATGCTGAATGTCAACTGACTCTGGCCCTTGGCAACATATAACCAAAAACATGGCAGGCTCATCAAAGAGGCATTTCTGTGGATTTGTGATTACTTAGTAGATCTAAATTAACTATAGATATAAGAATCTGTGGGAATAAATGCTAATGTAGTAATTCAACAACTAACATGGCTTCCTATGACTCTTAGGATCAGGTCTAGTCTTGTTATCTTTGTTTCAAAGGCCCTCCATGATGGAGTCCTGTCCACCCCCTGTTCTCTGCATTCTACAGTACTGTATTTCTGTCCATTCCTTCAACTCATTCTGCTTTCTAGCTTCTGGCCTTCTGTGCATGTTGTCCCTTTTACCTAAAATATTCTTTGCCTGAGTGGTTCCTATTCATCTTTCAGGCCTCAGGAGAAATGTCATAGTTTCAATATTTTGGAGCTATTGTTGACTTCTCTCCCTTTCCAAAAAACATTCCTCCAATCCAACCTCCTGCTCCTGTCTCCACTGCTACTTCTTTGGTCCAGGACTTGATCTCCTCTGGCCTGGATGCAGTTATGTGTCTGCTCTTTGCCTGCTGGTCTCTTCCTCTCCGGTCCATTTGACATGCCATTGCCAGATCATGGTTTAAAGCACAGTCATAACGTTGTTTGCCTCCTCTGAAATCCTCAATATGTTCCACTGCTGAAAGAATCAAGTCTGAATGTGTTAGCCTGGCATATGTTTTAAAGATTTTATTTATTTATTTTTAGAGGGAGTAGAGGTACAGTAGAGGAAGTAGAGGGAAGGAGAGAGAGAGAGAAACACTGATTGGTTGCCTCTCGCATGCACTCCAACTGGGGACCAGGCTTCAACCCAGGCATATGCCCTGACCGGGAATTGAACTGATGACCTTCAGTTTGCAGGACGATGCCCAATCCACTGAGCCACACCAGTCAGGGCTAGGCTGACATTTAAGGCTCTCCATGGACTAGCTTTGCCCCAACCTTCCTAGCCTCATTTCTCAGTACCTGCACTCACATCCCTTATGCTTTAGCCCAGTATTTCTCAAACTGTGGTCCCATTCTACTGTAAGGACACTGGATGATGTGAGGTGATGTATGAATAAAAAGTTATTTTAATGTGCAGTGAATAAAAGTGAGTTCATGGTAGTGATATAGTTTCTTGTTAAAATACATTAATTTATATTACAGAAATGAGTCAATTTGGGGAAAATGTTAGTAATAATAGCATAGGTGGTACTCAGCCCCAGAAAGAATCAGAAGGTAGGATGAAAATGGCTGAAGTATGGGAAACAGGGGCTCAATCACCTTCATTTACTCCCCATTTCCTCAACCCACCATGCAACTTCATATCTTCATACCTTTAGGGATGCTGTTCCTTATTCAGACTACCCTCTCCCTAACTTTCTGCCTATCAAAATTCTCTCAACCTTTAAGACTTAGCTCAGATACCTCTTTGGTGATATATTTGTTGATTCTCTGGTCACAATTTCAGGCTTCCTCCTCCACACACCCACAGCACATTACTTATGCTTCTACTTGGCCTATTTGATTTTGTTCTTTGTGTAGTTTGTACCTCACATGTCTTTCCCTACTAGCCATTTAGCTTCTTGAAAACAGCCTTTAGACCAGTGCCAAGTATGGGGAGATAACTGATGATAAAATCTGTTACATTATGCCCTGGCTGGTGTGACTCAGTGGATTGAGTGCTGGCCTGCAGATCAAAAGGTCGCTCATTCGATTCCTGGTCGGGTCACATGCCTGGGTTGTGGGTTGAGGCCGTGAGAGATGCAACTACACATTGATGTTTCTCTCCCTCTCCTTTTCCCTCCTTTTCCCTCTCTCTAAAAAATAAATAAATAATTAAATCTGCTACATTAAATTGTAGCACAAGTGGAAGTTTGACTTCAAAATTCTCTAGTGGCAGCAGGTGAAAACAGTAAGAGAAACCACCGAGGCCCTTATTCCAAACAATGAAAGGCCCTCTGAGATTCCAGGACGTGCACATGTGTGTGATGCTATAGGCAACCAGTTATTTCCAGTGTAAAGGGCAGACCCAGCATTCTACTACTAAAAGCCTTTAGCAATCCAAGGGCTGGATCTTGTGAAAGATGAATTTCTGTGGCTTTGTTGGTTACTTATTGAATCTAAATTAACGATGGATCTGACAACCTGTGGGAGTAATCATTCAACAAACACTGAATGAGTGCACCTCATGTGAAATCTCTGTGCTAGAGGCCATGTGGATAGGGTTGGGTACTGGAAGGAGGAGTGTGAAGAGAATAAATATGAAAATGATGGAAACAATGTAAATATGGTAATTAATACCATGTACCCAGCATTTTTTAATAAGAAGCACTCTCTTCAGCACTAACATACATTATCTCATTTAATCCCCTTATGACCCTGAGAGATGGATAATTTTATCGTTCCCATTTTACACACAAAGAAACAGGCTCAGAGAGGTCATGAACCTTCACTCTAGGCTTTTGGGGGGAGTAGATAGCATTTGTTGAGTTTTTTTGTATGTACCAAGAGCTCTTTTAAAAAATTTTTTTGTGTTAACTAATATTCATACATGTAGAAAACCAAGTTCTTGTCTTCCATAAATGAATAGTCTGATACCATAAATAACAATTACATCCCAGACAGTGAGAACTATACACTCAGAGCTCCAATGTCATTCAATAGGAATCCAAGGAGAAGACAATTCCTTACTACTTGGGAACCAAGAAAGGCTTCTCGTAGAAGGCAAGATTTACTGTATTCTGTCATGTATAATGTGCACCCACATTTTAGTACTGTCCATGTCTAATGTGCATCCTTATTTTTCCCTCAAAAATTTGGGCAAAAAAGTATGCATTATACAC
This sequence comes from Phyllostomus discolor, assembly GCF_004126475.2. NCBI lineage: Eukaryota > Metazoa > Chordata > Mammalia > Chiroptera > Phyllostomidae > Phyllostomus > Phyllostomus discolor. The sequence continues at coordinate 95,878,806 of NC_050198.1, forward strand.
AGCAAAATATGGTAAGTTGAATTTTGAAAGAAGACTAGTCTTTTGACAGAGAAATTAGTCAAGGAACTGCCTTCCATGCACAAGGAAGAACTTGAACAAAGGCCTGGAGATGGAGGGCTTGAAAGCCTGTGAGTAACACCATAACTTCCAACAGTCTGGGCAACCCAGGAAGGCATGAAATAGTAGATGAAGCTGGGAAGGAAGCTCGGGAGATGAGGTGGGATGCTGAAGGGAGTGAGACACCAGAGAAGGGAGTTAAGCAGAGGAGTAGCATGATCATACCTGTGTATCAGGAAGATAATTTGGAATAACTGGGGGAGCAGGAGAAACTGTAGGCAGGCAGATGGGCTAAAAGTTGCAGTGACTTAGAAGAGAGGCAATGGGAACCTGAAATGTGTTGCTATTTACCAGATCATTTCAAAAGATAATACGGAGAGAGAATTCTCAGGGTTTGGTAATCAATTGGATATAGGGGGTGGGAAGGGATTAGTGAATGATATTTTGAAGAGGCTTGTGGGAATGCTGGGAATGTATCAACGTCTATATTTGCCTTATTTTCGAGGTCCTAGGTAATATCCATTTCTAGAACAGAAAGAAAGAAAATGAACATCTATTGAGGATTTTCTTGCTTCTGTGATCTTTGGAATGGTCTTGAAAGTCAGGTACTATGCATGTTTCTACAATAGTGGAGGGTGAATGACTTACTTGCTCAGGGTCACATAGAAAATAATAGTGACTCACTTGCACAGGGCCATATAGCAAGTAAATGGCACACCTGGTCTGTCAGACTTCCAAGACTGTAGTATCAGAAACTAGAAACATAAGTAATGTCCCATAAAGGGCCATAAATAATGTGCCATAAAGAGTTAGAGCCAGAAAAAAAAACTTTAAAAAAGAAACTAGAGAAAGAAGGTAGGCATATGTACACACACACATACAGATGTCCAGGAGAGAGGAAAAAAAGAACAAGAGGTGGGCTTAAATGTCCTTGCTGAGGAAGAAGAAATCTGGAAGAACTATCAATTTGCTGTTGAGCCTGGTATTATGAAAACTATAATAATAAAAAGACATGTTCTCCTATTCTCATGGAGCTCATTGAATAAAGGAGACAAATAATATAAGGGCTGCTGCCCAACCTGTTTCTACAAAGTGCTCTGGATTTTCAGAGTTGATGTAGTCTCGGGTTGTCTGGAAAACACTGCAGAGAACCTATCACTTGAGCAATATCTCAAAGGAGGGCTTGTTTGTGGGTAGTCCAGGAAGATGGATCAGGGCATTTCCAATGGAGAAAATAGAGCAGAGGTGAAGTAGAGGGAGAGTACCATTCATGTTCATTTTGTACTACATTTGATCTTAGCCAAAAGGCTGAGAAGTGATCATGTTCATTTTGTGAAGAGATTGCTGGGAGGACAAGCTTCATAGCTGATAAACAGTTAGAGCCAGAGAATGGAGGAGGGCCTTGAATGCACAGGCTAACCCATTGGTGCTTCGTCAAGTGGGTGATGGGACAACGCTGACTAGTTTTAAGGAGCAGAGGGCTGTAATCAAAGATGCTTTTGAAAGACTCTCCTGGGAGCAGGCAGTGGAGTAAATTGGAGAGGGTAGAGAATAGAGGGTAGAGGGCTAGGAAACAGGATATTTAGGTGGATGGTGATGCAAGCCCAGAAAAGAAGAGACAGCTGGAGACCCATCCTCTAGCCCTCAGAGGGGCTCTCCAGGCCATTGCTTAATTCTGAGGGTCATCAATATTTGTATTCCACATCTTTCCAACCACTTTTTAAAAAGATTTTATTTACTTACTTACTTATTTTAAAAAGATTTTATTTATTTCTTTTTAGAGAGAGGAGAAGGGAGGGGGAAAAAAGAGGGAGGGGAAACATTGATTGGTTGCCTGTCATAGTGCACCCACACCAGGGACAGCCCGCAACCTGACCAGGAATCGAATTGGTGACCTTTCATTTTGCAGGATGACACCCAACCCACTAAGCCACATCAGTCAGAGATCCACCAAACACTGTTTGCATTCCTTTCTTCTCACTTCTTCCCTCTTTCTTGTCCCTTTGCCTTTTTTTGTCTCCCTTTTCCCTATTTCTTTGCCCACTCCTTCCGGTAGTGCTTGGTAATCAGCCATGACTCTGAACACCATTTAGGAGAAAGAAGCACTGAAAGATGCTCTGAGCAAGACAAAAGGAATGAAGAAAAGACAGTGAGAAAAGGGGGGAAGTAAATTAGGAAGGAAAGAAAGAAGGAAGGGAGGAAGGAAGAAAGGACATGTTTTTCTTTGCATGGAGCATTTACTGTGCACCAGGCTAGAGGATGAGGATACTGATGTTAAAGGAGTCACAGTATTTGTCCAAAGTCACACAGCTAATTGTCTTATCCAGATCGGATGAACTCCAGGACCCGCATCCTGTTCACCATGCCATACTGCTCCCCTTCCTGCCTTCCCTGATCCTCTCTACTGGGTGTGTTCATTTCTCTTCTGAAACCTTAATATCACTTCGTTGTGGCTCTTTCTGGCACTAACCACAGTCTGTCCTGCATTGCAGTGACTTGTGTATATGTCCCACAGTAACACCCGAAATGCGTAAAATAGTGGAATGAATGATTGGTTGGTCTTTGTTACTAGATAGTAGGGATCCTGTACTCAATGCATTGTTGTAAGTACTAGGCCAGTGGCACAATGGATAGTGCTTCTGATTATGGCTCAGAAGATTCAATGCATCGTTGTAGTCTCAGCATGGGGAGCCAACGTCTTATCATTAGTATTTACTCTATACCTGCTGGACCAACCTGTATATCTTAGGTACCTCTGTGGGCATCACAACTGTTAGATGCTATTAACTACCTTGGTAACCTTCAAGACACAGGATTCATGTTGGAATTCCTAGCACAATCGCTAAAAGAATAGAAACAAAATGTATAACACCTAAACTAGCAGAGGAAGACAAATAGAATGATAAAGATAATCAATTAAAAAGAAGTCAAGACAGCCCTGGCTGGTGTGGCTCAGTGGATTGAGTACCAGCCTGCAAACCAAAAGGTTTCTGGTTTGATTCCCAGTCAGAGCACATGCCTGGGTTGCAGGCCAGGTCCCCAGCTGGGGTCATGTGAAAAGCAACCAATTAATGTATCTCTCATGCATCGATGTTTCTCTCCCTCTCTTTCTCCCTCCCTCCCTGTCTGTCTATCATAAATAAATAAGGGGAAAAAAAGAAACCATGACCGGTGTGGCTCGGTGAGTTAGGAATTGTCCTACAAACTGGAAGGTCTGGAATCAAACCCATTACATTCCCAGTCAGGTTCCCCATGGAGGGAGAGCAAGAGGCAATCAATCGATGTTTCTCTCCTTCTCTCCCTTCCTTCCCCTCTCTGTAAAAATAAAGACAGAAAGTATCTTTTTCAAAAGGATAAACACCAAAGAAAACAAGAAAATAGGAAGGACTAGAAACAAATGAATTTACAGAAAAATCGCTTTCTTCTCTTACTATTAGATTCAAACCAAGGACAGACTGAGAGCTCAGTGTGATTTGACTTCAATAAGGCTGAAGACATCTTCACCTTTTGAGGGTGATGAGCCCCTTTGGCGGTCCAGTGAAGCATATGGACCCTTCTCTGAAGAGTATTTTTTAATGCACAAAATAAAATACAGACTTACAAAGGAAACTCAACATATTAAAACATAGTTATCAAAACAGATGAAAATGTGATATAGTAACATGGGCTTCTTAATTTATGCATTAGAGAAGCAGACCTAATGGTAGCTTTCAGAACTGCAAGAATTTGGAAGTAGTCACCAGGCATAAACAAAATGTCAAGGTGCCTGCAGCAACTGGCTGGTGACGGGCACATCGCTGTGATGTCACTGACTGATTCCCAGGCACTGCTAACATGTGTGTGGTTTGTTGCCTACACTGGTCATTTCCGTCTGAAATTAGTGAAAATAAAGAGGCAATTTTTTTTCCATCCAAGTTCAAAGTTGCCCCTGCCCCCGAATTAAAGGTCCTGGTTAAGAACCTCTGCTGGAAGGGGTCATACAGCCGTGCCTAGATTGGAATAGGCTACCTACTACTTGCCCCATCCTTCAGGATGACATTTCTCCCCATCCAGTTTCCAAGCTTGCCCCTTAATTGGCTGCTCATAAAACCCTGGTTTCTGGCTGGGTGTCAATTCAACAACTGGCCTTTTCTAAAAATTCTGTCAAATGAATTCCTCAGGCAGCCCTGAGATTTTCCAGGATTCTCTCACCATTGCCTCATACTGGGAAATCACCTTATAACTACCTGATAACACCAACTTGACAAGCCTCACCACCTTTGCCCCAGTCCCTGTGTACAACTGTGAACTAGAAGGAGCAGTCCTGAGAAGGCTGGGGTGATCTTTAGACTAGAGCAGAGGGCTCTATAGCTCAGGGGTTAGAGCACTGGTCTTGAAAACTAGAACAGCCTGCCCTGACCAGCGTGGCTCCCTGGTGGAAGCATTGTGCTGTAACCGAGAAGTCATTGGTTCGATTCGCTAGTCAGGGCACATACCTGGGTTGTGGGCTCTATCCCCCATTGGGGCAAGCGCTGAAGGCAACACATTGATGTTTCTTTAAACCTCTCTCCCCGTTCCTGTCTCTCTGGAATGCAAATTAAAAAAAAAAAAACCCAAAACCTAGAACAACCACAGGCTCACTCCTGGCCTTCATGCCCCTCCATTGGGAAGAGAGAAATCCAGTGAACTCAACAGTAGCCATTGTCTTGAGTGAGGAAGCACTCACAGCCCTTCCCATAGGGATGGGGCTGACCAAATGAGCTCTTGGGAGCTCCCCGCATCCGGAGATTCCTGGCCTCTTTCTTAGCCTGCTTCCTTGTACTCTCTGGCTCCCGGGGCTCACTCACCCATAATTACGTAGACTGGGATCCACTGCAGAACAGAGAGGGTTTGGAGGCCCTCCTGAAGATCCAGTCGGGAGAGGAAGGCCATGACCGTGGAGCTGTTCTGTTGTGGCAAGAAGCCCAGACAGAAGGCTGGTGCCTCTAAAGCTGAGGTGCTTACAGGTGCTTTGCTTTAATCTCTTATCACTGAATCCCTTTAGCTACCGGAAGTTTGAGACATGATCTCAACTTCCCTCCAGCATTCACCGTTTCTCTGCCCCGCCCCAACTTCCTACACACCTCAGGTTTCAGATCCTAGTCTCTAAACTCCCTAATATACGTATAGCCTTTCTCCGAGTCCTCGTCCTCGATTGCAATGAGGCGGAAATGGCCTTGGGGTGATTCTAGCTTTGGAGGGGGGGTGAGGGGGGGCTCCCTGATAAATTACTTCAGGAAAAACAATGACTTAAGCCTGAAGTAAGACCTGTGAAAGCAACCGGCTACCTTTCACTGCTTAAGAAAAGGGACCTGGTACCACCTTTGTTTCTGCCGTAGTGGCTGACCTCTGCCTCCTCCTGTCTTCTACTGAGAGCCACCTAGTTGACCAGGGCCCTTTTTTGCATGGCTGTCTATCCTTCTCAACCCCTTCCTTGTTGCCTCTGTTCCCAGGGGCTGCATATCAGCAGCTACACACCATATGATAGAGTGGGAAGAGCACTGTACCGAGAGCAGACCTGGGTTCCAGTCCTAGCTCCACCACATTTTTGCTATGACAGTTTTAGAAATTGTTCATCTCTGTAGATCTCAGTGTGACCGCTCTTGTTGGGAGGCAGTGTAGTGGTTAGGGGCATGGACTTTAGAGCCAGATAGGTGGGGTTCAAATCTCAGCTCTTCCACTTACAAATTGGTGAACCTCTGAGCCTCAGTTTCACCAATCTGTAAAATGGCAATAATAATAGTACCTACTTCCTAGGGTTGTCTGAGGATTAAATCAGTGAATGAATATAAAGTGCTTGGCACAGGGCCTGGCACACAGTGGGCATTATGTGTTTTCTGTTGTTATTATTTATTTAGTTCAATTAATGTTTACTGAATATGTACTAGGTTTCCAGGGTAAGAGACTTGCTTCTGCATTCCAGCCTTTGCAAAATTAATGATTGTCCCAAGGTCCCAGACCTTCGGGTTTATTGGTGTTCTATAATTAGCTATTGAGTGACTGCTGTTTGCCAGACACTGTTGTAGGTGCTGAGGGCTCAGTGGGGAAGACAATGGATGTGATTCCTGCCTTCACTGAACTTATGGTCTAGCCGAGGATATAGACATTGAACAAACAAACAAAAAGTCACAAAGAATATCTGCACACTCGAATTTGTGATTAAGTGCCTTAAAGGAAAAGAGCTAATATTCCCAGCATACAGCTTTGAGTATACAAATTGCTCAAAAAGAAAAAAAGACCCTTTTTAAAATATTTTATTTATTAATTATGTATGTATTTATTTTAGAGAGAGAGGAAGGGAGGAAGAGAGGGAGAGAAACAGCAATTGGTTGCCTCTTGCACGCCCCCACTGGGGACCTGGCCTGCAACCCAGGCATGGGCCCTGCCTGGGAATCGAACCGGTGACCCTTTGGTTCACAGCATGGCATTTAACCCACTAAGCCACACTGGCCAGGGTGGGGAAAAATTTTTTTAATGTAATCAAAAGGGTTGCTAGGAAAATAAAATATAAAAATGATATCAAGTGCCCTACAAGCGCAGGAAAATATTGATTCCTTAGCCTTCTCCAGGAAGATTAGCAGAACTCTGCCTTCCTTCCTACCCACCCACCCACCCACAACTCTAGCTTTCGGTGGAGCTTCCTAACTGAACTGATTAATACAACTCTTTGGAGTTGTGCTTAGAGAAGGTTTTTTTGCATCTTGCAGGGGTGTGCTTTCATTCTCCAATGTCCCTTAGATGGCCACCTGACACGTCACCCCTTTCTCTTTTTTTAAGATTTTTATTTGGCTTTTTTTTTTTATAGAGAAGGGGAAGGGAAGGAGAAAGAGAGGGAGAGAAACAGTGATTGATTGCCTCTCCTTTGTGCCCTGACTGGGGACCGAACCGCAACCCACACACGTGCCCTGACCTGGAATCAAACTGTGACCAGCAACTTTTTGATCAGCGGGAGGATGTCCAACACACTGAGGTATACCAGACCGGGTTCTGCTTCCTCATTCTTTACCCTACTTGGCTGTGGTTCTTAAGCTGCTTCTTGGGGCCACTTGACCATATCCAGAGTGAGTTACACTACTCAGAATTTGCAGGGGAAGAGGGAGAGAGGTAAGAGAGGCAGGCCTGACTCTTGTAACAGAAAGCACAGGTGTGACGAGGGCTGCGGTGTCCAGGATAAACAAGATCCACACTGTTCAGAGCCCCGAGTCTCCTTACAGATCAAGCCTCTATCCCCTTTATTTTCAGATCGGTAAATGGAGCAGGCGTAGAAGGGACACAAGGTCACACAGGACACCAGGCGTCAGGAAAGGACAGACCAATGTTCATTTCTGCCTCCCTAATGCATGACTCAGGCCCTGGTAGAGAGTAGGCACTCAAGTAGATGCTTCTGGAACAAAGGAAATAGGTCTGCTCTCCTGGTCCCTCTAGCAAGAGTGACTGGCAGGGTTGGGTCAGACCCTGATTGGCTACCCCTTCCTCTCCCAAACAGAGACCGTGTTGCCTGTGCTGTGGCTCTCTTGAGTGAAATGGCAACTATAAAATACCAGGGAACGTACAAAAGGCAGGAAGAAGAGAAGTAGGCTGCCAGACAAACCCTGAACAGCTGGCACTCATGATTTCTCGATTACAGTCCAACCGACCAAAAAGCCAAAGATTCACTGCCGCTGAGTCAGCAGTGCCAAAGGAAAGGTGGCCCCAAAGCAGCAAAAGTCTGCTAAGTCCATTCGCAAGCATTTAAGGCTGACACAACTCGAACTTGCAAGAAACTCACAGCCCAGCCTGTGAGGTAGACGCAAGCTCAGATAGCTGCATGGGAACCATGAGGTGCACGGGAGACCAGCAGCCACTAGCCCGAAGTGATCAGGGTGGGCTTGTTGGAGGAAGGGCTGCTGTGGCCAGCAGAAATGGACTAGGCACCAAGAGTGTGCAGGGCAGTCCAAGGAAGACTTCGATCAGTGTGGCAAACCAGAGGGAATGGGGAGTCTGTGATAAGCTGGGAAGCTAAGAACCTTCAAAGGAGCAACAGAAAAACAAAGTAAGGCCCTCACCGATGTGGCTCAGCGGGTTGGGCATCGTCCTGCAAGCCGAAAGGTCGCCACAGTTCAATTCCAGGTCAGGGCACATGCCTGAGTTGCGGGCCAGGTCTCCATCTGAGGACATGCCGTGCAAGAGGCAACAGAACTTTAAAAAAAAATTAAAAAGGAAAAGAAAAACAAAACAAAGAAAGGACAAGAATAGGCCAAGGGGACCAAGGAGCTCAGAAGGAGTGATGGAAGTGAGGGGAGCCCTGAGAAAGAAGCAGCCCCAGGATTCTTCTTCCCGGATTCAAAGGTTCCCCTTCAAGCCCTCAGAATGACTCGTTTCCAGAAAGCTTCGGGTAGCGGAGGTTTTGCCATAGTGTCTTTTCTTCTGATCTGCCCTCTTCTGACATACTCTTATTTGGTCTGGTGTTGCAACTACAGACCTATTAAAACCATTTCTGCAGAATCTATTTAATGCCAGGTACCAGCCTAACGTACTATAGAAGAAACGTACACAGTCCCTTCATTCACCAAATATGTCTACTAGAAGCCTGGTATTGTTCTAGGTTGACAATTGTGTGTATGCTCGGTCAGGGGGGCAGGTAGGGAGTGAAAAAAGTGCCTGCATCATCAACACAAGGACTGGGGCCATGAGAGAATTGCAAAGAAGACAGAGGGGAAGGCTAGTAGCTGTGTAACCTTGGACAAGACGCTTCCCCTCTCTGAGTCTCGGTTTCCTCATCTGGAAAAAGGGACTATTGATATTGATTTGCTCTGAGGATTAGTGGTATGGTTTGAAAAGCTCCTTAGGAGGCCCTGGCTGGCGTAGCTCAGTGGATTGAGCGTGGGCTGCGAACCAAAGTGTTGTAGGTTCGATTCCCAGTCAGGGTACATGCCTGGGTTGCAGGCCATGACCTCCAGCAACCACACATTGATGTTTCTCTCTCTCTCTTTCTCCCTCCAGTCCCTCTCTAAAAATAAAAATAAAATAAAATCTTTGAAAAGCTCCTTAGGAGATATCTGACACCCAGGAGCTGCTCTTTAGTACTCAGTAGACCTGTGGGGAGGTGGTATTTGCAATGGGCTCCAACAGGCAGAGAAATAGGGAACATAACATTTCCTGTAGTGGCCCAGTGGATACAAACATCTACAAGCTTTGCTTTGGCACAGGGACTGCTTCAGTTTGACTGAAGCCTCAGTTTCGTGGAGGGGAGTGGGGAAGAAGGCCAGAAGTTGGTAAGTGGGGATGTTAGTTTTTTTTTTTTTAATTTTTATTTTTTTAAGGATTTTATTTATTTATTTATTTTTAGAGAGAGGGGAAGGGAGGGAAACATCCATGTGCAGTTGCCCCTTACATGCCCCCTACTGGGGACCTGGCCCACAACCCCTGACTGGGAATCGAACCGGCGACTTTTTGCTTCGCAGTCCGGTGCTCAGCCCATTGTGCCACACCAAGCAGGGGGAATGTATTTCTTACAAATCTCTATGTGTACAGGTCAGCGGGTCTAGAATCAGTGAAAGTGGACCAAGGAGTGGTGGTTCGAGGAAGGATCTGTAAAAGGTAGGGCACAATTGGGTGGATATTTCAAAGTCTCGTGGAAATCACTAAATCACTTTTCAGGACAGGCAGGCCCTAGGACATAGTGGCAGGTTGAGGTGACCCACTATCTCTGTTTGCCAGGGACTGAGGAGTTGCACAGGACACGGGACTTTTGATGGTAAAACCAGGATGGTCTTGGATAGACCAGGATAGCTGGCCTCCTAGTTTGAGCCCTTGTCCCTGTCTCCTGTACTCTGGTCCCCACGCTGCTGCTGGAGAGTCACTGTCACACACAGCTCTTAGCTTCATCCCTGTTTCAAACCCTCGAAAATCTCCCATCACCTCTGGAATCAAGTTCAGATCCCAGAGCCTGGCAGCCGTAGCCGAGTCTACACTGGGTTCTGCCTTCCTTGAAAGTCTCATTTCCCTTCACTGTCACCCCACGCCAGATAGAGGCCCCTTCCACAAACAAGATGTTCTCTTTCTTATTCTGGGCCTTCACTTGCTGTTGTCTGTTACCAGAAGGACCAGGTCCTGCCCCAAGCTTCAGCATGTCATTCCCTGAAACTCTACAGGTTTTCTCCTCTGGGTTCCCAAGGCACATGAGACACACTTTTGGGAGAGTCCATATCAGGAAGTTAGTTTGGAAGTATAGACCCCCCCCATACCCCGCTTCCAGGGCAATGCTTGGTAACTTTTGGTACATTTATATTAAAGAGTGAGAATATTGTGATTCAAAATTCAAAGGGGATGATAGGGAATTCAGTGGAAAGTCTCCTTCCCACTCCTGGCCCCTAACAACCCCATACCCCTCCTCCTACAGGGCTATTTTATGCAAATAGTGTGATTTACTTTGTTAAACGAACTGAGGAACAAAAAGTAAAAACCTGGAAATAATCCAAGTGTGGAGCTGGCTAAGTAAGCCATTACATAGCAACATTATAAGCTAATCTGCAGTCATTAAAATTATTGTAAGGTGGACTCTGTAGTCTATGACATGTTAAAAGCAGACTAGAAAGCGGACTCCTCCATTGAATACCCTTTTGTGAAAACGTGTTCTCTTCAGTGTCAGCTTGAAAGGTCTGAGAGAGAAATGATTGCTGCTTGAAGGTGAAGGGATTCTGGGTTTTCTTTTATGTGAAATTGTTTGAACATGAAAAGAAAGAGGCTGGATTATTGTGAATGTGCCTGATGAAGAAGTGCGATTCATCACGGGACTCATTCATGCAGTAATTCACTCCACAAACACTGAATGCGTGCTTTGTCGAAAGGAAAATGGCCGAAACAATGCTAAGCTTCTCAGGGTGAGCACTAAAGAGGTGGGGACGACCTAACAAGCTGTGATGGAGAGAGAGGGGTGGGGAATACGATGAGCTCATTCTGAGACTTGAGTTGGACTGGGGTTTGCTCCCCCTGCGGAGCTGTGTGGCGGCGGATGGTCGGATATAGGTGTGGGGGCTGAGCGGGAAGGTCAGGGCTAGCGCTAGCCCACAGTGCACACGTGCTCAGGAAGCCAGCGGTGCGCTGGGAAGAATGTCTCTGAGCCAGGGCCAAGGGCACCTGGGGAGCACAGATGCTGTCTCAGAGGGTTGAAGGGTCTCAGAGTTCAGGCAGAAACCCCTCCTTCCAGCCCCTGGCCCCTGAGCGTTATGCGCTCATGGCCTGTGTCTGCTCATAGTTACGTGGGAAAGCCTGCTGGACCACGGGGGTTTTGGCTGGCTTAGAAAATTGTAGGAACCCTGAGAGGCTGTAGCAGAGGTTTTAAACGATTTACTTTACCAAGGTCAGCCACGGCTGGAAGCGCAGAGGGGCACCTGGCTCTGGGAGCAAGAATATTTCCCAGAGGCTTGAGGGATAGGAGGCCCAAGGAAAGGGAGGTTTCGGAGTGGGGTTTTCCCTGGTGAGCAGGTCTCCGATGTGCCCCTGAACAACTTGGCAGGCAAAGCTGATGCAATTCTTGTCCAAATCTTAGAGAAAGGGGATGGGTGTCTCCAGAGCAGTGTGCCACCAGGCAGCGGCGCCCACCTTCCTGTGTGAGGCCACACGGTAGACTTTGCAGTCAGGCTGACCGAAATCCAAGACATCATTCTTCTGAGCCTCCGCTTCCTCCTTTACAAATGAAGTCTATAATAGTATCCACCTCAGGCTGTTGTGAGGATTAAGAATAACGCAAAGCTGCTAATATAAAGTCAGTGTTCAATACATGGCCCCTACCTTCTGTGGCTGCTATTTTTATCTGGGCAACCACATGGGCATAGGCTGGTCCCAGTCATTGGTGAGTTTTACTCTTTTTCAGAGATTCAGTGCCGGGTGGGACAAGAAACTGAAATCTACAAGTCTGTTCACCATCCTTTCACATACATTTGTCAGAAGTGGCCTAGCGGGCAGATACAAAGAAAGCATTTCACAAACTTTTTGCTGGATACACAAACAGTCGATTGAGAAAGCGTCAGAGGGGTGGGGATTAAAGTCAAATTGTGAAACGCTGAAGAGGAAATAATGCATCCCCTCCTCTGTCTCCCTTGCTTACCGACAGCCAGCTACTCTTCCTCCTCGTTCTTGTGACCCGTTTCATTTATTTATTTATTTAAAGATTTTATTTATTTATTTTTAGACAGAGGGGAAGGGAGGAAGAAAGAGGGAGGGCAACAACAATATGTGGTTGTCTCTAACATGCGCCCCAACTGAGGACCAGGCCAGCAACCCGGGCATGTGCCCTAACCAGGGATTGAACCCAGCAACCTTTTACTCTGAGTGACGATGTCCAATCCACTGACCCACGCCAGTGAGGGCTCTCGGGCCCTGTTTTGGAGCTATGTGAAGTGTTTCCACACGTGGATTCCATTTGCTCCCCACGGCACCTGTGAGGTAAGTAGGGCATGTGTTGCCTGCAACAGGAAGGAGCTAAGCTAATGAGAGAGCTGGGAGTTGGAGCCAGGTTTCCCTGTCATGGAACACGAGCAAACTGTGCCAGGTTAAACTGTCCCTTGGATGAATGGGTTAAAGCAACCTGTGGGGCAATGATGTGGAGGTGTTGGAGTCAGCTGTTTTGCAGGGAGACAGTGATAACAGGTAGCACCTGGCTGTATGCTGTGCTGTCCAGCACACATGCGTGGCCACGTGTCTGCTGTATTGATGAGCAAATTGGAGGCCCTGATGAGGCAGAGGCCAACTTTGCAGTTTGGATGACACGTAGGTGGATTGATTTCAAATGCTTCCCCCTTTCAAGGTGTTGTAAAGGACAGAAGTGGTGCAGGTGGCTTAGTTACTCCAGAGGCCCCCAGCTGGAGGAGTGGCAGAGCCCTGGGGCTTGAAATCAGTGCCTTCAGTCCCCTGGCCTTTCTCACCGGGGTGCTGAGAGGAACAACCTGGAAAGCACTAGTCAGTACACAACACCGTTAAAGGAGCTAATGCTCAGCTTCACGTTTTCCAATCGAGTGGGCCTCCAGGGGAGAACTAGTGAGAGCCAATATTGTGGCTTGCACTCTCTGCTCATCAGCTATGTGACTGAAGTCAGTCCCTCAGTTCATTTCCCAGAGTCGGTTTCCATCTCTGTAAAATGAAGACATCATTCCTGCCAGACAGATTGTGGAAATGACAGAAGCAGCGTATGTGAAAGCTTCTGGAAACTATGAAACAGTAGTACCATTCCAGATCTGTTGAAAGCTTTGAATAGTGACTTCCCGGAGTCCCCCAAACCCAGCTCACTCTAGGACCCTGAAAGGCCTGGCTCTGGTGGGAGGTGGGAGTAGAGAAGGTGGTTCTTTTTTGGTCTCTCCGGCAGGCAGGCGGGAAAATGGAGGAGGCTGGGCTCGCTCACTGCCTCGGTCTTCTCCCCCAGCTGAGGGGGAGATGGCGGGGGAGCTGGCATAACCTTTTCTTTGGTGAGTCAGCTAAGAAGGAATTTCTAGAGCTCCAATGATGTATAAGTGGTGGTTTGAGTTTGGATTTTTAAAGCTGCTGCTTCTTTTAAAGCAGCCTTAAGACACAACTAAAAGCACAAACAATCGGGAAGCACTTGGAAAATGAGAGAAGCACAGCTTCGTACTAGTGTGAACTTGAGGAAACCGCTGAGCTTCCCTGGGCCTGTTTTCTCATCTGTAGAATGGGGACAATGCTACCTCTTTCGCATGGTCATTGTATTTCTTTAAAGATTTTATTTATTTCTTTTTAGAGAGAGAGGAAGGGAAGGCGAGATGGAAACATCAATGTGTGGTTGCCTCCTGTGTGCCCTCTACTGGGGACCTGGCCCACAACCCAGGCACGTGCCCTGACTAGAATCAAACCAGTGACCCTTTAGTTCGCGGGCCAGTGCTCAATCCACTGAGCCACACCAGCCTGGGCTCACTGTATTAATAGTATGTGAAAGTGCTGGGTCCAGTGCCTGGGCCCCAACTGACACCCAACACCTGTCCATTTGCTTTGTCTTCCACGTGGACAGACTGCAGTCATTGGGCTCAGATGACCAGAAAGCACTTATTCTTCAGTTGCTCCATTCTGGTATAACGGCTGCTATTATTCATTTATAATCCTCACAACCCCACGGGACAGCTCATCTACAGAGACCGAGAACACAGGGGAGTGGTTCAGAGTTTTATTGCCCAAAGTCACACAGCTTGCAATTTTTTAAATCCTCACTCTAGGGAATGCTGATTGATTTCAGAGAGAGGGAAAGGGAGGGAGAGAGGGAAACATCGATGTGGGAGAGAAACACTGATTGGTTACCTCTTACACATGCCCTGACCAGGGACCAAAACTGCAACCCAGATATGTGCCCTGACTAGGAATCAAACCAATGACTTTTTGGTTTACAGGACAATGCTCCAACCACCTGACCCACACTGGCCAGGACACAAAGCCTGCCCTTTTTAAAAAAAATTATTTATTTTTAGAGAGAGGGGAATGGAAGGAGAAAGGGAGGGAGAGAAACATCAGTGTGTGGTTGCCTCTCTTGTACCCCCTACTAGGGACCTGACCTGACCTACAACCCAGGCTTGTGTCCTGACAGGGAATTGAACCAGCAACCCTTTAGTTCACCGGCCAGCACTCAGTCCAGAGCCACACACAGGAACTGCCAGGGCAATTTCCACTTTTTAAAGTCAGGATTCACGCCTACCTTGTCTTGTTTGCTTTTTAGATAATCAAACGTGTGAGGGGGATCAATCTAGCTGGATATTCTTGAAGGCTCATCTTTAAATAGACTGGGACCAAGGGGGAAACCTCAACCTGGCCCATTTGGAGAATGAACTCGGGGTGGAGCTTCAGGGGCAGGAAACAGGTCATCGCCAGAGGCAGCCTGGCAGTAATTGAAAGAGCTGAAAAAATGACCGCTTGCTTCCCAGATCCCTGGGGAATTTCATCTGTGCTCTCTCACTTTCAGGAGCTTCTGTAGAGAGAACAAGATGAGTCTTTTAAGTAGTATACACGTATATTATCGGTAGTCTTTTCTCATCTCCCACTAAACACGACGTCCTACTCATCGCCTGACAGCCCTCCACTTCCCACCCTAAAACCACAAGGGAACCACGTCTCCTTTCCCAACCCTTCTCCTAAGCTAGACTGCAGAGGCTCCAATAGGCAGGCTGAGTCATCTTTCTCTTAGAAAATCAAGTGTACCAAAGGCACATAGAGCAAAAGTATGTTTTCCATACAGATCTTTAACACATGGCTGCTTTTTTAAGGTATCACCCCAAGAGCTGAGGACATGCCTCACGTCTACTGCAGAAAGTAGGTACCTTTCAGTGTTGTCTGTGCCACATCTGGGCATCAGCACTTGACTGACCAGCAAAATGACCACCACGGCACAGTGACCACTTCAGGCTGTAGCAGGTATTGCACAGCACACGTAAGGAGGGCACAGATAGTGTGTGGAGGCCCCTTTAAGAGCTACACTCCACCTGAGCTGGTCTCCTCTCCTCCCTGGGTAAGAGAGATGGCAAATCCTTCCATGAGGGTAAAAGCTCTGGCCTCAGATGCATATGCAAGGGCAGCTCTCACAGTGCCTGATTGGTTTTTCTCATCTCTCCTGGCCAAGGCAGGGGAAAACAGGTAGATGGGATTGTTAATGTATTCACTTACAGCAGGGCAAGTCCTGGCTTTTGGTGCTCGCCCCTTGTAGAGCGGTGTTGGGTCACCGCACAGTGCTGGTATAGGAAGAGCAAAGGCCCCAGCTTGTCTGTGCAGCTCTGAGGCTGGGAAATTCACTGCTCAGATCAAAGGGAGACAACCAGGAGCTCCGCATAAGCCCAGGGACCCAGAGCTGACCCCCTGACCCTACCACACACACACACACACACACACACATAAAACACTTGATATCCATATTTCTGCACAGGCTCTCGTAATACAAACCACTTTATTTTTAAAGAATTCATATAGCCATTGCCTTGTACAGAACCCACTTCTCAATACTCTTTTCTTTCCACTGAAGAAACTGAAACACACGATTGGGACCGTGCCAAAACAAGAATCACTGGTTCATCATCTAGGCTACAAGTACGCTTAATTGCTTGCCACTTTATTTGAATGCAAAGCAAGATTAAGCGTCTTTGCCTTCCGTGTGGTACAGAGCTAAAGCCTGAACCCAGGTACTGGGAAGACAGCACATCTTTTCTTTGAGGGGAGGAGGTGCGCCCCCTGTCGCCCCGTCTCATTGTGGGAAGACTAGCCCATGTTCTGTCGGTTGCCATAGCCCCTAGGATGGGTGTCCTTCCAGTCATCCCACTCCCGAGCTCGCTGGAGTGCTTCCTCATCATCCTCTTCCTCCTTTTGTTCTCGCTCATCCTGTTGCTGAGCTGCTCTTCTGACCTCTGCCAAAGTAGAAAAATGAGAAAGTGGGCATGAGAAACTGAGGAAACTCAGTGCTACTCTTCACACACAAAATGAGAACAAGGAACAGAGCTGACTCCCCAGGCTGGGGCTAGCGGAAGTTGGGCGAGTGCTTACATACCTAACAGGGGACATGGTAAATGACAGTAAGAAAGGATGCTCTAAGTGGTTTTAACAAGAAGGCTGAAACATAAAAGTGGCCCCTCGGAATGAGTTCTATTTTCGGAAAGAATTATTGCTAAAATGGCTAATATCGTTCCACCCTGCCTTCCAAAAAGAAAAATCCACAAAAAGCAAAAGAAAAACCAACCAACAAAACCCCAGCAAACCCAAAACACTAAAAGTAAAAAATATTTATGACTTCTTAAAAGAGTATTTTATTTTTTAAAGATTTTATTTATTTATTTTTAGACACGGGGGAAGGGAAGGAGAAAGAGAGGGAAACGTCAATGTGAGAGACAAGATCGATTGGTTGCCTCTCGTATGTGCACAGACTGGGGACCTGAGGGGCAACCCAGGCATGTGCCCTGACTGGGAAAGGAACCAGTGGGCCTTCTGCTTTGTGGATGACACCCAGCCAACTGAGCCACGCCAGTCAGGGTCAAAAATACTTATGATTTTATAATTTGTGATATACTAAGGAGAAGGGACTGCAGGTAACTTCCTGTCATACACCCATTTCCTGTTACAGTTATACAATTTTGTACATTTTTTTAAGAGAGAGAGAGAGAGAGAGGGAGACATCAATTTGGTCTTCCACTTGTACTTTCATTGGTTGTCTCTTGTCTATGTCCTGACTGGGGATTGAACCCACAACCTTGGCGTATCAGGACAACACTATAACCAACTGAGCTACCTGGCCAGGCCTACAGTTATGTAATTTTGTTTGTGTGTAAAATTGGAAATCACGTGGCAGTTAATTCTACCACAAAAGAATATCTGTGTTATTTTGCACATGCTTGGAACAGGGTCTGAGGCCAAACAGTAGTTGTCATGTGGTGTATACCCAAAACAAATTGAACCAACTGCGACATCACTCTTTTGCATTAAATTTTTCCCTTGTGATGTGAAGGAGCATTTCCTAGAGACTGAGTTGGCTCATGAGAAGGTTTCATTACTGTGATAAAGAATGAAATGGGTGGGGATCTGATCCAACATGTTAGGAGTCTTATGTTTTCTTTTTTTAAAACGACTTTTACTGTAAAATAAAGAATACTAGAAATTGCACACACACATTTTATATATATATATATATATATATATATATATATATATATACACACACACACACATTATGTTCCCTTCCCCTCTCTCTAGAAATAAATAAATAAAATCCTTTAAAAAAAGCCCTGGCTGGTGTGGCTCAGTGGATTGAGTGCCGGCCTGTGAACCAAAGGGTCCCTGGTTCGATTCCCAGTCAGGGCACACATGTCTGGGTTGTGGGCCAGGTACCCAGTGGGGGGTGTGTGAGAGGCAACCACACATTGATGTGTCTCTCCCTATCTTTCTCCTTCTCTTCCTCTCTGTCTAGAAAGAAATAACTTTTTTTTTAAAAAGTCTTAGTTGTCAAGGACAGAGGATAATAAAATTAGAGTATCTCATAATTACTCATTTATATTACCTCACATTACATAGTATTACACATTACAACACTAATATTGTCTGTTACCAATCTAGTATCTGAGAACAGTTCATTTTTTGGCATATGCTTTCCCCATGTCTCCATTTAAACAAAATCTACGTTGCCCTGGCCAGTGTGGCTCAGTTGGCTGGGTGTTGTCCCACCAAGCAAAAGGTCGCCGGTTCCCATCCCTAGTCAGAGCACATGCCTGGGTTACGCGTTCAGTGCCTGCTATGATCAGTGTATCTCTCTCATATCAATGTTTCTCTCCCTGTCTTTCTCCTTCCCCCTCTCCATAAATATAAATAAATCAGCTCTCTTTTTTTTTTTAATTTTATTTATCTTTAGAGAGGGAAGGGAGGGAGGGGGAGAGAGAGAGAGAGAGAGAAACATCAATGTGCGGTTGCTGGGGGTTCTGGCCTGCAACCCAGGGATGTACCCTGGCTGGGGATCGAACCTGGGACACTTTGGTTCCCAGCCCGCGCTCAATCCACTGAGCTACTCCAGCCAGGTCTTTTTTTTTTTTTTTTTTACAAATCTACATTATGTGAATACTGAGCACCCAAGCATTACATACTGTACTCTCTCCCTGTTAGCCCTCGTTCAGTCTCAGTTCTACCCATAAGTACATAGTTAATGCTTGCCACCAGTCCTTATGGTAATGTCTCTCACCATTTTGGTTGTCTGAAGCTCATTCTCTAGCAAATTCCTCAGGAAGGAGTCAGGGGAACAAAAGTTCCCAGGTTTCTGCATATTGATAAATGTCTGTAATCTTCCTATTGCATTCAAGACATACTTTACCACATATAAATCCTTGGCTCCTATTCCCCCCCCACCCGAGTATCTTAAATATCTGTTACTCCATTTTTTATCTGCCATAAGCTGTTAGTGTCAAAAAGTTTGAGGGTGATCTAATTTCCTTTAGAAACTACCCACTTTTTTAAAATTTTACTTTAATTATTGTTCAAGTACAATTTTCTATGTTTTACTCTGAGAAACCACCTGTTCTTTTTGCTAAAATGTCCATGGCAGTTTTTCCTTTCCTTTCCAGTGTAGTACTTTTACTAGCCTTTGTTGTTCGTTTGTGGTCAGAATTCGCAGGTGCACGGTATGATTTTTCAAATCAAATCTTCTTTGGTTTGTTGGTTTCTTAAGGTGAAGGAAACTTTCTTCCATATTAGTTTTTAGCCTTTATTTGTTTTCCTTGCTTTGGTTTTCTTCCTCAGGTAATCCTGTTATCATCCATATGCCAAGTCCTCCTTTCCTCCTTGCTTCCTTTGATATTTGTCACTTTTTTTGCAAATCTTTTATTTTTATTGAGATAGTAGTTCCCATATTTTACCTTTTTATATATTTTTTCCACTAACATTTATTTTCCTTATACCCTCTTCCACCTCTACACAAATAAAATAAAATTTCTCAAATAAAATCTTTGGGGGAAAAAAAGGATCAAATGAGATAATATATGACACAAGGAAACTGAGGCTCTGAGGGGCCAGATGATGTTCTATCAAATGGGAGGGGTTCTGGGTTACCCCCCGCTCAGTCTGGGCTTTTCCTGTTAATACCATACTGCTTCCATCTCTCTAATGACCACACTGTTCGCCACTTCTCCCTCCCCAGGGCAGCTCCAAGTAACTGCTGTGATGTAATGACCAAGCTGGGCACCAAGAATCTAGTAATTCAAAATTGCTGTCCCGCCCTGGCTGGTGTGGCTCAGTGGACTGAGTGAAGGCCTGCGAACCAAAGGTTTCGCTGGTTCTATTCCCAGTCAGGGCACATGCCTGGGTTGCAGGCCAGGTCCCCAGTAGGGGGCGCACAAGAAGCAACCACACATTGATGTTTCTCTCCCTCTCTTTCTCCCTCCCTTCCCCTCTCTCTCAAAATAAATAAAATATTTTAAAAAATAAAATTACTGCCCCAAAGAAGTTCTAAGTACCGCTCCTTTCTTGTAAGTGTGGACTACCCTCCAGTTTGGTTGCTGCCCAGTGGCTCCAGGTAGCTGTTCTGTTATAGTCGGTCCAGTTTGTAATTGTTAACTGTAGGAGGGGTTGACCTAATCCAACCTTCTCTGCCAATACCATAGGACACAGACGGCAAACACAAGGCCCGTGGGCTGAATCTGGCCCACCACCTTGTTTTATCTGGTCCAGCACCTTGCTTCTACCCGGTGGCAGCACCAAGCTCTCGTGTAGCTATTCAGGAGTATTTACATTTATACCATCCGAAAATTTCATTCGGCTCTTTGAAGGCAACCACGAAGCTGATGTGGCTCCCGGTGAAAATGAGTTTGACACCCTTCATATAGCGGAACTGGTCTCTGTGGATTTTTGATTTTGCTATCTAGCTGGTCCGTGTGTTTTTCTGCCATGACATTTGGATAGCTTCGAAAACTAGACTCGTCCACTGCCCCCATCCTCCCAGAATCATCTGCTGTTTATTTTACTAATAAATGAAGTAAAATACTACCTAGAGTGTTGGTGTGACTTAGAATCTCTGTCTAGATTACTTTCGCTCCTAAAGCACGGCGACACTTGGTCGGAATTTAACCGCTGGGGAGTAAGTGCCCAGCAGTGGAACTATGTTCCTCCCAGCCCTTCATACCTGAGGTTGTCTTGGGTATTCCCTGATCTGGTAAAGCGCCCACCTTCCGATGCTGATCATACCAGTCATTCACTGTCATAGATGGCAGACTTGGATAACCAGCTCCAAATACTCTGCAAGAATCACAAAGTATTAAGAAAACAACATGAATGATGGTATCAAAAAGCATCTTTTCTTCATTGACAAAGCCCGGTCCTGGTTCATATTCCCTCCCCTAACCAGTCAACTGTTGAGGAGCTGTGCGAACTCCTAGGAGGATCTGTAAAAAGAGGCATCCAGGAAGGGGCATGAAAGTCAACAGTTTTCATGAGACGATAAAGAGCCCGGATCATCTCCCAATAAGCAATCCCCGAGGTCAATGCCCCACGGAGCAGTATGGAGGCCATGAAACGGGTATTTGTAGTCGGTGGGTCTAAAAGGTATGCAGAGGAAGGAGACTCTCCTGCTACTCTATGGGACAGTGTCTCAAGAACTCAGATGGGCCCACATGTCCTTTGGAGAATTATCACCGAAGGCCATGATGGGAAATGATTTTAAAAGGTACAATTCTCCATCTGATTCCTTTCTGTGCTTGGTTTTTAATTACTCAACTAAGTGACTGATTATTTTCATTGGTTTTCTTTTGAGCCTCTTCTGAAGCTCCGGTTTGTGAGGGAAATGCCTGCTGACGACAGAGAGAAAGTACTAGAAGAGATACTAACACTTTGGTGAAAGAACAGCCTCCCACGTGAAGCCATGCCTGTTAACAATGCCCATTCTGTCTGTTACCATGCACTGCAAGGGAACCATAAAAGCAAGGGGCTTGCAAACGCAACCCACTTTTCAGCACAACCTACTTGGCTTGGGCGGCATTCCGAGTGAGAATAAAGGGTTTCATTGGAGGCCTGGCCTGAGGAGTGGAGCCAGAAGCTGATGCCTAAAAAGGAAATTAACTATCAGAAGTATATCTGCCTTTTGCCCACCCCACTCTGCAGCCTCTTAGGTCTTTGGGTGCTTAAAAAGCCCTGGATTCAAAAGTCACTTACTCCCTACATATCAGTCTCTGAGACACAGCAGCAGAATACTGATGATGGCAACTGCTTAGCTTTGCTGAGGACACCTAAGTACCTTCCTGAGAGAAAGAGAAATCTCTCCCCAGAATCATCTCCCCGTAAGGGCAAGTTTACTTGGCTTTAAAATGCCCTCCTGCCCTGGCTGATGTGGCTCAGTGGATTGAGCGCCGGCCTGTGAACTGAAAGGTTGCTGGTTCGATTTCCAGTCAGGGCACATGCCTGGGTTGTGGGCCACGTCCCCAGTAGGGGGTGTCTGACAGGCAACTGATCAATGTACCCTCATATGTTTCTCTCCCTCTCTTTCTGGCTCTCTAAAAGTAAATAAACAAAATCTTTAAAAATTTTTTAAAAATAAAATACCTTCCCCAAAGGAGATACCAAAGCCTTCTTCCATGTTCCATGTAAATCCCTTGAGCTGAATTTTAAGTTCCTTTCCTCAGCCCAGCCTTCAGTGCTGAAGTTCAAGTATAACTCTCAAACCCCTTCCAATTGTAATTATGCTATTAACTGTCAAAAACCCCCTAGGGCAGGGGTATCAAACTCATTTTCACCAGGGGCCACATCAGCCTTGAGGTTGCCTTCAAAGCGCCAAAATAATTTTAGGACTGTATACATGTAACTCCTCCTTAACTGTCAAGGAGTTGAAATTACACTTGGCCTTCTGAAGGCAACCGCGAGGCTGATGTAGTCCCTGGTGAAAATGAGTTCGACATCCCTACCGTACTGTCCTTTAGAAATGGATGTTGCTAAATGCGAGGGTGGGTGGAGAGTGAGTGAATGCTTTTCTGATGTAGCTGTACAGAAATCTTTCAGGGAACTCTGGCTGTCTGGGTGTACAACGACACTAAGTCTGCTCAAAGAAAAGGTATTTGGTTGGCGATCCATCACGCGCAGGGCCAATCTCAATACTAAATGAGAGAGCATGGGAAAAAAAAACCCCAACAAAACAAAGAGGAGTGCAGGGGAGGACCCAGAAGAGTCCAGCCTCACACTGTGTAAAAACCATGCTAAGGCCCTGGTTGGCATGGCTCAGTGGATTGAGTGCTGGCCTGAGAACCAAAGGGTTGCCAGTTCAATTCCCAGTCAGGGCACATGCCTGGGTTGCGGGCCAGGTCCCCAGTAGGGGGCGTGCAAGAGGCAACTGCACATCGATGTTTCTCTCCCTCTTTCTCCCTTCCTTCTCCTCTCTCTAAAAATAAATAAATAAATAAATAACATCTTAAAAAAAAAACACACTAGGATATGCTCAAGGGGCCTCCTGGCTTCAAAACACTAATTGCTCTTTTTTGATCCTTTAACATGAGGAACTAGGTTGGTGTTACCCTGAGGCAAAAGCTCCTGGGCTCATTAGTACAAATCAAAATAAGAGAAGGTTTCTCGTGAGAACTTAAACACATGCCGGTGACCAGCTGATAAATTCGATTCAATTCACGTCATATCAGAGCCAAAAAGTAAGTGGCAGCAGAGCCTAATCTTTGGAAGCATCAGCTCCAAAGCAGGATTATGATCTTGTCAAAGGCAGCCAAAGAAGCTGCGGTCACCACGTTGTCTTGACCACTGTGCCCCACACTGTGCGCACAGAAGGCCTGGCTGAGTCTCACACTCCAGTGACCCAAAGGTGGGAGAGGGCATCACAGTGTTAAGATTAAATTGCAATTCCTTCCCCCAAGCGAAACACATTCTGTACCTTTCGTTTTATCATCTTTCCCTCTTTTCTCTCTCCTCTCCAGGTCTGCTTTTCTTTTCCATCTGCATCCTAGTCCTCTTCCCCTTTGTTTATCTGACTCAAGCAGATTTTTAAAAGCCTACCACACTGTGCCTTTCTTGCCCTGTGCCTTTCTTCAGCAGCTAAGACTTCCCATAGAGCCCAAACCAACTTTTCCTTCAGAGAACTCTCCTGCTCCCATGGCATGTCACAAAATTACAAAGGACTAACAGTGTGTTACAGGGTAGACAGCACTGGGGGACGCTGCTGCCAACTAGAGAGAAAACTACCCTGGAGAACCTCCAGCCTGTTTCCACTGACCTTTTTTTTTTTAAAGATTTTATTTATTTATTGTTAGAGAAGGGAAGGGAAGGAGCTAGAGAAATGTCAATGTGTGGTTGACTCCTATGTGCCCCCTACCAGGGAGCTGGCCTGCAACCCAGGCATGTGCCCTGACTGGGAATCGAACCGGCGATCCTTTGGTTCACAGGCCAGCACTCAATCCACTGAGCCACACCAGCCAGGGCTGATTCCACTGATCTTAATAAGGACAATGGTTTTATGGAGACATAAAAGTATTTTGATTTGATTATTGTCCTTCAGAACATTCTAATCTCTGACTTTTGAGCCATAAAGGCAGTCACCAGACTTACCTCTTTAGGAGTGTCTTTTTCCCTCAGGATCTTGATCTCCTGGTCAATGCTGTCGATCTCTTCTAAGCTGATGCTGATCCACCTTCGCAGGTGCAGGAGGTAATACTCACGAACATGCTCGTCGTCTGCTTCCCCACTCTCCACGGCAGCTTTCATGGCAGACAGCCTGTGCTCCATCTCCTTCTTCTGCTTGTATCTGGGCCGTGGAAAAGCATTACCCGTGAACTTAAACATGAAGAGGTAGTCCTTCAAAAGAAGGCAACAGTAAGATCTTACCTTTGCAAGTGATCAGGCCAGTCAGCACGCCCGTTTCCACTTTGGCAAAAATATAGATTCTTTACCCCACAACTTGCCAGCAAGGCAGTTTTCACAAAAGACTACGAGGCAAGGAAGGGATCAGCAGGGGCTGAAAAATACATCTGAAGCTAGAAAAACAGAGCCGCAACCTGATCTGAATGATTCGTCTCATCGTCTTTACAGATGGAGCGCTGTAGTAATTTTCTATCAGCCTTTTCTAGCTTGGGGGCTTACTACCACATAATGTCCTTTTTGGAATCCCAGTGTCAGAGAGTCACAGAATCTCAATGGTCAATTACCTGCCATTGACACAGGAATTCCTTGTGAAATAGCCTTAAAAACAAACAAACCCCGATCTTCTCTTCTTTTGTGCTGGGCAAAACATCCCCAGCTCTTCTGACTCATCTTACTATCATTTAAAGTCTCATGACCACCTTGCCTACCTTTTTCAGGATGCATTCTAGTACCTCATCTATCATTCACTCCACAAATATTTACTGAATACCTATTCTATGACAAGCACTGTTCTCAGTGCTGGTGACACAGCTGTGTATACAAGAAGGCCCTTGCTCTCCTGAAACTGCTGTTGTAGTGGGAGACGGTGGACAAGAAGAGATGAGGACTCAGGTGGTGATGAGTGCTATGAAGAAGCAAAAAGGTAAGTGGACAAAGTGATGGTGCAAAACGTAAGGCTGATATTGTATACGAGGTGATCCAGTGACACCGCTCTGAAAAGGTGACATTCAAGCAAAGACTTTGAAGATATAGGGAAGCAAGCCATGCCAATATCTAGAAGGGTCTTGTTTTGTTTTCTTTTTACTGGAGAAAATGAAGGGGAATTCACATAAGCATGTAAATTCCAAAGACAGTGAAGCAACACTGGGTATGTAAGACATTTTTGGAGAAAGGAGAAAAGAAGGGGGACAGGGTGTTAGATTTCAGAAGTGAGAGTGGGTGATTTGTGTGTAGTTGAAGAAGAGGGGAACACACACAGCAGGAAAATCCCCCTGGGCAACTCAGAAACTGTGGGACACTGACAGGGGGGATCTGGCTAACAGGCCCCTGCCCAAAGCCCTGCTATTTACCAAACTTCATTCAGATCAGGCAAAGGTGGCATCCTCAGACCTCCTTCCTGAAGCAGGTTCTCTATCTGAATGTCTTGGGTGGGAGAGGCAGGCAGGCCAGGGTCGGGAGGGAGGCAGAAATCAAAGGTTCTCAGTCTTGTTTCTTAATCAACAGCTTAAAATCAGTATTCCCAAAAAGGTAGCTTCAGGGTGGCAAAACTTTGGTTCCCTCTGGAAGGGTGTCTGTTCTAAGGGGGGGGCAGGGAGCAAATATGAAGGTCCCAGGTGGAAGAGGGCCTGGCCTGCTGTGTTTGAGAAGATGCAAGGAGGACAGTGTGGCTGGCAGGAAGGGAAGCATGATGACTGGAAGTGAGGTCAGATAGACTGCCATGGCCATAATTTGTAGACCCCTGCAGGGAATAGGACACAATGAAATGCCATGACATTTGGAGTGTGGTAGAAAAGCCACTGGAGGCTTTGGGATAGAACACAATAGGAAGACAGTGATAGGGAAACTTGTTTATATGGGTCACTGGCTGAGTGTGTGGACTCTAGACTACAGGTGCTGTGAGGCAAAGGGGAAGCAGGTAATCGATTAAGAGGACATTCCCACAATCCAGGTGACAGACAGTGACTTGCGAGAGGGAGGTAGTGAGATCTGATGCATTTAAAATATAAAATAGAGCCTGGCTGGTGTGGCTCAGTGGATTGAGTGTCAGCCTGGGAAATAAAGGGTCGCTGGTTCAATTCCCAGTCACAGCACATGCCTGGGTTGCGGGCCAGGTCCCCAGTAAGGGGGCACATGAGAGGCAACTGCACATTGATGTTTCTTTCCCTCTTGCTTAACCTCTCTCTACAAATAAAGTCTTAAAAAAAATCTCTAACTTCACCTTTCCTCCTTTCCTCTTGTCTGGACGGCGCAGCTGATGCCATCTTGTGTGTGTGCGTGTGTGTGTTTTCTTCTTTAGAGAGGGGGGAAGGGAGAAAGAGAAGGAGAGAAATATCTATCACTTGCCTCTGTGGTACATGAAGACTGAACCTGCAACCCAGCCATGTGCCCGGACCAGGAATCGAACCAGTAACATTTCACTTTGCAGGACACCACCCAACCAAATGAGCCACAGCAGTCAGGGTGCTAATGCTGTCTTTAGCAGGCAAGGCAATGTCTTTACCATTCCAGTTTTGCTGTGAATCCTGTCCCCACCCACAGTCTTCCAGGCCTTGCTCCATCAGTTACCTGCCCCAGGCATTAGCAGTTATGATTTTTTTTAAAGATTTTATTTATTTATTTTTAGAGAGGGAAGGGAGGGAGAAAGAGAGAAACATCAATGTGCGATTGCTGGGGGCCCGTGGCCTGCAACCCAGGCATGTGCCCTGACTGGAAATCGAACCTGCGACGCTTTGGTTCACAGCCCGTGCTCAATCCACTGAGCTATGCCAGTCAGGGCCAGCAGTTACAATTTTTCACTCTACAGGTGTCTTTTCCCCATCCTAGAAACACCTTCCCCCAACCACGTTCTACCCCTTTTTCTTCTATGCTATAGTGGAAACGGCATCCAAGCTGGGGATTTAAAGACTTGACCTTAAATCCTACCCTGCACTTACTAGCTATGTTACTTGGACAAGTCAATTCTCAGAGCCCACATCTTCATCTCTAACATGGGGATATTTGCTTTGTGGGGTTGTTAGGAGGACCCAATGGATCAACACACATGGAAGTGCTTTGTAAGCAGCTAGGTAATACAAATACTGTCAGCTGATAAGAAAACTGAGGCTAGTAGAGGCTAGATGATATGCCACCCATGAAGTAGTAGAAATTGGACTGGTCTTGCCCTGGCTGGTGTAGCTCAGTGGACTCAGTGTCGCCCTGTGAACCAGAGTTTGCCAGTTCGATTCCCAGTCAGGGCACATGCCTGGGTTGTGAGCCAGGCCCCCCATGAGGGGCATGTGAGAAGCAACCACATATTGCTGTTTCTCTCCCTCTCTTTCTCTCCTTTCCCCTCTGTTTAAAAATAAAATTAAAAAAATCTTTAAAAACAAAAGAAATTGGACTGGTCTCCCCAGGTCTGTCCAACTCCCAAGTCCAGGCTTTTCCTGCCACGCCATATTGCTCTATCTGTCCCTCCCAGAGACACCTCAAGTACCCACTATATATGGAATTACTGGGCTGGGCACCAAGGATACGGAGATACAGCTGGGATACTCAAGAGATGCAATTACTCGTGGTCTGACCTTTAGGAATTTCAAGTCTAGAGAATAACACACAGTTGTCGTAAGTGCCATAAACTAAGTATTGCACTATCTGGGAGGGGCAATAGGTAGTGAGAAGCTTTAAGGACATGACCTTTGCTCTCTTTCCTGGGCTTCGACAAGTACTTCTGTCTGGACCTTGTTACTCAACAAGGTCCAGAGTCTCTTACCTCTGATTGCTCTTTTCTTTCCCTTCCTTCCCCCTGAACTTGCCCCCAAGGTTTTATCCTTGGCTTTTTTTCTCTCCACACATTATCCCTTGGCAAACCACACAAGCCCACCATGCACCTACATTTTCAGCACCAGGCACGAAACTGTCTCACAAGTTTTAGTTACACGGTCCCACCTGTCTATGGAGACAGCCAGCCAGCTGTCCCTTTAGGAACTCAATTCAGTACATTTAAAATTGGACTCGTCACTTACCTAGCTCCTAATCTTCTGTTTCAGGGTGTCAAACTCATTTTCACTGGGGGCCACATCAGCCTCGCGGTTGCCTTCAAAGGGCCGAATATAATTTCGACTTAACAGTTAAGTAGTTACATTTATACAGTCCTAAAATTATTTTGGCCCTTTGAAGGCAATCTCGAGGCTGATGTGGCTCCTGGTGAAAATAAGTTTGACATCCCTGCTGTATTTCTTCTAAAAGAATGCAGGTGCAGTTAACTAATCAGACTTACACTAACTCCTCCAAGATGGGATTGAGGGTAGAAAAGATACATGAAGAAACAGATTTCGAGTGAGAGGTGTTTTATGCAGCATGGCCTCACTGTGTCAAGTCGTGGGGCGAGGGAGGGAGGACTTACAAAAAGCAAATAAGGATCTGAACGATTATTTTTCTATTTGTATAAATGCTTCTTGCAAAAGTCACGGGTCTGAGAGCTATACCTTCATTTTCGTTACTTCTTCCATGTTGAAGTACTACCAGAACGTGTTAACTTCTCTGCCAGTCTCCTTCTCGTTTATATTCTATACACGTCACTTCCTCATGCAGACCTCCGAGCTTCTGCCAAACACAACTGTTCTCCATTCCCTGTACATACCTCCAACTGCCTTGGACTTTTGCTCGTGTTGTTCCTCCTGCTTGTCAACAATAAATATTTCTTGAGCACCTCCCATGCGCCAGGCCCTGTGCTAGGCACGCCACAGTGAACAAGAGAAATGGCTCCTGCCCTCCTGGAGTGTACATTCTAGCAGGGGAGAAAGGCAAGGCCCCAAAAGACAGTTAAACGAAGGGCATTCCATGCAAAGAGAACATGGGCAAAGACTCTGTAGAAGGAAGGAGCTGGGTCTGTTCAAAGAACTGAAAGAAGGCCACTGTGGCTGGAGATAATGAGCGCAGGGAGTGATACACGGCGACATTGGAGACAGGCAGGCGCCAGGCGGGGAGGGCCTTGTTGTTAGTGCTTTGGCTGTTTTGGGTGAGAGATGCTGGTGGCCCAGACCATGGTATGAGGTGCAGATGGAGAGAAAACAGAAGGACGTGACATCCACATTGTAGCTAGAACTGGCAGGCCTCGCTGCTGGACGGGATGTGGAGGTTCAGAAGGGAGGAACCGAAGCTAACGTCTCAGTTTCTGGCTTAAACAGGCAGGTGAACGGTGGTAAACCTACCACGATAGTGAAGAGCTGGGTCTGGGAGGATGTTTGT
This sequence comes from Phyllostomus discolor, assembly GCF_004126475.2. NCBI lineage: Eukaryota > Metazoa > Chordata > Mammalia > Chiroptera > Phyllostomidae > Phyllostomus > Phyllostomus discolor. The sequence goes on from NC_050198.1 coordinate 95,908,161, forward strand.
GGGTTAGAAAGCCAAAGGTTTGATTTAGGGCAGGTTAAGTTTGAGCCATCTGTGAAAACTCCATGGAGGGTGTTGGAAGTACAAGTCTGAAAGCCAGGGGAGGTCTGAGCTAGTGATATAAATGTGAGATCCGTTAGCAAAAAGATCATGTTGATATCTTCCCTGGCAGGCATTTAAAGAAACTGTTTAAAGATCAAGTTTTCTAGCCAAAGAAATGCCAGTCAAAACAATGAGACACTTTTGTCTGTCCAATTGGATTTTCTAAGTGTTAACCGAGACCAGTACAGTGGGACATGCCCTGAGATTTGTTATTGTGGAAAGCAACGCTATTAACATCAAGAGTCTTAAAATATTTAAAACCTCCAATCTGGTCACTGATCCTTCCACAAATCTATGCTAAGGAAACAGTGACAGATGCAGCTAAAGATATTTGTTCATAACATTACTCAGAATAGCAAAAACAAACAAAAACCAAATCACAGTCTAAGTATTTAATAAAAGATTAGTTTAGCCCTAGCTGGTGTGGCTCAGTGGACTGAGTGCTGGCCTGAAAACCAAAGGGTTGATGGTTTGATTCCCAGTCAGGGCACGTGCCTGGATTTTGGGCTCCGGTAGGGGGCACATGAAAGGCAACCACACATTGATGTTTCTCTCCCTCTCTTTCTCCCTTCCTTCCCCTCTCTAAAAATAAATTTTAAAAATATTTCTTTAAAAAAAGATTAGGTTAATTACTTATGGTATAACTATGAGATGAAATATTATGTACCTATTAAAAGACAATGGTTTCAAAAGACACAGGGAAATGCTCACAATATGTTAGGTTAAAAAGAAGATTTAAAAAAAACTGTATTTACAGTGTTATTCCAAATTTATTAACTAAAGTAACTACATATCTGGAAGGAAATACATCAGAAAGTTAACAAAGATCATCTCTGAGTGCTAGGATTAAGGCTTATTTTAATTAAAAAAATATTCTTCTGTTTTTCCAACTTTCTACAATGAGTATTACTTGTACATTCAGGAAAATCTGTAATCTCTATTTCTAACCGTTCTTCAAGGCTCGTCTCAAATGCTGTTGCCTTCTGAAACCTCCCCCATCACTCCAACCAGATGTGATCGCTCCCTGGTTTTTCTCCACAACGTTGTTTGTTATCTCTAGGGCGCATGCTGTCTTTCTTGGGGGGAGGGGATATATTATAATTATTTGGATACCAAACTCACTGTTTACATGACCTTTTCTTTATGCCAGTGGGCTGCCCTCACCTTCTTACAAAGGACATGATGCTGAATTCCACTTTTTGCAAGTTCATCCCATTTCCTCAAAAATCCTCCGCTCTCACTCACTGGTCCCTAACCACACTTTATTATTCTTTATAGCTCTCCCAACCTGAAATTACATTATTATTTAGTAGCTGTCTGCCTCCTTGCCAAAACACAAGCTCCATGAGGGCATAGACCTTGTCTGGGTCTCCATGACCTAGAACAGTCCCTGGCACATGGGAAAGGCTCCATAGTTGTCAAATGAATGAACCCACTTTCAGCTCTCTATCAGGTCTCTCCTGAGTTTCATGCCACCAAATACCTCTACTTGGATGTCTTCTAGGCACCTTAAATGCAACGTATCTCAATACCAAATTCTCTCTTCCCCGATCCTCTGTTCTATTCTTCCTCCTCTATTCCCCATCTTAATGAGGTCCTCAGCCATCCACCTGAGTCAGGAGCATGGCCATCTTCCGTGCTGCTTCCTTCTACCCCATTGTCCTCAACCATCTGATCACCAAGTTTTCAACAGATGTAACCCTCCTAAGTAAATATTTCCCCATGCCTTCTGCCATCACATGGCTGCAGTGGGGCCTCATCATCTGTGTGGACTAATGGCATCGGATCTGCCCCCTCGCATTGGTGCCTGACTGCTACTGGGGTGTGCTAGTGAAAATGCAAATTATGGCCATACTACTGAATAAAAAGAAAAGGAGAAGAGAAGAGAAATGAAAAAAGGAAGGAAGGAAAGAAGGAAAAGGAAAGAAAGAAAAAAAATATATTGGACCCAAATCACCAAGCAAAGCCTAAGCTCTTTAACATGGACTAACATGTAATATTTTAACATTTACATATGTTAACGTTATACTAATTACATTAATGTTACACTAACATAAGTAACATTTACAGACTAGTTATGTGGCAGACACTGTGCTAACAGTGTTATGTGCTTCATCTTATTTATGCTTCTGAACCCTATGAGATAGGTATCATTATTACTCAGATTTCACATATGAGGAAACCTGAGGCTCAGATAGGTTAAATGAGTTACCCGAAGTCCAATGGCTTATTAAGTAAACCTGGGTCTCGAACCCAGGTCTCTGACTGTCTGTACTCAGCTACAAAGATATAACAGCTGCCTTTGAGTACTTTTTATGTATGAGAAAGGACCTGCTGTTCTCCGACTTTACAGCTGGGGAAATTAAGGCACTGAAAGACTAAGCAGCTTACCCAAAGTCAGAGTGATTGAGTGGTGGAGCTGGGATTCAAACCCTTTCCCCACATTCTTAGCAATGAGGTTGTTCCCTCACCTTCCCCTGTACCCCAAGCACTCCTAGATCTGAACGCTACAACATTCTTCAGCATCGTTCCTTCCCCCTCTCCACTACCCCCTTCATATTCTAACATCACCTAAATGCTTACAGTTATTCCCACCCACACAGCTCCACACCAGCACTTCTCTGTAATGTCCCTGCAGCTTACTAAGGCTGGCTCTGCTGCCTAGTGCCCTCCTTTCCTCCTCTTCTAGCTAATATTTCTACTCATCCTTGAACAACTCATCCCAGGAGTCGCCTCTTCCAGGGAGCCTGCTTCTCTCTCCTTCTCCCTCTGTGGCTCGGTGCCCCTCCTGTCTGCTGTCAACAGTACCTTATACACCTTTCTATCATGTCCTTTTGTGCTGACACAGCTTTGATGCTTCTTTTCCTCACCAGACTGCATGCTTCTCTGAGGCAAAGATGACCCACACTCATAGAAAGGCTCATACTCAGTGTGTACCCCCAGTATCTACCATAGTTCCCAGACACTGTGAGCACTCTTTAAATGCTTTTAAAAAACTAAACTGAGGCCCTGGATGCTGTGGCTCAGTGGGTTGAGCACCAGCCTGTGAAACAAAGGGTCACTGGTTCAATTCCCAGTCAGGGCACATGCCTGGGTTGTGGGCCAGGTGCCCTGGTGCTGGGCGTGTGAGAGGCAAACACACATTGATGTTTCTCTCCCTCTTTCTCTCTCCCTTCCCCTCTGTCTAAAAATAAATAAAATCTAAAAAAAAAAAACTAAACTGAGAGCATGCAACTTGTTCAAGGCACACGATGAAGCTGCACCAGGGCTAAGATCAGTTGGGGATGTTATACCCCTGATCCAGCACTGTTAAAACAGAGCTTGTCAATCAGTGGAACCTAAAGGGATGACAGCTACAAGATATTGTGCCCTTCAGAGATATTTGCCCCACTACACCATATGAATATTGCTATGTTGTACCATAGGAGAGATTGGAAGGCATTCTACTAAACTACATTTCTGCTGTGAGCAACCATGAGGAGTCTAGTGCTTAGATATGATCATCTCAACAAAGGCAGAGGGTTCTTGAAAAACTCAGTAGAGTTTGCTCGTGGGCTAAGCCCAATAAAAATCAAAAGAGTAAGCCCTGGCTGGCGTAGCTCAGTGGATTGAGTGTGGGCTGTGAACCAAAGCATCGCAGGTTCGATTCCCAGTCAGGGCACATGCCTGGGCTGCAGGCCACAGCCCCCAGCAACCGCACATTGATATTTCTCTGTCTCTTTCTCCCTCCCTTCTCTCTCTAAAGATAAATAAAATCTTAGAAAAAAAAGACTAAATGGTAATGGAAAAATATAATAAAGATTGCATATTTAAAAAAATCAAAAGCGTAACATACACCATTGTCCACACCCCCTAAAAAAACATGCACCCCTTCCCCAATAGCACTGCCATTGGGCAGTTTTCAAATTATAGCTATTGACCCACCTCTCTATTTTAGCCTGTCTTTGAGATGCCATAGCAACGAGGTTAGGATGAGCCATGGAAGAACTAGCTGTGTTACTTTCAGCTGAGTTGTTCTTGGTTTTAGGCAACTCAAACTCTGCCACGTGATAGTGTTGGCACTGAGTTAAGTAGATTAAAAAGTGTTCTCGAGCCCACTGCAAATCATCTAGCCGCTTGCTGGGGTTGACTTGTTTCAGAGCGAGCGCTCCTTGAAGTGCTGGCACCATCAGGTACTTCAGATCGGAGGAAGCAATCTCTTCCAAGTCTTCATTATGGCTGGAAAGAGCAAAGAGGAGGCTGTGAAGCCTAGTTGGTCATTCAAACGGTGGCCCTTGCTTCCAGGAGGAGGGAAGGGGAGGGGAGGGGAGGGGTGGGGTGGGGTGGGAATGAGGCAAAGGGAGGAGACAAGGGGAACAGCAGCCGGTTTTCTTCAATGAAACGTGGCTGAGCGGTCACACCCAAAGCCTCTGCCAACAGCTCATGCTATGTAACCGAGTCGTGGAATATTGACTATACCGGAGAGAGATGGAGAATGTAAACAATGCACACGAGATCACAGTGGGAGGTAAGCACGAAAGGTCGCTAGTCTTAAAGGTCTCCCTCCACCCCGGCTCAATGGCTCCACCCCTGGTAACCATGATTACAGTACCTTCATTGTCAGCGATTACCCTCTCCCTATACCTGAACAAGTCAAGCTGCAGTAACATCTCGGCCGACTGCTTCAGGAGGTGTAGTCCTTTCAACACCTTCTCTTGCACTACTCGGGCACCGGTGGGTTCCGCCGCTACTTCCACTTCCTCCAGAAGCCGCTGGCAGGTATCGAACAGCTCAGGGAGGCGCGGCGGCAGTAACTCCCCTTCTTCGGCGGCTGCCATCTTGCGGAAGGGAGGAAGCAGGAAGACTTCACTTCCGGGGTTAAAGGCAACCTTGGGAAAGCACTCCGCGTGGGCCGACGAAACCGGAAGGAGCTCTACCTCGGCCGTCGCCCATTGTTCCCGGAGCACCCTAGGTCCGCCGGAAGCAGCTGTTTGCCGGCTCCAGCAACCGTTTCCATGGAGTCGGTTGGAAATCAAAACCCTCCAACCGAGCTGCCCCTTACTAGGGGAGCAGGACCCTCCGCGCTGTTTTACGGCTAGCTCCTCGTCGCCGCTGCAGGGCTGGGAAGCTCCGTAGCTCTGAGGCCCGGATGGGGCGGGGCGGGGCGGCGCGGGGCGGGGCGGAATATTGAGCTAGCTCCGGCGCACTTCCGGAACTGGACCGCCACGCGCCTCTCCCCGCGGCGGGCTTGCCAGGCTTGGGGCCGCGGCTGCGGGGGCTCCAGCCGCCGCGCTGCACTCTGGGCCTGCAGGTCTGGGCGAGCGAGCGCGAAGTGCAAGTAGCGCCCCTCTCTGGCTTCTATCCAGCCACAGCTGGAGCTCTGCGATCCTCCCTTGCAGTCCTCTCCCATCACTTCTCCTTCACGTCACCCTCCACACACACTTCCTTTCAAGTTTTCCCCTGTGGAACCTTCCTTGCCCCACCTCTCAGCCAAGTCACAGTTCTGTGCATATCTCTCAGAAAGCACCTACAACATTGTATTGCCGTTAGTGATCGACAAATCTAGCGCACTTACCAGACAGAATGAGTCTAGTTTTTGCACCCCTCTGGATAGCTCAGTGTCATTATGTGAATAGAAAAATAAGTGATCAGTTTGGAAAGCAGCCCAGTTGTACAGAACTTGCACTGGTCATTACGTAGCCATTAGCCACGTGGGGCTATCGAGCACTTGAATGTAGCTATTTTGATTTGAGATGTACTGTATATGTGAAACACTAGATTTTGAAAAATTATTATGAAACAAGAATATAAGATATCTCAGTGTTTACCCTGACTACACTGTTGAAATGCTTGTATTTTGTATATTTGGGTTAAATATGTTAAAATTAATTTCACTTGCGTCTTTTTACTTAATGTGCCGACTTGAAAACTTAAATTTACAAAACGGGCTCACATTTGTGGGTTACATTTTATTTCCACTGCACAGTGCTGATGTAAAAATATAATCTGGGGAAGTCTTTGCTTTGAAAAAAAATAAAATAAGTACATACTGATTACCTTTGAACATACTCCAAGTTGTCCTGCTCTGGAAAGTAAGCTTTTAAACTAAATGCGGTTAAGAAGAAAACATTTTTCATGCAAAAACAACTAGAGGGCAATATAGGACAGTATATAACTAGGGGATATGTCACATTGCACAGGCTGTTGGAAAACTAAGAAATGACAAGTCATTCTATGGCAGGAATTCAGAAAGCTTCTTAGACACGACATGCTGTCACAGAATTTCATAGTTGGACGGGGACTTCAAAAATCCTAGGGAAAAACTGACACCAGAAAGGTTCATTGACTTGCCCAACCAGTTGTGACAAAATCAGTGTCTTCTAAATTCAATTGTTTTCACTCCATCAATCTTAAATTGAGCGGCTTTAAAAAAGATGGACAGGACCTTTTATGTGGGGCAGAATGAAGCCCTTAGCTATAAAAAAATGCTTTGAGAGAGGGAGAGGGAGTGGGACACAAGTGTAGCTTGATAAAGCTTCCCAGATGATTTGAATAAACCTCCCCTTACAACCCCTGCCCCTCCATTTAGAAGCTGAGGAGAAGGGAGGCTCTGGAAAATTACCTAGTATTTGACTTGTCTGGCATTTCTTATGACTCTAGTTAGGCTGAACTTCTGGGATCAGCCTTGGCCAGGGATACAAAGAACAAAGATAGTACTTGTGGAGGAGACCTGGAAACAGTTAAGTGTGAGACTGAAGAAAATTTGTTGCTGGTCTGGTTCAGTGGATTGAGTGCGGGCCTGCGAACTAAAGGATCACCGGTTCGATTCCCAGTCAGGGCACACACCTGGGTTGCGGACCAAGTCCCCAGTCCAGGATGTGAGAAAGGCAACCACACACTGATGTTTCTCTTCCTCTCTTCCTTCCCTTCTCCTCTGAAAATAAATCAGTAAAATCTTCTTTAAAAAAGAAAATTTGGTCCTGTGCATTTGCTGGGATGAAGACATAGCTTTACTATTGTCTTAAGAGCAAAAAAATGCCCAGAATTTGAATTTGGTCCTGAACTTTGTAAACCACTTTTTACATGGCATCCAAAATGACAGTCTTTATGGTAGTTGCCAATTATTAATACTGTCAGAGTGCACATTATACATTAAACTTGTCATAAGTATTGCATTGTATCTTATTTTGGGACAATACCAAGACTAAGAAGTGGTTAAAAAGTAATAAAAATTAGTTGTTTATTGTGTTTCTGTGTGTAAAACACTTTATCACACTAAATTAAAGCATCTTGTATATGGGAGGATTTTTTAAAAGATGTTTTCATTTTTATTTATTTTTAGAAACAGGGAAAGGGAGGGAGAAAGAGATGGACAGAAAAATCGATGTGCGAGAGAAACTTCAACCAACTGCCTCTTGCACAGGCCCCAACCAGGGACTTGGCCTGGAACCCAGGCATGTTCCCTGACTAGGAATCGAACTGCTGACCCTCTGGTTCACAGGCTGGCACTCAGTCCACTGAGCCACACCAGCCAAGGTGGGAGGAACATTTAAAACATTTAAATAGGTTTAATGGAATCCCTAGCAAAGTTCTAGCATGAGTGATAGAAAGCGTCACCTCCCGCTGTTCCCTAAGTGATTCCACCCCTCCCCCATCTGTCACCATGGAGATGAGCATCTCCATTTCTCCCATTCCCTTACTTTCACCCCTAGGTGAGCCTCAGAGAGCCCCCTCCCCATCCCCATAGAAAGAACTCCATGCTCCCCAACCTTTGTTCCAGATCACATTCTGCTTCTCAGGCTGTCACCATAGAAACTGAAAGTCTGGCCCCTGCCCCACTCATCTCCATGGTGACCCTCAGCCCTCCCCTCCCGCACCCCCCCCAAGATATCACCAGGCTCAATCCTCACTGTAAGTCTAGAACCTGGGACAGTGGAGGGTGGCTCCCTGCTGTGGCCGCAGTCTTTGTCTCTGATCTGCCTGGCTTTGAAGGTAAGGTGATCCCCCCTCTCTCAAAAAAGGGCAAACTCCAGTGTACTCAGCACCAATGATGTGCCAGGCACTGGGCTGGGTACTGTGCATACTGAACTCATTACCAGCCATTTTACGGAGTTTAAGGCAGAGCAGCTCACAGAGGTGAAGTCACTGGGCCTTGCATCCCCTGCTGAGCCCCTTAGCATCTCACTGAAACTGGGGGCCCAGACAACTCTCCACCATTCTGCTTTGCTGTGCAACCTTGGACAAGTAGCCTTCTGTCTCTGAGCCTCTGTTTTTCCCATTGTAAAATAAGAGTGTTGGACTAATTGTCATCTTAAATATCCTCTTTTAATGTTGGATCATAAATAGTTCTGATCTTCTCATTGAGAAACTGATCAGGTATGAATGCTAGAATAAAACTGTTAAGGTGTTTTTTTTTAAGTGACATAGTGGAGGTATCCATTTTTTTCTCCAAACTTTTCTGATCAAACACTGTAAGTTTATTGCTTAGAATCTCTTCTAGGGTTTTTCTTCTAGGATTTTTAAAGAGATTTTATTTGTGGTGTCAAAAAAGGCATAAACGAAACACTTTGCAGCCCTTTCCTGCCCTTGAATATGTCTTTGGTAGGAGCTGCAAAAGTAACAGTGTATAAAAATGATTTTATGCCCTGGCTGGTGTAGCTCAGTGGGTTGAACTCGGGCTGTGAACCAAAGCATCGCAGGTTCGATTCCCAGTCAGGGCACATGCCTGGGTTGCAGGCCACAGTCCCCAGCAACTGCACATTGATGTTTCTCTCTCTCTCTCTTTCTCCTTCCCTTCCCTCTCTAAAAAGAAATAAATAAATCTTTTAAAAATATTAAAAATGATTTTATTTATTTACTTTCAGAGAGAGGGGAAGGGAGGGAGAAAGAAAGGGAGAGAAACATCAGTGTGAGAAAGAAACATCGACCTGGCCCACAACCCAGGCATGTGCCCTGACAGGGAATAGAACTGGCGACCCTTTAGTTTGCAGACCAGCACTCAATCCACTGAGCCACACGAGCCAGGACTTTTCTTTTTGAAAGTTCTATTTTGATGTAATACACGGGAAGTCACAGGGAGGTTTGAGGACCCTTGGCCCCACTCCCAGCTCACTGGAGCAGCCTCTCCACCCTTGGCTTGTGCTTCTCCAAGACTGACCACCAGGTGGCAGTTGGAGCCTGAATTCAGGCCTCACTTGTTCTTCCCAGGACTTCTACCAGACACCTGTGACTGTCTTGCCCAGGACTGTTGGACGTCAGCCTAGGCATGGCCAGGGGACTTCTTGGAAGCTGTTGAAGTAGGCAGCATTAGTATCTGAAACTTTGCTTGATTTTCTCTTTAGAACGTACAAGTTTCTTCCCTGTCCTGCCTTGCTCTGTCTCAAATGGAAGAAGCCACAGATTCTGGCCAGTGGGCTGTCCCCCAAAGGCCACTGCAACCTCTAAGGACATCAGGGCACATGGCCCTAAAGGGATTTCATTTATACTTCTGCCAGGGTTTAGCAAGTCTCTCCCAGAGTTACTACACCCCTTAACCCGGTAAAGATGAGGCACTTAAGTACCAGGATTAAGCCTAGTGAGTCAGCCTGGGTTTGCATCTCCACAGTGCTGCTTATTAACCCTGTATCCTGGGTTAATACCTGAGGCAGAGTCTTTACTTGGTGTTCAATACCTGACCTAGAGTCTTTAAGCCTTAGTTTTCTCAGCTGTAAAATGGGGATAATAATGGTACCAACCTCGCAGGCTGATGTGAAGATGCAATGGGATAACACATATACATTAGCAGAGAGCCTGCTGTAGAATAAGGGCTCAACTGAAGGACAGTTGGGGCTCGGGTGGGGGTAAACAAGACCAGTAATAACAGCAAGTATGAGGAGCATGCCATCCAGGTGCCTAGAAGGCTCAAGCGAAGAAAATTGGGAAATAAAGGAAGCCTTCCCAAGAGATCACATTTCAGTTGCAACTTGCAGGACAAGTCAAATTCTTCCAGAAAGTCCAGGTGGAAGGAGAATTCCAGGAATAAAGAATAGAATGTTCAGCTAAAGAGATATGGGAACCCACATGGGCGTCTTGCAGTCCCGGTAAGTAGTTAGGTATGCCCGAAATGCATGTTCGTTAGTGGGGCAGTCAGAAGATATCATCAGCAGGGGCCAGATCACAAGGGGCCTCAGGCGCCTGATGTTGGAAGCTGGAATTGATCTGGCAGACACTGTGGAGCCATCGAAGGTTTTCGAGCAAGGAAGTGAATGGTTACAATTATTGTTGGCTTGGAGGCCCAGCTGCCTTGAGGCGGGCAGAGACTGGAGGCAGGTGAGAGAGGAGCTGGGCTTAGAGTAGAGAGAGAAATATATTGGAGATGGAGACCCAGGGATGTACTCCATGTTTTTCCCCCCAGAAGGAGACATCAGCAACCATGGTTTTCTAAGAGTTCGTCTGAAAAAGGAAAGAAAGCTACGGCCAGAGAAGTCATGGCACCATTTTTTTAAAAATATGGGTGAACCCTGGCTGGTGTGGCTGAGTAGATTGAGTGCTGGTCCTGAAACCAAAGGGTCACTGATTCAATTCCCAGTCAGGGCACATGCCTGGGTTGCGGGCCAGGTCCCCAGTAGTGGGCACGTGAGAGGCAACCACACGTTGCTGTTTCCCTGTCTTTCTGCCTCCCTTCCCCTCTCCCTAAATAAGTAAAATCTTTAATTAAAAAAAAAAAGAGTACTCAAGCCATCGCCAGTGTGGTGCAGTTGCTTGGAGCATTGTCCCCTAGACCAAAAAGGTTCGATTCCTGGTCAGGTCACATACCCAGGTTACAGGTTCGATCTCTGGTGGGGGCGTGTGGGAGAAGGCAACCAATTGATGTATTTCTCTCTCTCTCTTCCTCTCTACAAAAGAAAAATAGAAGTAAAATAAAATAAAAGTACCCAAGGTCCAGCCCACATTCATGGTTTGGAGGAAAATGGAAGCGGCCCAACAGCAAGATCCAGCCAGCACTCAGCCTGCTCCTGGCCTGGCAGTCTCTGCAGCTCACCGGCAGCAGTGGAAATCCTGCACGCCCTGCCCAAGGCTGCTGCTTTCGCCTCCCTGACCCAGACTGGGGTGGAAATGGGAGTTTGTGGAGAATACAAAAGGGACAAATAAATACTTATAGCTGCGCACTTTGTGTCAAGCGCTTTATGGGTGTCACTGCATTGCGTCTCCACAGCTACACTCTGAGGCATGTATTAATATGGTTATTTTAAGATTTATTTATTTTTAGAGAGAGGGGGAGGAAGGGAGAAAGAAAGGGAGAGAAATGTTGATGTGTGAGAGATACATCGATCAGTTGCCTCTCACATGTCCCCAGCCGAGGACCTGGCCCTCAACCCGGGCATGTGCCCTGACTGGGAATCAAACCAGGACCCTTTGGTTCACAGGCCAGCGCTCAATCCACTGAGCTACCCCAGCCAGGGCAGTACAGTTATTTTATAAGCAAGAAAACTGAGGCTCGGAGAACAGAGCTTGCCCAAGATAATTAGGCTAGTTAGTGGTGAAGTGAGGAATTGAACCCACCTGTTTTTACTTCAAAATCCATTTATCCCCAGTAACTTATGTTCAGGGTCAGGGGGACAATGAGGAAGGGTTGGGGTGGGAGGACAACCTCCCGGGTTGATCCTTTTCCCAAGAGAAAGGGCTAATGTCCTGACTGGTGTGGCTCAATGGGTTGCACATCGTCCTGCAGACTGGGAAGACTGATAGATTCCTGCCACCTGGGTGGCAGGCCAGGTTCCCGGGTAGGGGGCGTGCGTGAGTCCACTGATTGGTGTTTAATGGATGTCCCTCTCCCTTTATCCCTCCCTTTCCTTCTTTCTAAATAAATAAATAAAATGTTAAAAAAAAAACAGAGAAAAGGCTAGAGATAGGTTTCTCCTGTCCTGTGTAGGGTCGCATCTCCAAGTGAGAGCAACTAGGGATAGGCAGGGCCCACTTAAAGATTCCAGAAACCGACTCACTGTAGCCTTTCTCTCCTTTCTTCACCCTGACCTGAGGCAGAGGGTGAGGGGCAGACTCAGGTTTGCTAGCCTCGGGGACAAGCCTTTTCCCCTCTCAGAGCCTTTTGTTGTTTCAGCTTTCAAATGAGTCTCTAAGGTCTCTTGTAGGGCTCACATTCGAGGATTGCATTGATAGCATTGTGTAGTAGGATCGCCTGATACATTCATGGATAGAAACAAATTTCCTGTTGCCATAGAGAACAAGGGTTCTTTGAACTAGAAGAAGATGCGCTGGAGGAGGCAAGATAAAGAGTGGAAAGGGCATGGGGCTTGAGTCAGCCCAACTTGGCTTAAAATCCTGTATACTGGGAAGGTCACTTGAATTCTCTGAGCTTCTGCCATCATCTCTGAAACAAGAATAACTACCCTTACTTCTTGGAATAAGGTGACGTACGTATGTCACACAGACACAGGAGGGGTTCACGACCTTTCTTTGTCAGCAAATGGGGAACAGTTCTTTCTCCTTAATTCTACCCTGCTTTCTCAAGACATAGTTGACAGGACATAGTTTTTGATTGATGAGAGAGAGAAAGAGAGAGAGAGAGAGAGAGATAGGAAGAGAGAGGAGGGGAGAGAGAGAGAGAGAGACATCCATTTATTGTTCTACTTATTTATGCATTCTTTGGTTGATTCTTTTAAAATATTTTTTTATTTTATTTATTTATTTTTAGAGAGAGGGGAAGGGAAGGAGAAAGATGGGGGAAAGAAATATCAATGTGTGGTTGCCTATCGCGCGCCGCACTGGGGAACCTGGCCCACAATCCAGGCATGCGCCCTGACTGGGAATTGAACCAGAGACCCTTCTGTTTGCAGGCCGATGCTCAGTCCACTGAGTCACACCAGCCAGGGCCCTTGGTTGATTATCATGTGCTCCCTAACCAGGAATTAAAGTCACAACCTTCATGTGTTGGGGACGATGCTCTAACCCACTGAGCAACCCAGCCAGGGCCAGGATTCTCTTTTCTCTCTCTGACCATGACAGCCAGGCTGAGTGTTTCCTGCCAGGGCCTTGGCTTCTAAACTTTGCTGGTATTGTTCCCATGCAGTGTGAAATAGCTCTGCCTCCCTCACAACCTTCTAAAAGTCCTGGGGCTGGGGGTAGGTGGGGAACAGTGCAAGTGGTGCCAGACTGACGCTTGGTCTGTCAGGACAACCAGCTGAAGCATCCTGGAAGGGCTGCTGGGGTGGGGTGGGACCCTCACAGGCACTCAACCAGCTTCACTGGCTTTGCTCCCTCATCCTAGTATCCAACTTTCTGGACCATAAGCATCTGGCTAACGACTAAGTACTCTAGTCCTTGTGTCACCTTTAGGTGCAGACCCCTCAGCCAACTGCCTCCACAGTGACATGAATGTTTACCAGGTAGACAAAGTCCAATTTTGGGAAATGTCTCCGACAACCACATGACTCACCTGGCCCGGGGCATCCCCTTTGTAGCTGGCTATAAACCCGAACAACGACATTCTGGAAAGGTACTGGTTTGTCCTTGCTGCAGGCATTCACCCTGGCCAGGAATTCTTCACATCTCTGCCTTCCGCCTCCCTAGCCTGTGGGAGCACCTCGTGAGCCCCATGGGGTCACTAAATGTCAGGTATTAGACGCCAGTCAGTCGTATCTGGCTGCAGACCTACCGGCATCTCCCCAGCCAATACCGTCTCCTGTATCTGAACCTCTCTGCCAGCTGCCCTGGCCTTCCTAGAATCAAGCCCCCAGCCCCATCGTCGGGGGCTGCCAGTTGCTCCTAAATGTGGAATCTGCCTGGAAGTACCATATTTTTGCTGTGTACAAGGCGCAGTTTTTGCCCAAATTTTTCACGAAAAAATTAATACACGCATTACACATGGGTAGTATTAATTCCATATCTATATAAATGTTTTGAATTCTTTTATTTATGTTTATGCATTAAAAGTGTAACTCTAGAAAGCAATAATGATATCTGTATGCAAAATAACACCCTGGAATACGGTCATCGGTTTTGTTTCTAAATATAAATAAATAAATCGAATTTAAAAATTAAAATGAAAGATTTTTTTTTCCTGAATGTTTGGGCCAAAAACGTGGATGCTCATTAGACATAGGAGCGCATTATCCACAGCAAAATGCAACAGCCACAATACAACACCCAACCTGCGTAGCATCATCTTGGCATATCCCACTTGACCCAACCCAAGTAGGCAGCCTTCCCAAGAGACTTCCTGGGCAGGCTTCCTGCCCTTCAGCACCTTGGCCTGGCCTGGACCCATCTCCAGAATGAGACGGCCCACTGCCCCATGGCATCGCCAGTTCAGAGGCTAGGCCTGACTTCTCAAATGTCCTTCTGCCCGGGTTACCTCTGCATCTCTAGGGAACTACTATTCAGTATTTTCCCAGCTGCTGATGGGAGACTATGCCAAAGCTAGGAGCCATGAACTTGAGGGAAAAGTGGTTGCACCTGTGTTGGAGGCATGCCACTGTGGGAGTGGAGTGCCTCCAAAGGGCCCCCTGTAGCCCTTCAGGGATGCTTCCTAAGGAAGCATCTGGGCCACTTCGCAAGCTTGGCTATTTCTAATAATCTTCTCCACTGCTAGATGCTTTGCTTAGGGTCAGGGTGAGTGCACCAGAGACGCACTCTGGCAGGCAGGAAGGATCCTGGGCCTGACTGTTGGCTGATCACAGCTCCCCCAGCAGGAGGCATGGGGGCCTTGGGCTATGTGGACCTGGTTGCTGGTGACTGGCCTGCTGGTCATCTGCTGCCATGTGACCACCGTCCTGAAAAGGAGCACTGCTTGCCTCTGGGTCTGCAGTTCCACAGCAACAATACCAACCAAAGACCTGAGTAGGAAATGGGGGAAAGATTGTGGGTGTGATTCTTTTGCAAGGCATGGCCCCAAAGCCCTTGGGAGGGGGCAAGAGAAGAGAATCAGGAAATACGTGAAGGAAGATGAGCGCGGGCAGGCCACAGGGGCTTCCTGGGCACAGAGGCTGACATGATTACGTCTGGCAGCTGAAATGTGGATCCCCAGAGGACTTTAAAGGAGTCATGTGTGGGTCCCTGAGTGGTGTAGCTCAGTGGGTTGGATGTTGTCCCATGGACCAAAAGGTTGCCGGTTTGATTCTTGGTGAGGGCACTTACCGGGGTTGTGGGTTCAATCTGCAGTTCAGGGGGTGCGAGAGGCAACCGATTGATGTTTCACAAATCTCTCTCTCTGTCTCTCTCTCCTTCACTTCCCCCTCTCTAAAAATAAATAAATAAAATCTTTTAAAAATAAAAATAAAAATACAATTGGAAGTATCACGCTCCCTGATATCAAACTATACGATAAGACTGTAGTAATCAAAACAGCCTGGTACTGGCATAAAAACTGACATATAGATGAGTGGAACAGAATAGAGAGCCCAGAAATAAACCCATGACTATGTGGTCAATTAATCTACAACAAAGGAGGAAAGAATATACAATGGGACAAAGGCAGTCTTCAATAAATGGTGTTGGGGAAACTGGACAGACACATGTGAAAAATGAAACTATACCATATTCTTACACCATATACTAGAATAAACTAAAAAGGGATTAAGACTTAAATATAAGACTCAAAATCATAAAACTCCTAGGAAAAAAACATAGGCAGTGAACTCTTTGACATAGCTCTTAGTACTATTTTTTGGGGGACATATCTGTCTGGGCAAAGGAAACTAAAGAAAAAATAAGCAAATGGGCCTATGTCAAACTAAAAAGTTTTTTTTTAAGATTTTATTTATTTTGAGGGAGGAAAAGGGAGGGAGAAAGAGAGGGAGAGAAACATTGATGTGAAAGAAAAACATCAATCAGTTATCTCTCACACACCCCTAACTGGGGACCAGGCCCACAATCTAGGCATGTGCCCTGACCAGGAATTGAACTGGTGGCCTTTCTCTTTGTGGGATGAGACCCCACCAACAGAGTCATGCCAGCCAGGGCAAACTAAAAAGTTTTTTTTTTGCACAGCAAAGGAAACCATCAATAAACTCAAAATGATAAAAGACTTAAATATAAATCATAACATCACAAAAGTCCTAGAGCAAAACATAGGCAGGAAAATTTCAGACATCTCATGTAACAATATTTTTGCCGATATGTCTCCTAGGGCAAGGGAAATAAAGGGAAAAATGAACAAATGGGACTACATCAAACTAAAAAGCTTCTGCACAGCTAAAGAAACCATCATCAAAATGAAAAGGGTACTGACCAGTTGGGAGAACATATTTGCCAATGATACATTGGACAAGGGTTTGATCTCCAAAATATATAAAGAACTCGTATGACTCAGCGCCAGGAAGACAAACCATCCAATTTAAAAAATGGGCTAAGGATCTGAATAGACACTTGTCCAAGGAGGACATACAGAGGCCCAGAGACACATGAAAAGATACTCAGCATCACTAGCCATCAGAGAGATGCAAATTAAAACCACAGTGAGCCACCACCTCACAACTGTCAGAATGGCCATTATCAATAAACCAACAAACAAGTGTTGGCGAGGATGCAGAGAAAGGGAACCTTAGGGCTTGTTGGTGGGAATGCAGACTGGTGCAGCCACTGTGGAAAACAGTATGGGATTTCCTCAGAAAACTAAAAATGGAACTGCCTTTTGACCTGGCAATTCCACCACTAGGAATATATCCGAAGAAACCCAAAACACTATGTTCATTGCAGTGTTATTTACAATAGCCAAGATTTGCAAGCAGCCCAAGTGTGCATCAGTAGATGAGTGGATTAAATAACTAAGGGACAGTTACACAATGGAATACTACTCAGCTATAAAAAGAATAAACTTTTACCCTTTGCAACAGCATGGATGGACCTGGAGATTATTATGCTAAGTGAAGTAAGCCAGGCAGAGAAAGACAAATACCATATGATCTCACTCATATGTGGAATGTAATGAATAAACTGAAGTAACAAGGAAAATGGAGACAGACTCATAGATGGAGAGCAGATGACAGTTAGTTGGGGGGGGCGGGGGTTAGGGGGTGGAGGGACCACAAAGAAAGGAAAAAGGAAAACCGTGTGGTGATTACAGGGGGCAAGGACATATAAGGGAGATAGATGGTAATGGAAAAAATACAATAAAAAATAAAAACAAATGAATTACAAATTAGTAGTCACAGAATAGGTACTAGGCTTATTGGGGGTATCATTTCATAAGTTATATAAATGCCTAACGACAATGCTGTAAACCTGAAACTAATACATTGAATGTCAACTTTAATTGAAAAAAAATAAGTCATTCATCTACTCCATCAAGTCCACATTGATCTCCTCTATCTGATGCTAGGGCCTGCAAGTTGTCACTCAGTTCCTAGGTATCCCAGTGAGTGAGGCTCAGGGAGGACAGCAGTTCCTGTGGGGCTGGAGCCCTGTAACCCGTCTCAGCCCCCAGCAGAAGAAGAGCAAAGGGTTTAGCACCCTCACTGAGACGAACATCTGTGCTCTGGGCCACTTCCTCTCCCTTCATTTCTAAGTGAAATTACCTTTGTAAGTGTGTGGGTTTGTCAAGGGGGGGAAAGTAGGTGTTTTTGTATCTGCATGGGGAGTGAGCAGTGATGAAAAAGTGAGAAGGAGCCCTGACTGCTATGGCTCAGTGGGTAGGGTATTGTCCCATAAAATGAAAGGTTGCCAGTTCGATTCCCAGTCAGGGCACATGTCTGGGTTTTGGGCCAGGTTCCTGGTGGGGGGAGGGGGGCAGGTGAGAGGCAACCACACATTGATGATCTTTTTCTCCCTCTCTTTCTCCCTCCCTTCCCCTCTCTCTAAAAAATAAATTAATAAATAAAATCTTTTAAAAAAGAAAGAGTGAGAAAAGGAAGAGAGATAGAGAGAGAGACACACACAGGAGAGAGAGAGAGACACACACAGGAGAGAGAGAGAGAGAGAGAGAGAGAGAGAGAGAGAGAGAGACAGAGAGAGAGAGAGAGAGAGAGAGGAAGAGACCCAAGCCAGCAGGAGCAAGTATGAGATTTCAGGCTGTCGGTGGAGTCTGGAATCCCTTCCCACCCAAATGGTGATCTTCAAGACCTTTGGAACAACCTGGAGATCAGCACCCCAGATTTTCCAATGGGAAGCACTGTGGAGGCCAGTCAGTTGCAGACCTTCTAAGTAGCCAGATTCTGGTCCCCGCCCCCCATATCAGCTGCCCCCTGAAAGTGGTCCCCGCCCAGGTCTTGGTCAGGGGGTTGAGCATCACCGGGAGCACCCAGACAGTCCTTTCTCTAGCCACCCCACGGGAGGCATCTGTATGCAGGCATCATTGGGAAGGCTAGCCCACAAGGCACTTGCCTATCTCACAGGCCAGAGTGATGCTAAGGTGCTTAGACTCATTTCCTGGAAGGAAATCACCTGTGCCTGAATTCTGGCAGAGCTTGCACTTGCTACCATATATTGGCCCAGCAACCACCAGCTCTGGCCTATGGCTCCCTGAGCTTTCATTCTCAAAGAACCCTTATTAAGCAGGGGTGGGGCTGGGGCAAGCCCTGCTAGAGAGGGATCCGAGGCCAGGCCTATGCTCACAGACAGGAACCAGAAAGATACAGCTGAAAGGCTGCTCAGGCATAGAGGGTGTGTGATTAACCAAGCGAACAGGTAATCAAGGCAGGACAAATAATCAACAAACATATCTACATTATGTATAAGAATAAGGATAAACGTGTACCTGAGAGCAGAGGGCAGGCAGAGCAGAGCCAGCAAATGGGCCACTCTTCTAACTAATCAGGAAAGGCTCACTGGATAAGGTGGAATTTCAGATTGCCGAGCATGTCTGCCCTCTCTGTAATGTGATTAAAATTGGTTTAGAAATTTGTGCTATATTTCAAGTGAGTGCTGTGCTTAAAATGTAATTGCATTTGGCTGTGTATTTGACACTCTTGAAATTAGAGCAGCTTGCATGCAATGAGGAAGTTTATTGAGAATGGAATTTGATTTTTAAGCCAACGCATAGAAGAGCAGTTGCAATCTCAACCTCTGACGGATGGTTCCTTCAGGGATGCCTCTTTCTTTGCACTTCCTGATCATTCTGGAACTCCTCTCCAACACTCAGCAAAAGAAAAGCTTCCTGAACTCTGCCAGAAAACACTTTTCTCCTGGCCGTCAGAGTCTGTGCTCTTGTGACTCCTCACCTCGGGTTCTCTTACACATCTGCCATCGGACTGTATGCCAGTAGGCAGCACTTACAGACTTCATCTTTGTCACCCAGGACTCAGGACCTCGTTCTGAGATCTGAAACACCCAGGGCTGGTGCTAGGTTCATTCCAGCTCGCTCTCCTTCATCAGAACCCAAAAGAGCTGTTAGAATTGCGTGCTCATTCTCCCTCTCCACTGTGGTGGAGGCTGAATGGCTGCTCAAGATTCTGTCACCACCTCCTTAGGGATGGTGATGAGGAAGGAGAGAAACAGAGGTGGGGGGCGGAAAGAGATGTCTCATTTTGCTGGTGTGCTTCAGAGGATTGGGTGTTGTCCTGCAAAGCAAAAGGTCACCAGTTCGATTCCCGGTCAGGGCATGTGCCTGGGTTGTGGGTTCAGTCCCCAGTTGGAGAGTGTGTAAGAGGCAACCGAACAATGTTTCTCTCCCTCTCTTTCTCCCTTTCTCTAAAACTAAATAACATTTTTTTAAGGAGATGTCTCCTTTCAGGGTGTCCCAAATCCCTCTCAGAATGGTGTCTGGCCAGTTAGCCATGGCTTTGCCCATTGGGGTTTACAGAAGACCAGCTTGTCTTACGTGATCCAAGCTAGAATCCTAAGACCGAGAGAGACCACAGGAATTATGTAGTCAGTCAACAGCTCATTTCATTGCATACCTCGTGCCAGGCACCATGCTAAGTGCGAGAGTTACAGAGCTGAACAAAACAGACCTTGTCCCTCCCTCAGGAGGTTCCAGTCCGGTGAGGAAAAGTCCTCATACCAAAATGTGCAATCATTTCATTACTTGTCGGTGTGCAAAGTGCTCAGGCAAATACAGGTGCTCGCCTAGGCCCGGTTTAGTCGTCTGGATGGCTCCCCGAAGGAATTAATACTTAGGGTGGAGGTCAGTAGGAGGAGAAGTTAGCCAGGCAAAGGGTGGGTGATGGGGATTTGTGAGGGTTTAACACAAGTGGGAGCAAAGTTCAAACTACTTCATGGACTAATTAGCATCCCAGAGAAAAACTGTTCCTTATGCCAGCTGTCTTGCAAATGACTACTTTTGGTCACAAGAGGACCAGACTGTGGCAGTCCTGGTGTAGAGATACAACCTCCCCCCACCTCCCCCCAAAAAACATGCCCATGGACCAAGAGGACCAGCTGTGTATCTGATGGACAGCACAGGCAGGCAGACAGCAGCTTAACTTAACCTTCTGCTCCTGTTTTTGTTTCTTAGGCATGTCATCTACAGCCTTCCAATTTGGCACCTGTCCAAGGGACAGGGCTGGCCTCTGTGTATCTGAGCTTTCCGTGGTACACATATTCTGCCAGGCTAATGGAAGGGAAGAAACACTTATTGAGCATATGCTCTGCATCAAGTACTTTTACAGATATGTCATTAAAATCTTCCAGTACATGCCCTGACCACTGTGGCTCAGTGGGTTGGGCATTGTTACGCAAAGCAAAAGGTCACTGGTTCGATTCCTCAGGGCACATGCCTGGGTTGCAGGTTTGGTCCCCAGGCAGTATGCATGCAAGAGGCAACTGATTGAGCTCTGGCTGGTGTGGCTCAGTGGGTTGAGCGCCAGCCTGTGAACCTAAGGGTCCCTGGTTTGATTCCCGGTCAGGGGCCATACCTGGGTTGTGGGCCAGGTCCCCAGTAGGAGACACTTGAGAGGCAACCACACATTGATGTTTTTCTCCCTCTTGTTCTCCCTCCCTTTGCCTCTCTAAAAATAAATAAACAAATACTTTTAAAAAAGAATGTTGAGGGCTTTGATTACTGAGTGATGTTTCTCTCCCTCCCTTTCTTTTTCTAAAAATAAATAAATAATCCCAGTACATTTCAGCAGTAGGTACCTCTTTGTGTACTAAAACTAAAAGGTACCTTTTAGTTTTAACAGATGGGGGAAAGATGGGGGAAGCTGAGGCAGAGAGCAGTGAAGTAACTTGCCCAAGTTCACAGAGCTGGTCTCACAGAGCTGGAAAATGGGAGAGTTGGAATCCCAATCCAATGGCATGGATTCTCAAAGCAAGTTTTCCTGAAAGTTCAATACAGCCTCAGCGGTGCTTGGTCTGGGAGCAGACCCCTCTGGGTCCTGTTAGTTCTCCATCCTGGGCTGGAGCTTTGTGCCCAGCTGGGGCTGTGAGCACACGTCTCATTGTTCCTGTGAGGACCAGATGACACAGACCTAGGCTCCTGTAAGGTTCTATTAGTCAAAGGAGTGATCCAACACACAGATGCAATTTGAGGGGCGGGTGCTGAAAGACATGCTGGTGTAGGTCTCATTTGATATCCCTGGTGGGTGAGACTCCCTCCACAGGTCCAGAGCATATAGTATGAGAGGGATAATAGAGCTTTAGAAGCAGCTCTGCTGCCCCCTTAGGGGAGGCAGCTCCTTCTAAAAGCCCTTTCCCTTCCTTGGGATCCTTGGTGTTTCCCAATCCTCACTCACTGGGCTCTGAGCCCACATTGTGTGCAACGATGAGATGCCCACTCTTGACAGTTAGCACAATTCCCCTTGGAGAAGTATTTGTGCTTCTATTACGAAAGAGTGTTGGGGTGTGAGAAAATGAAGCACAGCATCCTGTCTCTTCTGAAGAATAAGCTGGGTTTTACTCTCCAATGCCACTTCCCAAGGGGACCACAGGAGTTGAGATTCGGTTTCCTGTCGACAATTATAAACCTGGGCTTCTGTCTTTTTCCCTACTGTCATTTTTTTCTTACTAGATGGGCCTTATGTGGCAGAATAATACTTATACTGGGCATTGGGACTGGTAGCACCTGACCTTGGAATAAAGGGTTCACACTCACTCTGGCTGGTGTGGCTCAGTGCTCTGAGTGCCAGACTGCAAACTCTAAGGTCGCTGGTTTGATTCCCAGTGAGGGCACATGCCTGGGTTGCGGGCCAGGTCCCCTATTGATGCTTCTCTCACACATCTATGTTTCTCTCCCTGTCTTTTTCCCCAGCTTACCTTCTCCCTAAAAAAAATAAATTAAAAGTTTAGGACAAAAGGTTCACACTCCCTGAAGACTGACTTACACCCAAGAACTGAGCCCAGCAACAGTGCCTTCTTGGCAGGGAAACTTCTGGTTTGGGGGACAAAGACCACTTGAGAAAATAAATGCCAACTCCAAAATCTGCTTGGGGACTAGAGGAGACATTGAGGTGTTGCTGGGTGGGAGGTGGCAACATTTTATTTAACAAGTTTATCTGCCCTCTTTTGCCAACATTTGCTCAGTTTGTGTCCCTGTGTCACATTTTGGTAATTGTCACGGTACTTCAAACTTTTTCATTATGATTATCTTAATCACGGTGATCTGTCATCAGTGATGTTTGATGGTACTATTGTAATTGTTTTGGGTGCCACAAACCGCGCCCACATGAACTGGTGACCTTAGTCGGAAAATGTGCTGTGTGTTCTGACAGCTTCACAGATGAACCATTCACTTATCTCCTTGGGCTTCTCTATTTCCCAAGACAGAACAATATCGAAATTAAGCCACTTAGCAACCCTACAATGGCCTCTGAGTGTTCAAGTGAAAGGACTAGTTACACGTCTGTCCTTTAAATGAAAGGCTAGCATGATTCAGCTCGCTGAGGAAGGCATGGTGAAAGCTAAGACAGGCTGAGAGCAAGGCCTCTTGTGCCAGACAGTTAGCCAACTTGTGAACACAAAGAAAATGGTCCTGAAGGAAACTAAAAGTGTTACTCTATTGAACACACGAAGGATAAGAAAGCAAAATGGCATTACTGCTGATATGCAGGACACTTCAGTGGCCTGGTAGGTCAAACCAGCTACAACATTCCCTTAAGACAAAGCCTCAACCAAAGCAAGACCCTAACTCTCTTCAATTCTGTGAAGGCTGAGAGAGGGGAGGGAGGAAAGTTTGAAGCTGGCAGAGGTTGGTTCATGAGGTCTAAGGAAAGAATCAGTCTCCATAACATACAAGCGCAAGGGGAGGCAGCAAGTACTGATGTCGAAGCCGCAGCGAGTTCTCCAGAAGACCTAGCTAAGATAGTTAACGAAGGTGGCCACACTAAACAACAGATTTGCAACGCAGACAAAGCAGCCCTCCTTCTATTGGAAGAAGATGCCATTTAGGGCTTTCACAGCCAGAGAGGAGACGTCAGTGCCTGGCTTCAAAGCTTCAATGGACAAGGTGACTCTCCTGTTAGGGGCTAATGCAGCTGGTGGCTTTAAGTTGAGGCCAGTGCTCCTTTACCATCCTGAAAGTCCCTGGGCCCTTAAGAAGTATGCTAAATCTACTCTGCCTGTACTCTATAGCTAGAACAAGAAAGCCTGGATGACAGTAAATCTGTTTACAACATGGTTTACTGAATATTTAAAGTCTACTGGTGAGACCTACTGGTCAGAAAAATGATACCTTTCAAAATAATACTGCTCATTGACAATGCATCTGGTCACCCAAGAGCTCTGATGGAGATGCACAATGAGATGAATGTTGTCATGCCTGCCCACACAACATCCACTCTGCAGCCCATGGGTCAAGGAGTCATTTCAACTTTCAAGTCTTATTATTTAAGAAATCTCAAGGCTTTGGCTGCCATAGCCTGCAATTCCTCTGATGGGTCCAGACAAATCCATTGAAAACCTTCTGGAAAGGATTCATCATTCTTGGTGCCATTGAGGACTTTCATGCTTCATGAGAAGAGGTCAAAATAGCAGCATTAACAAGAGTTTGGAAGAAGTTGATTCCAACCCTTGTGGATGACTTTGAGGGGCTCAAACCTTCAGCGGAGGAAGTAACTGCAGGTGTGATGGAAATAGAAGAGAACTAGGTTTAGAAGTGGAGTCTGAAGATGTGACTGAAGTGCCGCAATCTCATGATAAACCTGTAACGGATGGGGAGCGCCTTCTTATGAGCAAGCCCAGAATATGGTTTCTTGGCATGGAATCTACCCCTGGTGAAGATGCTGTGAAGACTGCTGAAATAACAACAAAGAATTTTGACTGTTAAGTAAACTTAATTGATAAAGCAACAGCAGGGTTTGAGAGACTGATTCCAATGTTGAAAGTTCTCCTGTGAGTGAAATGCTATCAAACAGCATTGCATGCTACAGAGATGTCGTTCTTGAAAGGAAGAGTCGATCATAAGAAATGGCCACAGCCATCCCAGCCTTTGGCAGCCTCCACTGTATTCAGTCAACATTGAATCAAAACCTCCAGCAAAAACATTACAACTCACTGAAGGCTCACATGATAGTTAGCATTACTTTATCAATAAAATATTTCGAATGTAAGATGTATATTGTTTTTTGTTTTTTAATTTTGTTAAAGATTTTTTATTCATTTTATCGTTCAACAATGATCCTGATCAGGGATCAAACCCACAACCTTTTGGTGTATGGGTTGACACTCCAAGCAATTGAGCCACTCGGCCACAGCAGATGAAAGGTATTTTGTTAACATCCAAAATGCTATAAAATCATTTTAATGAGTCTCCTGAGTAACTAGGTATCTTTACACCATTTTATTTTATTGAAATACAATGTAAAATGAAATGTAATACAGGCCTAGTGTCAATAATCTGGAGAAATTAAATTCATCTGTAATTCTGCTGGTAGAAAACCTCTGTCAATATAGTGGTGTCTCTTCTCGCCTTGCTTATTCTACCCAAATGGAACTGTAAGAGTTACTCTTCACCATCCTATCTGCTATCCTCCTCCCTGCCTCGGACTCTGGGGACTTTCTTGCTATCTCTGAAGATCACCTAAGGGCAAACACGTAGGCAAAACTTCCATATCAACAGACATCGCTCCAGGTAATCAAAACAAAGCCAACCAAAATAACAAAGCAAAACAAGAAGTTGGAATTCAAAGCTTCTGCAACAGTTCCTGGGTGCCCCTGGGGTTTAGTTGTTCTGGTTTAGGACTAGGCACTGTCTCTGGTCTTAAGGGTCTCTGCACCTGGAGCAGGAGAAGAAACATTCAAGGACTTTGTAAATGATGCAAAACCCCAAATCCATCATGGGTCCGAAATCAGGAAAAATTGACGTTGCTTTTAAAATGTGGAGTTAGACTTTATTATCTCTGGGAACCATTGCTTTCCTTGAAAGGGGTGCAATGTGTGTGTCACAGAGAGAGGTTTTGAACACTGGCCCAGTAGTGAGCTACCGGAGAACTACAGGCAGAAGGACACAAAGCCCTGCTCCTGTCTCCTTATAGCAACTGAGTAATTCCCAGTCCAGTGACTGTACTGTGGAGAGTTACTGCTAGCTGACTATTGATATGCACTTGACTTGGTACTGTCTTTACTTCTGGCTTATATTTAAAATGTTTAACTATATTATTTTGTTTTTTAAAAGACTTTATTTATTTGTTTTTAGAGAGGGGAAAGGAGAGGGAAAGAGAGGCAGAGAAACATCAGTGTGTGGTTGCCTCTCGTGCACACCCTCACTGGGGACCTGGCCCGTAACCCAGGCATGTGCCCTGACTGGGAATCCAACAGCGACTCAAACCAGCGACCCTTCGGTTCGCAGGCCCAGCACTCTATCCACTGAGCTACACCAGCCAGGGCATTAACTGTATTACTTTGAATAAACAGTATAATCACGCCCTAGTTTTGGCTGCTGAGTTTGTCTCCCTCAAGTTTCTTTTTTTAAAAAAAAAATTATTTATTTTCAGAGAAAGGGAGGGAGAAAGAGATGGGGAAAAACGTAGATCAGTTGCCTCCCCCACACTCCCCACTGGGGACCTGGCTCGAAACTCAGGCACGTACCCTGACTAGGAATGAACCAGTGACCTTTCTGTTCAAGGCCGGCAGTCAGCCCAGTGAGTCACACCAGCCAGGGGTCCTTGGAGTTCATTATGTACCCTTTCCTAGGTAGTCCGTGCTGCTCACACTGACACATTCCTTTTAGTTTGGCTCAGAGGTACAAAAAACCTTTAGTGTGCAGAGGTTGTATATGAGAAACTGGGGCTATTTAAGTTTTTTTTTCCTTTTTAATATTTTACTTTATTTTTAGAGAGAGGGGAAGGGAGGGAGAAAGAGAGGGAGAGAAACATCAATTTGTGGTTGTCTCTCACACACCCGAAGCATGTGCCCTGACTGGGAACTGAACCAGTGACCTTTAAGTTCGTAGGCTGTCATGCAGTCCCCTGAGCCACACCAGCTAGGGATGGTTAAAGGATTTTTAAGAACCTATGTCAGTGAGCCATTTCCTGAGTAACTCTAATCAGAAACCAGGGAATCACCTGTGGTCCTGCCTCTGCCTTTACTCCCCACAGAAAACAAATGTTAATTCTACTCCCTGTGTCCATCACTTTGGTCCCCTGTTCTCTCCCTAGGGCCACAACCACAGGGCAGGTTGGCGTCATGCGCTCCATTAAAAAAGAGCCTCTTAAATCACATGGCAGGCAGTCTCTGTCCTTGCAATCTACTCTTTCCCTCAAAGGCCATCAGATTCCTTATCCCTAAAGCATAGCTCTGATGTCTCCTTCCCTCTGAAAAACAAACTTTTAATGGATTTTACCTCCTCTAAAGTAACATTCCAAGTCGTCACTAGAGATTTTTTCCAAGAACGCTAACCTTGTCTCCAATTCCAGGAAGGCCTGATTAACCTGTTCCTAGGAGCTGATTCAATTTTGTGATTTCCCATGGTGGCTTCACTTGAGCAAGCAGACGGTAACTGCAGCCCCCAACCCCCCGGCCCCTGTAACCCAACAGCTGCAAGATGGCCCAGGCTCCACATTCTGTTATTCACGTGTACAAACAAGCTACAAACCACGTGTGCTCACTAAATCTAGGTTTTTCTCTTGAATGTACAGGCCCAAGCCACGGACTCATTTTGAAACAGTCACCGTAGCCAGGAAAAAGCAGTGCTTTGATTGGCAGGCCTGAAGGTGGAGGGCACTGGCAGTGACCCTTTCTCATCCCAAGAAGGTGATAGAGGGATGACACCCCAAAAGGAAGGTGGGGGCTTTTGTCAGGAATGGAGGGAAGCAGATGTCGGAGATGAACAACTGTTCTCTACTGGCTGCTTGCCCACTGCCACCTCAGCCTGGAACAACCTTCCCTTCAGGGCTGTCTGCTTACCTCTGAGCTGACCTTTCAGGTTGTGAATTCCCGCTCCCTCCCTGCTCCAGGCAGCCCCAGGCCGGCTCAGAGCAGTCTCACTTCATTTCTTCATCTCCTTAGTGGAGCCCAGCACTTGCTGGTGGGCCCTAGGTGGACACTCACTTGGGTTCGAAGGAGGGGGGTCTCACCTCCATGAAGCCGCCCTGTTGAGCACAAACACAGTATGAAGTTATTATTTAGAGTGAGGGGAAGGAAGGAAGATACAGAAGAAGAGAAATGTCAATTGGTTGCCTCTCACACACCTCTAACCAGGGCAACCCAGGCATGTGCTCTGACTGGGAACCAAACCAGAGACCTTTTGGGTTGCAGGCTGGTGCTCAGTCCACTGAGCCACACCAGCCAGGAACACAGTATGAATTATGTTGGGGATCCTGGCTTGGCTTTCCCGAGCCCCAGCCCCCAGCCAGCCAGCAGTGCCTTCTATTAAAAATACTGATAAACTTGTTTCAACTGAATACAATACTTAAGAGGACAGCTGTTCTCAAGGCCCCTCAGACGTTTCAGAAGCACTACTTAACACAGTTGCAAATGTGTTCCAGTCAAGGCTATTCATGCAGACTCCTGGAGCAACCCTGGCTGCCACAGCAGCTTTGCATTTAGGAACAAGGGTCGAGTCAACAGCACAGTTGTACCTCAGGCTACTCCTGAAGCTCAGCAGCAGCAGCGAGACTCCAGGCCCTGGAAGACTGAGGGTGCTGTGGGGGAAGGTTGATGTTTAAGAAAAACAGGGTAAAACCGGCTGGCCTACCCGACCTCCTTTAGTGCTTCACAAGCTCCCCTGGGGCTTTTTGAGTTTCTCTTTGAGACATTCTACCCCCACTCCAAGCAAAAGCAATCTCTTGTTTTGTAATTGTCCAGATGAGGTGGAAAGCTTCTACGTTCCCATTTGCTTGAATGGCTTGAAAACCCTCTGTGAGGGGGTCATTATCCAGCCTGGGCTTACACATCCCCTATTACAGCCAGCTCACCATCTCTTGAGATGCTTCTTTATAGCTTTGAATACCTCTACTTATCAGAACATTCTCCTTAAGCCAAACCAAAGCCGCTCCCCCATTGCCTCTGGCTTTGTGGTGGTGCGGGGGTCACACACAATGCATTTGGAGACAGGTCCCAGGTGTGTGTGTGTGTGTGTGTGTGTGTGTGTGTGTGTGAGAGAGAGAGAGAGAGAGAGAGAGAGAGAGAGAGAGAAACTGAGATGGAAAGAGACACAGAGGGAGCAGAAAGGGCCCATGTAGATCATCTAGGTCAGTGGTTAGCAAGGATTTTTGGCAACATTAATTCAGGAGAAATAAACATTTAAGGGGCACATTTTTCCCATTCCAAGTGAAGTTGGGATTTGATGGTTGAGTAAATGTTAATTTGCAGAATTCCCTGGGAAAGACCCACTGAAATAAAAAGGAACCGAAAAGAGGTAAGATGCCTTCTCCCTGAAACTAGGTATAAGTTGAGGGAATTTCAGAGGGGAATGGGTAGGGTTTACAGGAACAAATTTGGAGGACACATGGACAAAAACTAGGGGTGGGGGGTAAGGGGGGGAAGAGGGGAGGGTTGGGTGGGTGGGCTGGAATGGGAGTAAGTGGGAGAAAACTATACTTGAACAATGATTAAAATAAAAAAAAATGAAGACACCAGAAAAACAAATGTATAAGCTATACCCTACTCCTTTCACACCCTCCCTTCCAACAAAAGGCCAGTAAAGTGTTCTTTTCTGTGTCCCTCCCTCCCTTCCTTCCTTTTTATTTCTTTCTCTCTCCTCCCTCCCTCCCTCCCTCCCTGTTTCCTTTGTTTTCTGTCTTTTGCTCCAATGGCTAGGTTTCTTTTTTTCTTTTCCTTGTCATTCTTTTTCAAGTCTTCTAAAGGGGAGCACAGACAATCATGTTTTAGTTCTACTGTTGGTTATTTTTACAATGTTTAAGCATCATGCTTCAGCCTCTAACTCTCAATTCTTCAACTTCAAAAGTGACAGGGTATTTGTGATTCACCCTCTGCGAGATAAGGACATTGTCACGTTTACCCTCACCTCCCAATGTTTGGTTCTCCAATTTTGGTCCCTGTCTATTTTGGAGACGTTATGATGGCTTTTACATTGCATGGCTTTTCTTGCAAGGACTGTCTCTGTCTGTCAGAATCTCACTTCAAAAAAGGCTCGGTTTCACAAGGTAATAGATTATTTCAAATTTTCTTTTTTTAAAGACTTTACTTATTTATTTTTAGAGATGGGAAGGGAGGGAGAAAGAGAGAGAGAGAGAGAGAGAAACATCAGTGTGTGGTTGCCTGTTGCATGGCCCCATTGGGGACCTGGCCTGTAACCCAGGCACGTGCCCTGACTGGGAATCGAACCTGTAACCCTTTGGTTTGCAGCCCGTGCTCAATCCACTGAGCTACGCCAGCCAGGGCTCAAATTTTCAAGGAGCAGATGATTCCTCTGCTATTTAAATTATTTCAGAGCATGCACTGGCTGGTGTGGTCCAGTGGATTGAGCGCCTGCTTGCAAAGCAAAAGGTCACTGGTTCAATTCCCAGTCAGGGCATAATTCCCAGTCAGGGTTGTGGGCTGGGTTCCTGGTTGAGTTTTGTGAGAGGCAGCCATTTCATATTTCTCTCCCTCTCTTTCTCCCCACCCCCTCTTTCTAAAAATAAATAAATAAAATCTTTTTTAAAAAGTTCAACTATATAGAAGTATACAGTTTAAAAATAAAAGCTCAACTATTTCTCTTAGCAGTATTTTTTTTCCTGATATATATTCTGGGGCAAGGGAAACAAAAGAAAACATAAACAAATGGGACTACATCCAACTATAATAAAAAGTTTTTGCACAGCAAAGAAAACCATCAGCAACAACAACAACAAAAAGACAACCTACTGAATGGGAGGACATATTCACCAATGATAGATCCCATAAGGGGTTAATATCCAACATTTATAAAGAACTGATATGACTCAAAAACAAACAAAAAACCCCCAGTCAAATTAAAAAATGGGCAGGGGACCTGAATAGATACTTCTCCAAAAAGGACATCAGGTAGCCAGTACACATATTAAAAAACAAGATGCTCAACAGCACTAATCTTCAGAGAGATGCAAATAAAAACCACAGTGAGCCACCACCTCACACCTGTCAGAATGGCCATCATCAATAAATCAACAAACAAGTGCTGGCGAGGATGTGGAGAAAGGGGAACCCTAGTGCACTGTTGGTGGGAATGCAGACTGGTACAGCCACTGTAGAAAACAGTACGGAATTTCCTCAAAAAATTAAAAATGGATCTGCCTTTTGATCCAGCGATTCCACTTCTGGGAATATGTGTAAGGAAATCTAAAACACTAATTCAAAAAGATATATGCATCTTTATATTCATTTACAATAGCCAAGCTATGGAAGCAACCCAAGTGTCCATTAATACACAATTAGCTATATGATACATATATACACAACGGAATATTACTCAGCTATATAAAAGAATGAAATCTTACTATTTGTGACAGCATGGATGGACCTAGAGGGTATTATGCTAAGTGAAATTAAGTCAGAGAAAGACAAATACCTAATAATTTCACTTATATGTGAAATCGAAAGGACAAAATAAATGAACAAACAAAACAGAAACAGACTCATAGATGCAGAGAATAGACTGATGGTTGCCAGAGGGGAGGGGGGTGGTGGTTGAGTGAAAAAGGTGAAGGAATTAAAAGGTACAAATTGGCAGTTACAAAATACTCATGGGCTTGTAAAGTTCAGCATAGGGAATATAGTCATTAATGTTGTAATAACTATGTATGGTGCCAAGTAGGTACTTAAATAATCAGGGGGGACCACTTTGTAAATTATATAATTGTCTAACCACTATGCTGTATACCTGAAACTAATAAAAGTAATACTAAATGTAAAGTATAATTGAAAAAATAGCCCTGGCTGGCGTAGCTCTGGATTGAGTGCAGGCCTGCGAACCAAAGGACTTCTGGTTCGATTCCCAGTCAGGGCTCATGCCTGGGTTTTGGGCCAGGTCCCCAGTAGGGGACACTTGAGAGGCAATCACACATGGATGTTTCTCTCCCTCTCTTTCTCCTTCCCTTCCCCTCTCTCTAAAAGTAAATAAATAAAATCTAAAAATAAAAAAATAAAATAATATAAATAAAAATAAGTAAAAGCTCACCATCTTTCTCCTTCTACCTACCCATTTCCCCCTGCTCCTGTGAGGAAACAATTCATATGGATGATCCAAAATGTATTCAACTTGTCCTTACTGAGGATGTTTAGGTTATATCTAGATTTTTGCTTTGACAAACAATGCTCTAACGCACATCCTTGAAATACAATGTTGTATGTATATCTGTAGTATAGATCCTGGATTAGTCAATAAATGACGTTAGGATAAGTGGTTAATTGCTATAATTGGGGAAAACCAATTTCTGTCCTTATCCCAAAGTAACTTGCAGGTGGATTATGTTAAATATAGTTTAATATAAGAAGAAAGCATCAGAAATCTGAAAGGAAGTATTCACAAATATTGCTCCAACTTCAGGATAGAAAAACTCAAATAACAAGACAGAAACCATAAAGAAAAACAATAGATGACATTACAATTTGAAACTTCAGCATCATGTGCAAAAAGTCAGAAACAACTGAAAGGCTAATCAAGTACTGGAGAAAAACTAACTTTTTAAATATCCGAATGACAAGTGGAAGGAGCTATTAAAAATCCGTAAGAAACCCTACCTGGGTGGCTCAGTTGCTTGGAGTGTTGTCCCTTACACCAAAAGGTTATGGGTTTGATTCCTGGTCAGGGCTCGTATGGGAGGCAACTGACCAATGTTTCTGTCTCACATTGTTGGTTCTCTCTCTCTCCCTCTAGCTTCCTCTGTCTTTAACATCAATAAACATATTTAAACAATTTTTAAATCCAAAAGAAAAAGACAAAGTCACTCGTACAAAATTAAGCAAAGTTCAGGAAAAGGCACTAAATGAAGAATTATTATTTTCTGCATGAATGAAATATACATCCAAATAAACACTTAGAAGAATATTTTACCTCACCAGTAATCAACAAAGGGCCAACTAATACTGCATTTTTCATCTAACAAATTAGCAAATATGATAACTTTTAGTGTTGGCAACGGTATGGGGAAGTAACAGTCGTTGTGGGGACAAAATACGTGGTGGGCAATATACCAGCGTGCATTAAAAGCCTCCTCTTTTGACTTAGATTGCCTCTAGACATCTTATCAAAAGGAAATCATCAGAAATACAAAGATTCAGCTACAAGGATATTACAGTGGCGTATTTATAGTAGTGAGAAATTGAAAGTGATCTAAACGTCCAATAATAGAATAGGATACATAAATCATGGCACATTCGCAGGCTAAAATGCAGGCATTAAAATAACCGTATTGAAGACTGTTTAAGGACACAAGAAAATGCTTATAGTGTATTAAAGAAAAGCAAATAGGTTGTGCCTTGGCTGGTGTGGCTCAGTGGATTGAGTGCCAGCCTCTCTTTCTCCCTCCTGTCCCCTCTTTCTAAAAAAATAAAAATAAAAATAAAAGATTTATTTATTTACTTTTAGAAAGAGGGGAAGGGAAAGAGGGAGAGGAACATTAATGTGTGGTTTCCTCTCACGTGGCCCCCACTGGGGACCTAGCCGGCAACCCAGGCATGTGCCCTGACTGGGAATCGAACCAGTGACCCTTTGGTTCGCAGGCTGGCGCTCAATCCACTGAGCCACACCAGCCAGGGTTAAATAAATAAATCTTTTACAATTTTGAAGAAAAAAAAAACCAAATAGGTTGAACAGAATGATACCAATTTCAGGGTTTGTTTTGTCTTAAGATTTTAATTATTTATTTTTATAGAGAGGGGAAGGAAGGGAGAAACAGAGGGAGAGGAACAGCAACGTATGGTTGCCTCTCTGGTTGCGTCTCGCATACCCAGAAACAGGGACCTGGCCGGGAGGGAACCCAGGCATGGGCTCTGACTTGGAATCAAACCGGCAACATTTCAGTTTGCAGGCCAGCACTCAGTCCACTGAGCCACACCAGCCAGGGTACTGATTTCATTTTTAAAAACGTGTGTGTAGAAGCAGCCAGGAAAGAAGAGCCTGACTGGCCTGAGGAGGCCCTGTCTAGAGGAGCCACCTCACCCCAGGAGGGCATGTTGTGGGGGGCGGGGGCTCTGGCGTTTTGTGCTTACACACTGTAGCCCTGGGCGAGGCTCTGCTTCCCCTGCACTTATCCTTGGTGACTGTGGTCACTGGTACAAAATAAAACAGGCTGCACACCCTGCCAGGTCCCGCAATGCAGGCCCCCTCTCGGTTCGTGCTCCTGGCCCAGTTAAAATCCGGCCTGGCTTCCTTTTTCCCTCTCCTTGCAGCGGAGCAAAGCGAGTGGCGAGTGGCGAGTGGCGAGTGGCGGCAGCTGGGACAGGCCCAGTGAGATCCGAAGGGTTCTCAAGACCAGAAGAGTTACTTCTCGTCTGTTCAGGGACAAGCCTGTCAAGTGGGACTCGGCTGTCCTTGTTTGGCGCCTTCTGCCAAAGAATTCCTCGAGCAACACCAGCCGCGTATCCCATCCCCCACCTTCGCTCCCAGCAAGGCCCGCGTTATCTAGGCAGCGCCCTCATCCCCAGCCAGGACCCTTGTCCCCTCTTTCTCAGTCAGCGCACCCTTGCCCTGCGACTGCCCCGTCGCCATCCAGTGCCCACCCCCTTTATGTGCGGGTAATCCCGGGAATCCCTTCCCTGGCCGGTGCCTCCTCCCGGAGTCAGCCGCCATTCCCTAGACCTTCCCTTTTCAAAAGCGGGGAATCCTTTGTCAATCCCGCACCCGTTTATACCCTAGACGAGCCAGGCCCCAGTCCTCCTCGTCACCAGTCTTTCCCCTCTCCCCTTCTCAGACCCTGCTCTTCACCCTTTTCCAGGCGATCCCCAGCAGATTATCCTTTCCCATGAGCCCTTAACCTGCCTGTACTGGGGAACCCAGCCGTGCCCCCTCACCTAGCCACCCTCGCTTCATCCATTTATACCTTTCTCCCCAGCTGGGCCCCTTTTCTCCGCCCAGCCAGCTCCCCAGGCTGCTACCCTTTCCCCTGCTACACAGGCTTCCCTTATCCCCACCTGTCCCCTCCCCAGCCAAGCCACACTCCCCAGCACCCCCTTCTGCAGCAACCCTCCCCAGGCCCCTGCTCCAGCTTGTTCACCCTCCCCAACCAGTGTCCAGGCTTCCTGACCCAACTTGAATTTTCCTTCTCAGCCTTTGGCCCCTTCCCCCAGCTCCTCGCCCCAGGCTCTCTTCTTTAACGCCACCCCCTTTCTGAATCAGTCATTTTACCTGCCTGTGTCCACCTCTCTGGCCTCTAACCACTTACTGGTAGTTTCTCACCCTGCATTTCCTTCCTCAGGCAGGCGTCAACCACAGCCTGGCCCCTTCCACCAGCAGCACCCTGCTCCCCACCCGGCTCTTCCCCATGCAGGCTGGTTCTCCTACCTGAGATCCTGTGGACACTCTCCGAAGCCAGGCTGCGCTTCCCCTGGCAAGGTCCCCTTTCACCCCTAGGTCCCCTTGTCCATGTGGGGAGCCTTTCCTAGAAAGTGCCTCCTTCCCACAGCCAGGTTCTGTGCCCAGGCTTCTCCTGTCCCAGCTGGACCCCTTTTGCAAGGAATTGCCCCTTCACTGGCCTTTCTTAGCCAGCGCCTCCTTCCCTGCTAAACATCTTCCTCTCAGCTTTTGGTCACCTGTCAAGTCCCCTCCCTAGCCATGTGACTTTCCCCTGCCAGGACCCCTTTACTCACATGTGCCCCTGCATGAAGCCAATTCCCCTTCTCGGGTTGGAGACTTCCAACTCGAGTCTGCCCCCGCAGTGAGGCCTTTCACCTAGAGACCTGCACGTGTCCTCAGTCTCTGCTGATTTTCCCAGGCAGGCCTCCTTCTCCCAGAAAGATCCCTGCCTTCCTCAGCCATTGTACCCCTGCCTCAGCCAAGCCCCTTTCCTAACTCATGCCCCTCTCCTCAGCCAGACCCCCTCTTATGCCTGTCTTGCTCCCCTCCCCCAGCTGGGTCCCTCTCCTCAACGACGTGCCCTCTCTCAGGCCACACACCTCCTTCCCAGCAGCAGGTCGTCTCCATCCTCGAGGCCCCCTCTCCCTGCCTATTAATCTTCTGAGTCCAGCCTGTGCCATTTTTTCCCAGCATTCAAACCTCTCCTGCCAGCGGCTCCTTTCTTAGCCTGTGCCTCCCTTACAGACCCCATTCCCCTGCCAGAGCCCTTAGCTGTGTGTGCAGGCCAGCATTCCCTGTGGGGAGATTTTCATCCCCAAGGCCCCCATCTCAGCCAGTCTCCAGTCCTCAGCTTGTGCTACCCTGTGGTCCCTTTACCAAGACAGGTGCACTCCCACCCAGGCCTCTTCCCCCGCCTAAGTCTTTCTGCCCAGCTTATGCCTACCTTCCCAGCCAATCCCCTTTCCTGGCCAGGTCCTTTCCCCCCAGCTATTCCACCATTAAGAGTCAGGGACTCCCTTCTCACCCTGTGCCCCCTAACTCACCTAGGCCTCATTGCCTTGACCAGCCAATTCCTCCTTCCCTAACCAGTCTCTCCTAGCATCCCCTTCCTAGCCAGGCCTCCTCCCCCACCCTGTGCCTGAGGCCACAGCCGGGTTCCCTTTGTCCAGCATGTCCCCATTCTCTGCCTGTTCCCTCTTCCCTCAGGTATATTCCTCCTTGGCCAGGCCAGACTGATTCTCCACCTAAGTATGCTTTCCCTGCCTGGCCCATTTGCCCACCTAAGCCCCTGTTCCCAGCCAGGACCCAACCCCACACATCTCTCTACTCCCAGCCAGGCTCCCTTCTCCTTCTGTGACCCCTTCTCTATACTGTACGGGCTTCCTCCAGCCTGTGCCCCTATGTGGCTAAGTCCCTTTTCCCACCTAAGCCCAATGCCCCAGCAAGGACCCCTTCTGCTGCCTCTGCCCTGTTCTGGGACAGGTCCCTTTCCCCAGCTAGCCCCCCTTACCATGTTGTGTCCATACACTAGCCTGGTCCTCTGCCTCAGCCTGCTCAAACCCTCTAAGCCTGAGGGCCCCCTCCTCCATGCAGTCCTCCACACATCAGACCCAGTTCCCTAGTCAGAGCCTCTTTCCCCCAGGAGACGGCCCACTTTCCTTCAGACCCCTTTTCCAGGCAAGTGCTTTGCCCCTGGCTGAGCAAGTGTGGCCCAACCACCTCCCCAATGAACAGCCCCGTGCCCCCACAGACCTCTTCAGCATCCAGGATTCCCTTCCAGCCAGACGTCCTTCTACAAGTTGCCCCTTCCCCAGCTTATCTCCCCTCTCCCACACCTGCCAGCAGGACCTGTGTTCCCCAGGGTGTAGCTGAGCTCCCTGCCAGCTTCCCTCTTCAAACCAAGTTTCCTATTCCTCCCTGTACAGCCCACCCCAGCTGGCCCCCCTCCCCTTCTGCCACTGGAAGCCCTTCACCTGCCTAAATGCCTCTGCTCCCAGCTTGGACCTCTGCCCTTGCCAGGAATCCTCAGTAGCTCAACTCTTTCCCAAGGAGATCCCCTTATTTATAAAGGTCCCTAACCTCTTTCAACTCGGATCCCTTCCCTTACCCAAAGCAGTCCACTGCAGTTACATCCCTTCCCATTTCTAGAGCTCTTCAGGAGCCTTTGCCCACGTAACCAATGAGGCTCCCTCCATCCACCTATGTCCCTTATCCCATTTAGGTCCCTTCCTCTAGCCAGGCTGTCTACCACCTGTGCCCCATTTCCTACACCATTCCCCCTTCCTCAGCCTGTGCCCCCTCTCCCCACCCCAGCCTATTCACCTTTCCCCTGCCACGTCCCATCCATCTTCCGAGACTGACCCTGTTTCCAATGTTCAGCCTCCTTCCCAGTCAAGCATCCTTCTGGGGATTCTGCCTCCCTTCCTGGCCTATTCTTCCTTTCACAGCCACTGTTCTCATCCCTGGGGGAGGGTCTCTTCTCACAAACACCTGCTTTCCTCAGGACCTCCTTTCTCAGCCAGCTACCTATCTGATACACACATTTGCACAGTGATCTGGCAGGATTTCCATTTTTGACTTTTCTGAACCCCCTCCCCTCCAAATAAACCAGTGGCATTTCTTTACCCCCTGAAACGTACACTTGGACTGGAGAGTTTTTGCAAGTGGGAGTTCTTTTTCAGGCACAGCAATTGAAACATCCTCAAGGGAAACCATTTCATGATGTTTTCCAAAGAGTGGAGAAACAGCAACTCAGGACAGTCCCGAGATAATAAGGTCCCTCCCTAAATTCTTCTCTGTGAAACACCGCATGCATTCACTCCAGACCACCACCAAGACAGCAAGCCCATTCCTCCTCCCAAGTGCCTCATTTGTCCCCCCCAACTCCCGCTCCCCAACCCTGCAGGATTCTTTGCCAAAGCATATCCTGGGATACAAACTCTGTATGAATAAAGTCAAACTCCACACAAATAGAGAACCAAGTTTTTTTAAACTCCTTTTATTTTAGAACAAATTGCATTAATTGTTAATTTTAGAACATTTGGTGTATACAGAGAATTTTTTAAACCATTTTAAGTAGTCTCACTGAAATACAGGATGTGAAAACAAATTTCTTGAAGTTGTTTACTCAAAACCATTTCACTTTTACTATCCATTTGGCAAAATCAAAAATATCAAGATATCAATGAAAGTACATTGCTCACTTTTTTTAAACCTCATGCCAACTGTAGGTATAACAGAATGGATCAGCTACTTGAAGAAAGTCACATCCCTGTGTTATCTTTAATAAAGGAAATTAAATCGAGATCTTCCACACCTTACAGTAAACCTTACTTAGCCTATCAGTTTGCACTTATACATAAACTTATATTACCACTTATATTTATCTTCTACATTTAACAAACACTATTATTTGAAGTTTAGCAAATACCTAAGCAAGTTAGATTAGTTTGAAACTACACACGTTTTTAACGAACAGAAAATACTAAAGGCACTCTTGTTGCAAGTACATAAAACACCAAATTTATGCAAGTTATCCAACCTATTCATGAACAATCAGACGGGGTTGAAACTTCTCAAACTGACTCTTCCAAAGTGATAAAATACAGATACCATGAAGGAAAGCAAAGGAGAGAGAAAGAAGAATGACGGGGTAGGAAAGGGAAGTGGGGGATAACAATTTTGAGAAAACGAAGAAAAACCAGAGAAAGTCAACAGAAAAAACTGAGCCTACTAAGAGACCCGGCGGCGACTTCGGTTCTGGCTCCGGCTCTGGCTCCAGCGGCAACAGCGACGGCAAAGGCACCGGCAACGACAGCGGCGGATCCGGCGGCAGCGGCGGCGGCGGCGGCGGCAGCGGCAACGGCAACGGCGACGGTAAAGGCACCGGCAACGACAACGGCAACAGCAACAGCAGCGGGGCAGCGGCAGCGGCGACGGCCATGGCGGCAGGGCAGCGGCAACAGCAACGGCACCGGCGATGGCTTCGGCAGTCGCGACCGCGACCGCCTAGAAGAGCCGCGGGGCGGCGCCCCCAACGGCGCCGGCTGGGAGCGGCTTCACCGAGTTGTAGTGATCCCCGAAGCTGGAGCAGTAACGCACGTAGACGAGGACGAGCGGCTTCTCGGTGTACTCCTCCCCGACGACGAAGGCGGGCGCCGGGGTCTGGACCACCTCGATGGGGCACTGCAGGACGTGCGACAGGGCTCTCAGCTCCAGCTGGGTTCCCCACGACGCGTTGTGCTCGATGTCGTCGCAGTAGCTCAAGAAGTCGTCGGAGC
The DNA here is from genome assembly GCF_004126475.2 of Phyllostomus discolor. NCBI lineage: Eukaryota > Metazoa > Chordata > Mammalia > Chiroptera > Phyllostomidae > Phyllostomus > Phyllostomus discolor. Next base: position 95,947,260 of record NC_050198.1, read on the forward strand.
TGTAGGAATCTCCGGTTTCGGGGTCGCTGAAGAACGGCAGGAAGTCGTCGATGTGCTGTCGCATGTAGTCAGCGGTGCGGCTCCGCAGGCACTCCAGCGTCTCGGAGGTAGACAGCTGGTCTTGGATGGCGCGGTACATGCAGTGGCTGTCAACCGGGATATACTTCATCTCCAGGTTCTTGGCTGCGAGGATGGCGGCCAGCTTCTCCTCTTCCTTGCGGCGGTGGCTAGACATGTAATCCATATCAGCCTCCTCCGCCATCTTCTGGCGCTCTCTCTCTTGCGCCGCCCTTCTTTCGCGCCTTTTCTGCACTTTCGACAGGCGGGGCGGGCGATTCTCAAGATTCATCTTGGCCAGACCTGCAGCGACGGCATCGATGTTGGTGGTATCAGGGTAAATTTCCCCGAACTTCTCCAGCTCCTGCTGATGCTTCTGCTCCAATTCGGCCTCAAGGCGCTCCACGTCTAGGAGCAACTGCTTTCTTTTCTTCTTGTCGCTCTTAGGCACCGCATTCTTCATGGTCTGGATGCGGTCCTGCAGCTCTTTTTTCTCGCGGAGGTGGCGTCGTTCCACCCGTTCCCGCTCCCGCTGCAGATCTTCCATGGTGTTTAACGGCAAGGAATAACCGAAGTTTCCAGACGGTGAAGTACTGAGTACTGAGTACCGCGGACACTCAGAGTTCTAACCGCCTGGCAGTTAGCGGAGTCTCAGCACTCCGCGACAGCTGTACTCTCAATTTAAGCCCCTAGTTGCCCCCCTCCCACCAATAGCCCTCTCTGCCATTGGCCAGTGTCTCCGTGACCACGCCCTGAAGCACACCTGACACTAGGATTGGCTGTTGGGAGACCCTCAGTATGCCCCTTAGTAGACCCCTTGGCAGGGGTGTTTCCGGCTTAGCAGGGTTCAAAGTTCGGCCTGTAAGAGCTGGCCTTTGCACCTTACGTACATTAACGGCTGTGTACGTTACGTGCAGTCATTCCGCTTTTGAAGGGTCTGTGCAGTGATGGCGGCCCTCGCAGTATTAAATGCAGCGATTCGGTCTTTGCAGGTGTAAATGCAGCAATTTGGCTTTCTCAGGTTAGTTGTCACAACTGAGCTTGCAGATTTTTTCCTGGATTCTTACTCCCTACTTCATTTCCAAGCCTGAACACAATGCAGACACTGGGTGGTGATTGAGAATCACAGGAGAAATGTTATACCACCTGCTGAATACTCTTACACTGGACTTTCCATTACTCCTAATGTTGAGGAGGCAATGTGGCTTTTTCCAGTTTTGCAAGTCCCTTGACTAACAAACCCTCAATTTTATTTATTAGAACAAAGACATTTCCTTGTGTTCCTGGGAACACACAGTACTTTCAGTTTAGGTCTCAAGTCCACCCTGTCCCATCTCAGTGCAAAAAGGCAACACTTTTCTTCAAGTCATTCGCTACAACTATGGGGACCTCTGGCCTTGTGCCAACAGAACTAATGCATCTTCTCTAAACTTTTTCTTGGGTTCCCTGCTTCCAAAATGGGCTCCCTACAATGCCCGGGAAGCACTTCTTTAGGATTATTGTGAGCCTGCAAAAGTTCAAAAAAATTAAAATAAATAGAAAATTAAAAGCCGTAAGCTGTTTCCAATATGCTCTCATCTTGTCCCGCCCTGCTCATCTGTATCTTGAGTTCCCAAACAAGAAGGGCCTTTTTAAAAAAGATTTTTAAATTTATTTTATTTTATTTTTCTAGAGAGGGAAAGGAGGGAGATAGAGAGAGAGAAAGAGAAACATCAATGTGCTGTTGCTGGGGGTCATGGCCTGCAACCCACGCATGTACCCTGACTGGGAATTGAACCTGTGACACTTTGGTTCACAGCCCGTGCTCAAGCCACTGAGCTACGCCAGCCAGGGCTACAAGAGGGGCCTTGAGAGAGCCTCTTCCTTGTTACAGATGAAGAAAGTGGGCGTTTGTCCCTGTTGTTGCATATGTCAAAATTTCATTCCTTTTTATTGCTATGATATTGATATACTGTAGATTGTTTAACCATTCTCCTGTTGAAGGACATCTATGTTGTTTCCAGTTTGGGGTTATTGTGAATAAACCTGCTATACACATCTGTATACAGGTTTCTGTGTGACTGTAAGTCTTCCTCTCTCTAGGGAAAAATGCCCAGGAATACTACTGCTGGGTTGTGTTATAAGTGTATGTCTAGTTTTTTAAGAAACTGTTTTCCAGAGTGGCCAGAACCATTGCACATTCCCACCAGCAGTGTATGAGGGATCTGTTTTTCCTGCGTCCTCACCACCAGCATTTGGTGTGGTCATAATTATTTTTTTTAAATTTTAGCCATTCTGATACATGAATAGTCACAGCTCACTGTGGTTTTATTTAGGTTTTATCTTTTAAGATTTTTATTTATGTATTTTTAGAGAGAGGGGAAGGGAGGGAGAAAGAGAGGGAGAGAAACATCAATGTGTGGTTGCCTCTCACATGTCCCCCACTGGGGACCTGGCCCACAACCCAGGCATGTGCCCTGACTGGGAATCAAACCCGTGACCCTTTGGTTCTCAGGCCGGCACTCAGACCACTGAGCCACACCAGCCAGGGCTCACTGGTTTTCATTTGTATTTCCCTAGTGGCTAATCATGTTCATCTTTTCAAAGTGCTCATTTGCTATCCATGCTATGTCCTCTTGGGTAAAATGTTTACACTGTTTGTCTGTTTTATAATTGGACTGTTTTTTTATTGTTGTTTTCAGAGGCTTTACAAAATAGATTTTAGATACCAGTTCTTTGTTGGCTATGTGGTTTGCAAATGTTTTCTCTCACACTGTAACTTGTATTTTCATTTCTTTCCCTGGTGCTTCTCAGAGTGAAAGTTTTACATTTGGATGAAGTGCAGTTTATCCATTTTTTCTTCTATGGGTTGTGTTTTTGGTGTCAAATCTCTTTATGTAATCCAGCAATTTTCAATCTAGTTCATCTCATGGCACACTAATTATTAACATTCTAAATATTAAACTAATAATTACTAATTAATTATCAATTGATTAACTAATTATTAAACTAATAATTAAAATTCTGAGGCACACCAAAAAGTATATTTTTTTGTTGCTCTGACAAAAAATAAATAGGTATTATTTTGATTCATCATACGGGATGGCTACTGTAGTGTTGGCTGTTGTCATTTTTTTTTTTTAATTTGAGAAAAGAGGTCAGTTTCCCTGACTAAATAGTCATGTATTGCATGTTTTAAAAATTTGGGGGGTGCACCCGCTGAAAATCGCTGGTCTAACCCTACATCTCAAAGATTTTGTCCTGTTGTTTACTAAAGAAATAGTTTTTAAATTTAAATCTACAATCTACTTTGTGTTTATTTTTGTGTAAGGTTTGAGGCTTATGTCAAAGTTCAGTTTTGTTTTCAAGATTTTATTCATTTTTATTTTTAGAGAGGGGAAGGGAAGGAGAAAGAGAGGGAGAGAAACATCAGTGTGTGGTTGCCTCTCATGTACCCCCAACTGGGGACCTGGCCTGCAACCCAGGCATGCTCCCCAACTGGGAATCAAACCAGCGACCCTAGCAATCCACTGAGCCACACCAGCCAGGGCTGTGTGATTTCTTTTGTAACCTGTTGATATGGTGGATTACATTGATTGCTGGTCAGGTATTGAAACAGTCTTATACTTGCTCATGGTTTACAATTTTTTAAAAATATATTGATAAATTCTATTTGCTAATATTTTGGTAAGGCTTTTAAAGTTGACATTGATGACAGATATCAGCCCGTAGTTTTCTTTTTTGGTAGTTTTTTTTTGTTTGATTTTGGTATCAGGGTAATGCTAGCTTTATCAAATGAACTTGGAAGAAGAGGAGGCTCTTCTGTTTTTCTAGAAAAGACTGTTTAAAATCAATGTTAATTCTTTCACTGTTGTGTTTTCTCTCTTTTGCTATTTGTTCTTTGTCAGCCTTGTTAGAGATTTGTCAATTTTACTGATTTTTTTCAACAAACCACCTTGTTGTTTCATTGATTTTTCTTTATTGCATTTCTGTTTTCAATTTCATTGATTTCTGCCCTGGCTGGTGTGGCTCAGTGGACTGAGTGCCAGCCTGCAAACTAAAGGGTTGCCAGTTTAATTCCAATTCCCAGTCAGGGCCCATGCCTGGGTCGTGGGCCAGGTCCCTGGTTGGGGGCGTTTGAGAGGCAGCCAAACGATGTTTCTCTCTCTCTCTCTCTCTCTCTCTCTCTCCCTCTCTCCCTCTCTCCCTCTCTCTTTCTCCCTCTCTTCCTTTCTCTAAAAATAAATAAATAACATCTTCAGGAAAATTTTATTGATTTCTGGTATGTTTTCCTTCTGCCAGCTTGAGTGCAGGTTACTTTTCTTTTTCTGGTTCTTGAGGTGCCAGCTTAAATGATTCTCTGCATCTATGAGTCTGTTTCAGTTTTGTTTGTTCATTTATTTTGTTGCTTAGTTTCCACATACTTAGCCTTTCTCTGTCTGACATTTTACTTTGCATAATACGCTCTAGGTCTATCCATGCTGTTGCAAATGGTAAGTTTTTTACTCATATACTCTCTATTATATAGCACAACTTTTTAATCCACTTATCTACTGATGGACACTTGGGCTGCTTCCATACCTTACCTATTGTAAATAGTGCTACAGAGAACGTATGGGTGCATATATTGTTTGGAATTACTGTTTCAGGATTCTCTGGATATATTCCCAGAAGTGGAATTGTTGGGACATAAGGTTGTTTCATTTTTAATTTTTTCAGGGATATCTATACTGTTTTCCACAGTGGTTGCACAGTCTGCAATCCCACCAACAGTGCACTAGGGTTCCCTTTTCTCCACATCCTCACCTGCACTTGTTGTTTGTTGTTTTGTTTATGTTGGCCATTCTGACTGGTGTGAAGTGGTATTTCATTGTGGTTTTAATTTGCATCTCTCTGATGGCTAGGGATGCTGAGCATCTTTTCACATGTCTCTGGGCCCTCTGTGCATCCTCCTTGGAGAAGTGTCTGTTCAAGTCCTTTGCCTATTTTTTCATTGGGTTGTTTGGATTTTTGGTGTTGAGTTTTATGAGTTCCTTATAAATTTTGGATATTAAGCCATTATCAGATGTATCGGTGAATTTTTGCTCCCCTTCAGTGGGTTGTCTTTTCATTTTGTTGATGGTTTCCTTTGCTGTGCAAAAATGTTTCAGTTTGATGTAGTCCCATTTGTTTATTTTGTCTTTTGTTTCCCTTGCCTGAGGAGATATGGCAGAAAAAATATTGCTTAGAGAAATGTCAGAGATTTTACTGCCTGTGTTTTTTTTTCTATGAGTTTTATGGTTTTGAGTCTTTTTAAAAAATATTTATTTATTTACTTTTAGATAGGGGAGGGAGGGAGGGAGAGAGAGAGAGAGAGAGGGAGAGAGAAAGAGAGAGAGAGAGAGAGAAACATGAATGTGCGGTTGCTGGGGGCCGTGGTCGTCTGCAACCCTGGCATGTGCCCTGGCTGGGAGTCGAACCTGTGATACTTTGGTTCGCAGCCCATGCTCAATCCACTGAGCTACACCAGCCAGGGTGGTTTTGAGTCTTAACATGAAGTCTTTCATCCATTTTGAGTTTTATTTCTGTATACGGTGTAAGAATGTGGTCTAGTGTAATTTTTTTTGCCTGTATGTTAGACTTTATTTTTTAGAGCACTTTTAGGTTCACAGCAAAACTGAATGGAACGCATGCAGTGTTCCCATGTACCCCTGCCCCCACACAGGTGCAGCCTCCCCCACCATCAACGTCCTGACTGGACGGACATTTTTGTCACAACTGTTGAACCTGCATGGACACGTCATTGTCACCCAAACTCCGTAGGATGCATTAGGGGCTCCCTCTTGGTGGTGTACATTCTACAGGTTTGGACAAATGTATAATGGCATGTACCCACCATTACAGTATCTACAGAACAGTTTCACTGCCCTAAACATCCTCCGTGTGTCACATCTTCATCCCTCCTTCTTCTCTAACCCCTGGCAACCACCAACCTTTCCTGTTTCCACAGTTTTGTCTCTTCTTTTTTAAAAAGATTTTATTTATTTATTTTTAGAGAGGGGGAAAGGGAAGGAGAGAGAGAGGGAGAGTAACATCCATGTGTGGTTGCCTGTCACGTATCCCCCACTGGGGACCTGACCTGAAAGTCAGGCATGTGCCCTGACTGGGAATTGAACCAGCGACCCTTTGGTTTGCAGGCTGACACTCAATCCACTGAGCCACACCAGTGAGGGCTGCTTCTTCTAGAATGTTATATAGTTGGCGTCATATGGCATGTAGTCTTTTCATATTCGCTTCTTCGAGCCATAGGCATTTAATTTTCCTCCATTTGTCTTTTTATGGCGTGATAGCTCATTTCTTTTTAGCAATGAACAGTATTGCGTGGTATGGATGTATTGTACCCCAGTTTACCCATTCTCCTCCTGAGGACATCTGGGCCGCTTTGCAAGTTGTAGCAGTTGTCCATAATGCTGCCATAACCATTTGTGTGCAGGTTTTTGCATGGGCCTGTTTTCAGCTCATCTAAGGTGAATAGCAAGGAGGACATTTGCTGGATCGCATGATATGAGTACAGTTAGCTTTGTAAGAAGTTGAGAAACTGTCCTCCACAGTGGCTGTACATCTGTGTTACTTTCCCAGCAGTGGGAGTTCCTGTTGCTCTACATCCTTGCCAGCATCTGGTGTTGTCAGTATTTTGGATATTGGCCTTTCTGATAGGTAGATATACTTCCTCATGGTTTTCATCTACAACTCACTAATGACCTATGAAGCATCCTTTCGTATGCTCGCTTACCATTTGCATAACTTGTCTGCAGAGTGTCTGTTTAAGTCTTTTGTCCATTTTAAAACTGGGCTTATTATTTTTTTTTACCTGTTTTCTCTCTGTTGCTCAGATGGAGTAATTTTTACTGTTCTCTCTTTAAGTTTACTGATTTTTCTCTTCTGTCCCTTCCATTCTGATGAGCTTATTCATTGAGTTTTTTTTTTTAAATTTGGTTGTTATATTTTAGTTCTTAAATTTATGTTTTCTTCTTTATTGTTTCTATTTCAACCTCTTTTTCTGTGTCTAATTTGCTTTTTCTTATTCTTTGCTGAAATTCTATATTTTTTCACTTGTTTCAATCATGTTTGTTGCTCGTTGAAGCATTTTTATGATGGTCCCCTTAAAAAAAATCTTTGTCAGATAATTCTAACATGTCTGTCATCTTGGTTTGGACAAATCTCTATTTCTTTTTTCGTTCAGTTTGAGATCTCCCTGGTTCTTGAGTGCTATTTGATCAAAAGACAGAATCCCTTACTTACTTTATTTTAATTTTATTTTTTAACGATTTTATTTGTTTATCTTCAGAGAGAGGGAATGGAGGGAGAGAAACATCAATGTGTGGTTGCCTCTCACATGCCCCCCCACTGGGGACCTGGCCCACAACCCAGACATGTGTGCCCTGACTGGGAATCGAACCAGTGACCCTTTGGTTCACAGCCTGGCAGTCAGTCTACTGAGCCACACCAGCCAGGGCTCCCTCATCTTGTTTTAAATTAACAAAAATACACCCTCTCTTACTGTCATTTGTATCTTTCAAAGAAGTTAACTACCATGGATTGAAATAAATCGGTGCAATGATGATTTTAGAAAAACATTATGCTGGTCCTGAAAGAGACATCTTTTGGACATGGATAGTATGACGGTAGTGGTCACACAGAGTCTGCTTGTTTGCTGCAATCAAGATTGCTTTTTCAGATTTCGTGGAAGGAATGACAGGTCCCTTTGAATGTCAAGCCCTATTGCGTAGGTTTGTTTTTGTGGCCTGAAGTGCAGAAAAACCAGCTTGGCAAACGTTGAGCTTTACCGATGGTCGGTCATGTTAAGTGAACCATAGTTTTTGTAATATCCAGTGCGCCTTTGCCAGCTCTGTGCCCAAGTCTGCCACCCTCTCTATCTCCGCCCCCTCTCCACCTGCCACCTTTCCCCAACATACACTCTCCCATGTGGGGACTGTGATCCACCTTCCAGGTCACACTCCCTGCCCTTGTTGTACACATGCTCGGCAGTGGGCAGGCTGCCTGTTTTTCCAGGCAGTTCTCTACAAACACATTTTCTCGCAACTCAGCTTTTAGCAAACAAATAAATGGCTGGGAGTTCAGGGTTCCTTTCCTCAATAAGAAGCGCTGGGAATGGTGGGAGGCTGTCTTGTGGATTGTAACAGCATGTGCCTTGGTGGTCACTGAGGAGGGAGTGGCAGGAGACTCGCTGTTTAGGGTGCTGGAGGCCATGATGATGAGATGTGTGTCAGAGCCCTGAGCTCAGGATCTGGCACTGTGGAAGACAGTAATGAATGACAGGTGCTTCCCTCTACCACACCCTGGGCCTTACCTCCCGGCTCCTGCTCCCACCCGTCCCCCGTGTCTCTCCTTTCCACTTTACCACTCCCACTTTTTCTTCCCTTGAGAAGCCACCAGAGACAGCAGTTTCCATGGTAATCATCATCTGCAGTAGTTTGGAGTTTCATGGCCCCTAAGTTTCTGTCTGAACTGAGTTCCCAGCTCACAGCAGAGGGCGCTTCCTGGTGAGCTGTGGGGCTGTTGAGAATTTGTCAGATGCAAGCCAGTGTTCAAGTCCACCTTATCACACACAGTAGCACACATAGTATTTTAGTGTAATGAAAGAGGGTGTGGAGAAATCATCTTGCCTGGTGCGGGGCCCACAGCTCCTGGGCTCGCTGACGTGGGATTGCATCAGTGGACTGGCAAGGTTGGGAGTAAGGGCATGGGAGACTGGGCAAGAGGGAGGCACTATCATGAAAGGGTTTTGAGTACATCATTGAGGGTTTGCTCTTTCCTCACCCTCCCACCTGTCCTTAAGAGTCTAAGATGACAAGAGTTTCATGTTCTGTTCATGCTTCCTTTCTGTACCGGCCCCAACATTGTTCCTGACCTTGCTCCTGCCCTTTACCTGTATTGCTCATTCAGTCCTTCATTTATTCATCATTCAGCCCCCATTTATCAGTCCTGCTATTTGCCAGTCCATCTTTTAAGCACTGTGGATAAAATAAACAGTGAAGCAAATAAACAAAGATCCCTAACCTCAAGGAGCTTACAGCCACACAAGGGAATACAGACCAAAAAAACAAAAAAACAAGTCACAAAAAAAAAAAAAACCCAACAAGTAACAGCCCTAGCCAGGTAGCTCAGTTTGTTATAGCGTCATCCCCATATGCTAAGGTTGCAGGTTTGGTCCCCTGGTCAGGGCACACACAAGAATCAACCAATGAATGCATCAATAAGTGGAACGATGAATCACTGTTTCTCTCTCTCTCTCTCCCCCCCTCCACAACCAAATACATACATACATACAAACATACATAAGTACATAAATATATGTTCAAAACACCCAAGTAATTACAGAATGCCCTGTAAAGTGGAAGCAGACCTTTGGAGCAATGTACACATGGGAGAGTTTGAGGCCTAATATCAGTGGCACGATGTTAGAGATGGGGGGGTCCTTCCTGGAGAAATGGCTATCCGAGGCCCCCAAGTCCTGAGGGTCTTTCAAACAGTAAAGTCACTCATTGCTCAGCAGGCGGAGCAGAGCAGCCATCTCGTCCTTTGAGGCATTTGGGGTCCATCCTGGCACCTTCCAGCAGAGCTGGTCTTGGCCTTTCCTGCCCCCATGACATAACTTCTGTTTGGGTTTCTTGGGCAGGTTCCCGTCCCTTGATCAGTCTGAGTTTGCCAAACAGAGACAGGGAAAACAGCCCTGGGGCTTGAAGGCCTACAGCCCTACCCAGGGAACAGAAGGGTAGATGGGGTGGGGTTGAGTGTGAGGCATGCAGGAAGATCACTCGCACAGTGAGGACAGTCCTGAGAGAATGTGACTCAATCATCAAATGCAGAGCATGGGGGCTAGCCTGATTTTTGGGAAAGCTGAGAAACTGAAGGTGACTCTCACACCCCCTGAGCCACTGAGCACGCTCTGCTGTCCGGATGTGATAAACGAGGCCTGCCAGCTGCTGACTATGTGGCCCTGAGCCATAGGGTTGCCAGATTGAGCACATAAAGGCTCAGGACTACATTAAATTTGACCTTCGGTGCCCTGGCTGGTGTGGCTCAGTGGATTGAGTGCTGGCCTGAGAACCAAAGGGTCACTAGTTCGATTGCAGATCAGGGCACAGCCTGGGTTGTGGCCAGGTCCCCCATCTCTGTCACATGGATGCTTATCTTCTACTCTTTCTCCCTCCTTTCCCCTCTCTAAAAATACATACATAAAATCTTTAAAAATAAATAAATTTGACCTTTGGATGAACAGCAAATAATGTTTCAGTGTAAGTATATCCCATGCGATATTTGAGACATACTTACACTAAAACACTCTTGCTTGCTCGTGTGAAATTCAAATATAACTGGTGTGCTGGGTTTTATCGGGTAACCCTGCCTGGGTGCGGTAAAAACTGCTGGGTAAGGGACTATCTAGCTTCCTTTTCTTTTTTTTTTTTTTGTCCGTTTCTGGCACGGGGTCGGGTGTGGGGGATGGACCCAGGAGTAGGACCAGTGGGGAGTCCGCGTGGCTCCCGGAGCAGGAAGAAGGACTGAAGTTGCAGAGGCTCAGGGAAGGCCACGGGGAGCCCTCCCGGGGTAGGTCAGAACTAGAAACCTCAGAAAATCTTTGTGTTTTCCTCAGTCTCTGCAACTCCGAATCTGCAGGGGTTTTGAGAGGGTGAAGTGGGGAGATGATGGAGGGGGATGGATCTGAAGACCGGGAAGCTCCTCAGCAGCTTTGACTGTTTCCCTGCTTGGTGTTAAGATGGTGGGATGCGTGCTCATGCCTCAGCCGGGCACGGGGCCTTCTCTATGCAGATTGGGAGTCAGCCATTGTGGAGTGTTCCACATGCTCCCGCTGTCATTGATTCTGCTCTTTTTCTGGCACCCCTGTCTCCAAAGTAACAATCTCTGGGGGGAAGCCCATCTCAAGGCAGGACTCAAGGCAAGGGGTGGGGGTGGGCCCTGGAACCCCGCTGCCCCAGAAGGTGGGAGGTGCCTGTGCTTTGCCTCTGCCCCACCCCCTGCAGGTGGGGGGCGTCTCCACGGGCCGTCCTCCTCACAGGTGGGAGGGGCCTGGCCCCCTCCTCAGGGTGATGCCTTGGGGCACCGCCCTCTGCAGGTGGGAGGGGCCTGCATCTCTTCAGTCCCTCTACAGGCGGGAGGGGCCTCTGGAGGCCACCACCTTCACAGCTGATGGAGGTTTCTACACCTCCAGCCTCACACGGGATGAGAACTACCACTGCTGTGATACCTCCCCCTGCACGGGCGGTGGGAGCCACCGCAGTACTGTTTCCTCCTGTAACTGACCCTGAAGTGGAGATTCCAAAGCCAACTGCTTTACCTCCACCTGCTGAGGAATGTGTCTCACCCCCCAGAACTCGCCAGGGCACCTCCTATAACCGGGGAGCCTCCAAAGGTGTAGCCAGCCAGTACCCTTTGAGGCAATATCCGATAGGCGGAATAAATGGAGAAGGCCAGCCCACTGGTTACTTACTATTGGGCTCATACTCCGTTCTCCACTTCCAACTTGCTGAACTGGAGGGACATGCCAATCCCTCATAGAGGAGTGATCCTCAGAAGATGGCAGATCTTATTGCCTCTATTTTTGCCACTCACCACCCAAGCTGGGCAGACATACAGGCCCTCCTGGACATTTTGCTAACAGCAGATGAAAGACGGTTGGTTCTAAGTAGGGCTGATCAGGAGGCCCAGCGTCTCCGCGATGAGGACACCGAGGGAATTCTCAACCCAGTGGAGGCAATTCCTCGGGTAGACCCTAAGTGGGACCCGAATAGCAGAGATGGCTTAACCTCTTTAAGACACTGTAGAAGGTGCATATTGGAAGGACTTAGGAAAGGAGTGCCCAAGCAGAGGAGTCTGAACCTGATACAGACTCTCCAGCAGAAGCCAGATGAGGATCCTTCTGAATTTCTAGAGAGGATCTCTCAGGCATATAGGCAATACAAGGACATTGATCCAGAGGCACCAGAGAACGTGAGAACGGTAAACATGTCTTTTATTGGGCAGAGTGCTCCGCATATCAGGAACAAACTTCGGCGTGTAGATGCAGCTCTGGGAATGAGATCCTCCCAGCTAGTGGACATAGCCTTTAAAGTTTACAATGCCCGGGAAGCAGGGAAGGCAAAACGGGCCACAGTGTTTTTGGAGTTAGCCCAAGGAAGCCGAAAGAAGTGGGGCCCTAGGGCAGAAAAGGGAAACTCATCGGGTGCCCGCCACTGGGCCAGAGGCAAAAGGGGCCCTACAGAGAAGAAGAAAGGCACATTAGGCCATAATCAATGTACCTGTTGCAAGGAGGAGGGGCACTGAAGGAATGAGTGTCCACATCACAAAAGGGGAAGGGAGAGTGAGAATCTGCCTTTTTGAAATAGCTTATGGGAAACCCCTCCAAATTTCTGTTTCAGGTACACCCCCTCTGGATTTGGAGCACAAGGCACGAATTAAGCAATACGTACAGCATTTGGGGCAGACACTAACCATTTTGCACAAGTTTGCTCATTGCAGGTCTGTCTACCCCTCTGACGAGCCCCTGCACCCGTTCCAGCCAGGGGACCAGGTCCTACTGAAGACCCCGAAGAGCCAAGGCCCTGAACAGCAGCTGTCTGGACAATGGACTGGTCCCTACGATGTGCTGTTGACAACACATTCCTCCCTGAAGCTGGTGGGAATTAAGCCCTGGATTCACCACACACAGGTAAAACGGGCACCCCCGAGGGGAGACGCAGACCCTATTGCTGCAGCTGAGGCAGAAAGGGAAAGTTGGACCTGCACTCCGGAGGAAGGGTTGAAATTCCTCTTCCGGAAAGGCACAATGAATCCTGGTACAGGGTGACAGTGCTTGTCATGTCATAAAAGTGTGTGTAAAGCTAGGGACTTTTACCTGCCACTTACTGAGTTTAAGTATAGTCCTTCCTGTGTGACAAAGGAACCAGGACTAAAAGAGAATGATGGTTAAATCTGGATGAGTAAAAATATGTATAAAGGCTGTAAAAGTTTTAAACCTGGAGTAAAGGAAACCTGAACTACCTGTTTTCTGGTTTTATGGGAAAAGAGCAAATTTCTCACATTGGTGTTGTTTCTGATCAGAAACCTTCTGTACTTTAAGACCTAGGAAAGGTCACTTGTAACCGGTTGGGGAGCATGCCTTTGCCACTCGGGACCCAGGAAGGGTCATTTGGGGCTGACGAGTGCTTCAGCCAGAGGCAAAGGGGGCATGTCTCTGCCAAAAGACCAGGCATGAAGGAGCATGTCTCTGCAAGGCACCGATGGACGCATTGGTGCATGAGAATGCCTATACCTGTGTATTGTTCTGGAACTCTGTGTTTTGGATTTTGCTCTGAATCTTCTCTGAAAAGACAATTGAGGATTCCAGGAAAGGTTGAAACTTCACACTCTGTAGGAAAGTTTTGAGAAGCCTGGTGGATATCAGAAGGAAAAAGATTTTCCTTCAGACTTTGTATTTTTCTCCCTACCTGATCCCTCCAGAATTTGGCATTCTGAAGGAGGGAGTGATGACATAAGGTTTCTTTGCATAAAACCAATAAGACCAGTCGCTAATAGTGGTCTTGTTAACCAAGACTTTGACTGGAATGTCACTCCTGAAGGAGGCATGTATGGGTTCTGGTTGTCGCCAGAAAGCCCTGAGGAACTGGGATTGACTTGCGAAGCTAGTGTAAGCCCACAAGAAAAGCCTGGTACTTTGGTTGGTTGTGTGGTTCATGGCAGTCTTTCCAGAGAAGGAACGAAGGTTGCTTTTCTGAAAGATGGCCAAAAAGGAACCTGTGGGCACAATGGAAGCCTCAAGGATCTGAGTGAAACAACTGGTACAGGCGAAGCCAGATGGTGGATGTGTGGCTCTGCTTCTGTGCCTCAAGGGGCAGACTGAGAAGTCAATCTAAAGGTTCCCTGTGTGAGTTCCAGCAAAGTGGACTTAAAGATCATAAATGATACAGGCTGCTCTTGGTGTGTTTATGCAAACGAACAGTCAAAATTAAAAGTGAGACTAAAAGTAGTCCCTTTAATAACAAGGAGGGTGATCTTAAGGAGAAAAATTGTAGTTCAAGGAAAATCACAGTGCTCAGTATTAGACATCAGAATGGTGCAGCTAACTGTCTTGAAAGTTTGTTTTCATTTAAAAGTTGAAATTGAGTTTGTAATATCACCAAAGATGTACAGTCTACAGGTACGGAGGACCTGTCAAATTGCCATTGCTAAATGTCATTGCAGGAAGGACCTTGTAACTGAATGTCTTCCCAAAAGACAGTCTCACAGGCACAGAGACTGGTTTGGGGATTGTTGTGTGAATTAACCTGTGTGTTCTTCTGTTTTCATAGGGCATGTGCCTATGACTTCATTACCCGAGTGATTGGTTGAATGAGTGAGTGAATATAAACCTCACTTAAGGAGCCCATTTTCATCATCGCCCCCTGAGACTCAACAGTTTGGCTGAACCTCAGTGGTTGGGTTGGTGAACAGTTTGGGTGGTCTGCGGGCTTCACTTTAGAACTGATTTTCCCTTTTCTGTCTTGATGGCTTGGACAGAAAGGGGCCAGAAATCTAAAAGGAGGGAAATCTTAATATATATTTCCCTCAGCCCAAGTGAAGTATAGTGGGCCACAAGAGTTTTGGATAGGTGTAGCATACCTTATACACCTTCCTCCAGATAAGCCATTCTTTACTAAGTCTCTGCCTTTGTCATTTAGTGGTTATGATTTAATTGTGCCTTCCAACTCTTTCCAAATCTGTCATCTACAGAATATGACCAGGATGCCAATGGTCCAGTAATGCCAGCCTTTGGACACCAAGCCTGCGACTTCCTGGTGACAGCCAACTGACCAGGATTCTGTAAGGTCCTTCCCCTTACAGGAAGGACTCCCTCCGTGCTGCACCCCCCTCCCTTTCAGGGCACCCTGACCCATGGGGAGGTAGGACAACGTCCATGTCCAGCCGGAAGTAGTTACAAGAAGATGAGACCTTCGTCCATTGTCCTTTAAAAGAATTGAAAGTCGGTGTATATGTGAAAGGAGGAATTGTTACAGGGTGCAGCCAAGAGGGGGGACCCCAAATGGGTATTTGAAATGGGGTCCAGAACTCAAGGTGTCCAGGAGATTTTAAGATGTCTTCACCCCCTCCACAGGTGTGAGTTGGGGGAAGGGGCACACGGAGCAAGAACATGCAGGGCTGTTTTGTACAGCAATAGCTTTGCAGCTAATCCATGGCATGGTCATTTAACATACCTATAGCCTTTGGCTGGTCGCCTAGATATGCTAAATAGCTATGACCATACTCTGGGCCAGGGGGATGGAATGGGACCCCCGCCCCCAAGATGTGACTGGGGGGCAGGTCCCCTGAGTTACAGTGCCTGCGTGGGAGCTTGGAGAAGATTGGCTCCATGACATGGGCTACACCTTCCCAGACCCATGATGGCAGCCAGAAAAGCTCGAAAGGATGGGAGATTGAGGGCAGGTGTGGCCGAGTGTGGGCGTAGTCGGAAATGGGGCTGCAGAGGAAGATTAGTGCAGGGATTTAAACCCAGACACAGCAGCCATTGAGGGAGAAGCATGTGGCTTTGCCAGAGTGGGGACCCCCGTAGCATTAGTAGGGGGAACCACCACCCGGCTTTAGCAGAGATCCCGGCTACACAGCTGATGGTGCCGAGATCCCAGGGAGGTCTCCCAGTCAGGATGGATTACTGGGAAGAACCGGGGGCTACCTGAGCCAAGGACTTCTATTTCCTTTCCTGAGATACAGTACCCCAGACTGGGCATAGTGGGGAAGGACTGTGTATGTTTGTGGGTGTTTTAAGGGACTTTAGGATTTTGATGAAGACATTAGGTCACTACTTTGTCTGTACAGCATTAAATAAACATTTCCTTTCCTTTTCACAAATCTCTGGCATTGAGAGACGTCTTTCCTATAGACAGCAGACATAACGGACCTGGGGGTTCATTTTGGGTACTAGTATGTTGCCTAGGCCCCACCTTGTTGTTCTGTAACAGTTTTAGAAAAATGTCACTCGGTGCCTACTGTGTGGGACCTGTGTTAGGGACTGGGGCATGGAGGACAGTAGGGCCCAGTCTCACTCAGTTTCTGGTCCTGAGAGCTACCAGACCAGGGTCAGGGTAGGGTGAGAAGTGAGGGGTGGTGAACTGATGAAGAGGCAGGAATAACAGAACCCAAGTCCTCAGGGCAAGGGCAGCTATGAAGGAAGACCCCTTGGGGAACAGGTGGCTCCATGGAGGGCCTGTCTACCCATCATGCCCCCGTTGCAGTGTTCTACCTCTTCAATAGCATCTCTCCCTCTCTGTTCAGCCTGGCAACAGGCCCTATTGCTGCCTTGGCGCTGGCCCCTGAGAGTGTCCCTGGGCCCCATGCCCTTGGCCCACAGCCCACCACGGCCACTTGTCCTTGGCGGGGACGTGCAGAACCTTCCTTCCCCCACTGCAGCCCCTGTCGGCCCCTGTCTCAAAGACAATCTGTCGTGGAATTCCAGTTGGAAGCAGATTAGAAGAGACCTGGTGCTCTGTTTTAAGTGGGAGCTGGCAAGTGCAGAGTCTTCCATTCTGCCCCCATTGTACTTGCCCCTGGAGCCCATCTCTGCAAGGTCAGGGTCAGCAGAACTCACTTCAGCAATGGAGGCCAGCTGTACCAGCCACCCCAGCTATCCCAAGGGCTGCTGCTCTTGCAGGACCCTCTCGAAAAGGGTGCTCCTGTCACCCTGCAAGAAGTGCTGCTCCTCCCATGGTCCCCATCCTCATGACCCCTCCCCACCACCACTGGGACCAGGTCAGAATGTGGGCTGTGACTCTACTGCCCCCTCACCTCCATACCAATCTCCATACCAGATAGCCAGGTCAGACTATTTCCTCTGTGCCTTCTCTATCCCTCGCCATTCACCTGCATCCAGTTTTTATGGAGCAGTATCTTCTTTTTCTTTTAAGATTTTATTTTCTTCATTGTCAGACAGAGGGGAAGGGAAGGACAAAGAGAAGGAGAGAAACATCACTTAGCTGCCTCTCACACATGCCCAACCAGGGACCTGGCCCACAACCCAGAATGTGCCCTGACTGGGAATCAAACCAGCGACTTTCGGTTCACAAGCTACAGCTCAATCCACTGAGTGACACCAGCCAGGGCTAGAGTAGTGTTTTCAAACAGGAAATTGTCTCAGGAAGTTTCCTCAATAAAAGCCTAGATAAGGAGTGGGCTACCCTTCCCAACTAGCAAGTCCATCTAATGGGGAGAGACAGCTGGGCCTGTGGGCTTTTCTGTGCTGGGGCAAGTCTCCTAAGCCCATCCACTTACTTGGTATGGAGGTGGAGCTGGTTTTCCAATAGGTATTAGAGAAGAGAACAGGGTGAGCCTGTGTATACATCATGGGGGCAGCTAGGCCTTTGGGCCCTGACAGTCATCACCCTGTGCCTGAAAGTCATCCTCACGTGACATTTGGCACAAATCGCCATCCCTGCTCAGAAGCTGATATCACTCTTCAGTGCCCACTGGATGGAGCCCACACTCCGTGTCCTGGTGTCCAGGCTCTTTCGGAGACTGCTTCTGTGGCCATTTTGAGCCTCAGTTCCTGCCAGCCCCTTCACGGAACAGCCATTCATCCTAGCAGGTGAACCGCACCCAACACTCCACACTTTTCCTGAACTGCTGGGTGGGACCAGGTTAAATGCAAGGAAGGTACCCATGTTACAGGGTGCAACCAAGAGGGGGGACCCCAAATGGGCATTTGAAATGGGGTCCAGAACTCAAGGTGTCCAGGAGATTTTAAGGTGTCTTCACCCCTTCCCCCACAGGTGTGAGTTGGGGGAAGGGGCACACAGAGCAAGAACATGCAGGGCAGCTTTGCAGCTAATCCGTGGCGTGGTCATTTAACATACCCATAGCCTTTGGCTGGTTGCTTAAATATGCTAAATAGCTATGGCCAGGCTCTAGGCCAGGGGGATGGAAAGGGATCTCCCCTCCAAGATGGGACTGGGAGGCAGGTCCCCTGAGGTACAGTGCCTGCCTGGGAGCTGGGAGAAGATAGGCTCCGTGACATGGGGTGACACCTGCCCAGACCCATGATGGTGACCAGAAAAGCTGGAGAAGACAGCAGATTGAGGACAAGTGTGCCCAAGTGTAGGAGGAGTCAGAAATGGGGCTGCAGAAGAAGATTGGCGCGGGGATTTAAACCCAGACACGGCAGCCATTGAGGGAGAACCATGCACAGCCCTGAGAGGGAGAACCATGCAGCTGTGGAAGTGAAGAGAGGATCATAGCTATTGCAGAGGGAGAACCACACAGCTTTAGCAGAGTGAAGACTCCTGCAGCCCTGAGAGGGAGAACCACGTGGCCTTGATAGAGTGGGGACTCTCCCTTCCCGCAGCCCTGAGAGAGAGAACCACGTGGCTTTGGCAGAGTGGGGACCCCCGCAGCTTTAGAAGGGGGAACCACCACCTGGTTTTAGCAGAGATCCCAGAGACTCAGCTGAGGGTGCCAGGAACCCAGAGAGGTCTCCCAGTTGAGATGGAGTACTGACTGGGAAGAACCAGAGGACTGCCTGAGCCATGGACTTCTATTTCCTTTCCTGAGATACAGTACTCTGGACTGGGCAAAGGGGGAAGGAAGGAAGGACTGTGTCTGTTTGTGGGTGTTTTTAGGGACTTTAGGATTTTTGATAAAGACATTAGGTCCCTACTTTAAGTTTGTATAGCATTAAATAAACATTTCCTTTCCTTTTCATGAATCTCTGACATTGAGAGATGTCTTTCCTCTGGCAGTGGACATAACGGACCTGGGGGCTTCTTTCAATAATAGTATATTGTCCCAGGCCCCCCCTTGTTGTGTTCTGTAACACCCAGGCCAGGGCAGGGCTTGTGGTGGGTATGTTAGAAAAGACAAGTATCTCAAGGTCTGGACAGTTCTAAATGCTCTTTCTTGCTGCGCAGCAAAGTGTTTTGTAGACAGAGCTGTAAATAGGTTGGACGGGCAGGAAGTCAACTGAATGATAGAAGCCAACTGCAAAGAAGCAACCAACATGTTGATGATCAAATGGTGTTTCTGAATAATGGCTAAGCCTACTCTCAGGAAGGCAAAGCTTTGGGTATGAATCCTGTTTTTCCTTTTTTTACTCGTTGCAAGTACATAAAACTACTTTGGTACAACCACGTCTTGCTTTGAATAGAGCACCCCAAACTTCGACCCCCTTGAGTTGGATAACGGGTATTCGCTCATGGGACTCCCCTGTACAGGCACCTGAGCCTCAGAGAGGAGAGGCCCCGTGTGGGGCCTCTGCTTCAGAGATTTCTGGAATCTACCCACCTGCCACTCTCCTCACCACCAACAATCTGACCTGAGCCATCATCTCTCATTTTTTTACTGTGATAACACCTCAGAAGTCTCCTCCTGCTTACTTACCTCCTCTTTTTTGAAAAAAAAATTTTATTTATTTTTAGAGAGAGGGGAAGGCTAACAACAATGCATGGTTGCTTCTCAAGCGCCATCTACTGGGGACGTGGCCTATAACACCA
Organism: Phyllostomus discolor; assembly: GCF_004126475.2. Taxonomy (NCBI): domain Eukaryota; kingdom Metazoa; phylum Chordata; class Mammalia; order Chiroptera; family Phyllostomidae; genus Phyllostomus; species Phyllostomus discolor. Next base: position 95,966,846 of record NC_050198.1, read on the forward strand.
GGCATGTGCCCTAGACCCTGAATGGAACCAGTGACCCTTTGATTCACAGGCCAGCACTCAGTCCATTGAGTCACACCAGCCAGGGCTGTCAGCACATACTGAATACACACATATTTACATTTGTACATATATATGCACACACAAAGGCTGCATGCACACATGTATGTGCATGTGGGAACCACATCTTTAAAATTTATTTTTACTGTGACCTTGAGGGATTTATTTTTCCAACATGTTATTGGAAAAAATTTCAAGCCTGCAGAAGAATTGAAAGAATTGTACAGGGAACGCCCACCACCTTGATTGTGCAGGTATTTTGTTTATATGGACTCATTGCACTTTGTCTCTTGATCTGCCTGTCAGTACATCCTATGTGCATTTCAGAGAGAACTGCAGCCATTAGTACCTTCACCACCAAACACTTCAGCCTGGACTTCCATGTTTGTTCACTTTTCAGGTATAATTTACATGCTGAGAAATGTGCAAGTCTTAAGTGTACGTTTGCTGAGTTTTGACAAATGAGTTTTTGACCTGTGTAACTCAAAGTTGTGTCAGGACAGAGAACGCTGTTGTCACCCTTAAAATTCCCACTGTGTCCCTTCCTTGTCAGTCCCCTACCTGAGGCCACCAGAGGTGTAACTTTTAGAAAAATTGTGGATTGGTTTTATGTGTTCCAGAATTACATGTACAGAGAATAATTTGATAAGTAATCACCTTTGTTTGTTTATTCGATACAAATTTATTTAGCACCTACTATATGCTTACAGACTATATGTGATGTCTTTTCACAAAAGGTAGTGAGTTCTGGACTGACCAAAAAGCCAAAGTATTTCTAGGCCTGGCCTGTGACCCCCTCCTCCACTCTGATCACATTGTCCCTGAGAGACCAGGGACAGCTGTGTTCCGGAACTCAAGGTAGTTTTGTTTACTTGTAACAAACAAGGGAGGTGGGGTTCCTATTTAAAGATCTGCCTCCCTGAAAAGGGAGGCTTAGTGTTCTTTGCAGCTGGTTACTTTCATGGGTTCAATTCCTGCCTGCTCATCCTGTTTACAGCTTTGGCTCCAAAATACTCTGCTACATTTTAACATTTAGCAAGAAATAACAAGCAGAACTGGTCAAATCTTGGGGCCCTTGTCTGATCTAACTGCCAGGCCTCAGAAAGAAATGAAGACAGACCTTGTATGTCCTGGACTCCTCCCTGCACCACCCCCAATCCACACAGGCTCTGCAGAGCTCCTCAGCAGCCCCCACTTCCCACACCACAGCTACACCTACGCTCTTCTATGCAGGTGTGCAGGGGAATGTCGTCACCTGATCCTGGGTCCACCAGAAGGGGGTGAAAGTGCAGTTGGGGGAGAGAGCTGCAAGGAACTGGACAAGTGGAGGCAGCACATAGTCTCATGATCCTGTGGAGGGGTGGGGATGCGGGCTGTGGGGCGTGGACACTGGGCAGGGACGGGAGAAGAAAGCTTTAAAAGAGGAAGTAGCTCCAGCCCCTGAGCATTTGGGATTGCGCAGTGAAACAGCTCTCACCTGGGCCTCTGGGGTCCTGGGCGCAATGGCCTGGCTGTCCAAGAAGGACCTCAAGATCGCCATGGAGGTCTTTGCGATCTTCCAATGGGCTTTCAGTGCCTGGCTTTTTGGTGAGTCTTCAGCCTTTGGTAGTGTGACCAACTCTCCGGGTTTGCCTGGGACGGAGGGGCTTTAGGGCTTAGCTGGATTTTTGATGCTAAAACCTAGATGGTCCCCAGCACTTCAGGATGGTCAGTCCCCCTGGCCTGTAGCCTGGCATAGCTGGCCGTGGTATTCGTGGATATACATGTGGGGGTGTATGGGTGCATATGGGTGTACACGCGTGTAAGGATTTTGCTGCTGATGTGTATGTTGGAGCTTCCGGGTGTACAGCAGGGCATGGAGGGTTGTTTGCGGAGAGTGGGAAGCAGCTCCGTGAGGCCAGCCAAGACAAAGGACTTAGCCGCACCCTGCAGAACGTGAGCAGACCATCGCGGGGCAGGCAGTTGTCCTGGTGACAGAGCGAAGCTGTAAAAACCTCTGGTGTGGAAGACTTCACCCATCTATCTGTCCACTATCCCCACCACGGACACCTTGAGCAAGTTAGTCATGTGCTGGCTGCTGCGTTCTATGTGTTGAAGCCGACCAGCCCTGTGGGCGGGGGGCCTGGACAGCCTTCTCATCAGTCTGGCGCTGCGGGCGGGGACATGAACTCAATTACCTACTAAGATATCTGGGCAGGAAGAATGCATGTGGGCCCTGTGCACCTCCCAACCCCAATGCTGAAAAGAGCAGTGTTAATCTAGGAATGACAGGCAAGCACAGCTGGAAGAGACCTGGGGAAATTCATATTAGGCACTTACTGTGTTCCAGGTATGTTCACATGTACTGTTTCCTTGTAGCGTCACATGAACGTGTGGTTGTCTGTCGTGCGCCCCCTACTGGAGACCTGGCCTGCAACCTTGGACTGGAAATCAAAACCAGCAACTCTTTGGTTCCGCTGGCTGGCACTCAGTCCTCGGAGCCACACCAGTCAGGGCTTGAGTTTACTCTTTTTCCCCCCACTTTTTTATTATTAAAGATCATATTTATCTTTAGAGAAGGGAAGGCAGGAAGAAGGAGAGAGAGAGAGAGAGAGAAACATGGTGTGCAAGAGAAACAGCGATTGGCTGTGTTTCTCACGCCCCTTGCTGGGGACCTGGCCTGCAACCCCGGGTGCCCATGACCCTAACTGGGAATCAGACTGGCCGCCCTTTGGTTCACAGGTTGGCGCTCAACACACTGAGCCACACCAGTCGGACAAAAGTCAAATAATCTTGTAACGAGTGTATTGAAAGCCTAAACTGCTGGCCTTTTCTCCTTCCTTAGATCTGTTTCTCAGAGGCAGCCATTTTCAACTTTGTCAGCTCTTGTCTTTCAGGAACTTACCTCTATATGTGTACATTTAGTTATTTAAACTTTCAAAATAATATTGCATTCTGAATTAACAATTAGACACTGTCTCTGACTTCCAAGTATGAAGATGAGAATTTGGCCCCATATTCTAGACTAGAATATGGGGCCCCATATCCATATACTAGATTCTCCTCTTTCACTGTTCTCCTCAGGGGGTTATAGCCAGGTTTTAGTTAAATGCGTGACTAGGACTTATTATCCACAATTGAGCTATTTAGTGCACTAAGGCTATTTTTCTTCCCTGTGCAACTTCTTTCCCCCAGCTCCTGTCTGGGAATTCACAATTATCTCATTTAAAATTTCTTTAGTTATCTGTTAGAGATGCTTTAGTAACCACTACATATCCAAACTTTCCATGGACATGTCCCTCTCTGTTTGTAGGAACCCACTGGGAATCTCTAAGCCCCGCCCCACCCATGCCCCTCTTCATTGCCTTGGGGTCTGATGACTCCTGTCACAGCCTGGTCTCTTGCACAGCTCCCGTCTACTTGCCTGATCCTGAGAATGAGTGTCTCCTTCAATTTTGTGTCCTGGGCACCTTGTTTGCCTCACCCTAGTCCCAGCCCTGTTCATTTCCTTTCCTAGCTGGGTCCCTTTTTCCCTGGATCCCATGCCCTCTCTTGTCTTAGTTTACTCTCTTATTCTGGTGGCGCACTTCTTCCAGGAGTTTCCTGAGAAAGGGACATGCGAGACAAACTGAGACTGAGATGACCTTTATTCTACTTTGCACTTGATTAAGAATTAGGCTGCCCCTGGCTGGCCTGGCTCAGTAGATTGAGTGCCAGCCTGTGAACCAAAAGGTCGCTGGTTGGATTCCCAGTCAGGGCACATGCCTGGGTTTCAGGCCAGGTTCCCAGTAGGTGGAGTGAAAGCACTGCGTGGGTATGGCTGAGGGTGTGTGCATCAAGGTTGCGCAGAACTGCACAGGGAGGGCAGGTATAAGGGAGTGTTCACAATTTCCTAACTCTGGGCTGAATGTCTTCCAGTGACCACCGTGGTCTCTGTCAACCTCTACCTGGTGCTGTACACGCGGTACTGGCCTATCACTGTGGTCATTCTCATCTGGCTGGTTTTTGACTGGAAGACCCCTGAACGAGGTAAGGGCCCTACTGGGGCCACTACTGTGTTTCCTCTTCCTAATCCCGAGAGGCTTGGGCCAGTCCCCAAGCAGCCTTCAGCCTGTCCCTGCCTGGGCTACAGAAGCCGAGGGCGGGGGTCTTTTCTGGGGGTTAGAAAGCCCAGGTCAGAACTGCAGCAGGGGAGGGGAGGGGTAGCTAGTTAAGTAGAAAGCTAGGCCGCCCTGCATTGGCCATGACCTACCATACTCCATTCTGGTTGTCAGTGAAGAGGCCAGGAGGCAGCAGGGGGCAGCAGAGAGTACCTTGTGGTGGGCCCAGAAGCGCTCTGAAGGAGATGGTGGGGGTAGTAGGCACAGCTTGGCTACATGTGCTCTATTTTCAGGTGGCCGCAGGTTTCTCTGTGTGAGGCGCTGGTCCCTGTGGAAACTGTACTGTGATTACTTCCCACTCAGGGTGAGCAACCCCATATCTCCACTTGGGCCCTAGGCCCAGCCCTAACTCCGTTACCTGTGGTTGGGGCAGGGTGGGAGTTGGGACAGCATTCTCATGTGGGCCCTCGGGGACAATGACTGCTGGAGTTGTGCGTTACCCCAGCCTGCGGGCCAGGCACAACAGCCCTTCCCCTTCCAGGTCTCTGGCCGGGAGGTCTCTTCTCTTCCCTGGTCATACCTGTCCTGGCAACTCTTTCCTCCACAGCTTTTGAAGACTCATGAGATCTCCCCCTGCCTCAACTATATCCTTGTCTACCACCCTCATGGGCTCCTGTGCCATTCAGGCTTTGGTAACTTTGCCACAGAGGCTTCAGGTTTCTCCAAGATCTTTCCTGGCATCACCCCTTATGTGCTCACACTGGGAGCCCTTTTCTGGGTGCCTTTCTTCAGAGACTACGTCATGTCTACAGGTGAGTGGGCTCTTCAGACGGGAAAACAAAAGAAAAATGACTCCCACCCAGAGCAGTGTGGTTGCGTGCATTGGGCATCATCCTGAGAACCAAAAGGTCACGTGTTCGAATTCCAGTCAGGGCACATGCCTGGGTTGTGTGCCAGGTCCCTGGTTGGAGGCAGTATGCAAGAGGCAACCACACATCAATGTTTCTCTCCTTCTTCTCCCTCCCTTGTCCTCTTGCTACTAAATAAGTAACTAAATAAAATGGCTCCCTGAGGAAGAAGTGCTGGGGGAATGGGTGAGCAAGGATACCTCTGCGAGCCCATCTGGTCTTCAAAAGCTGCCCCAGGCTCACCTGCCTGAGATGAGGCCTTCTCTCTGCTCTGAAGAGCTTGGCAGGAAAGCTAGGAGGTTTGGGAAAGAGCTCACAACCTTTTGCCTTTTTCTGTCTGCCAGGGTTGTGCTCCGTGAGCCAGGCCTCCATCGACTATCTGCTGACCCAGAAGGGCACGGGCAACATGCTGGTCGTGGTAGTCGGTGGCCTGGCTGAGTGCAAGCACAGTGTGCCGGGTTCCACCACCCTGTTCTTGAAGAAGCGGACTGGGTTCATCCACAAGGCCCTCCAGCACGGGTAATGCAAGTTCTGGTCTAGACCAGGGAGAGCCGTCCCAAAAGCGCAGCAGGGCAGGAGGAAGGGATTTTGAGGAAATTATACCCCTAAACAGGGGGTGAAGCTCCTTCTGTGTCATACAGCTTGGACCAGGTCCTCGAAGCATTTCTGCTTAAGGGCTAGAGGGCCAGTCCGAGCCCGATGTCCCTCACAGTAGCCTGTCCTCTAGGCCTGTCCCTCTGAAAGGTGACCAGCTACCACCCCATCTCAGAGGGTGCCAAAATGGCTGTGTGCGTTCAAGGGAATAAAGCATATGTGAAATGTTCCTTGAATCTCTCTTCCCATGTTTCAGGCCTGTGGGTTCACAGGGGAGGGGGGACTTGCTTCCTTGGGCTTGCTATTACTCTGTCCCCACAGGATGTCTGGGGTACACCATGGGGCCCTCACACTGAGCCTGGACCTAGGCCCAGCTGAGTTAGGGGTGGAGGAGCCCATAGGCAGAGCCAGAGACCACTTGGTGGTGTAGCATGTCAGGCTTTGAGCAGGGTCCTTACTAGTCTGGCCATCCAAAGACACACCTTTCCTCCACAGGGCGGCGCTCGTCCCTGCCTATGCCTTTGGGGAGACTGAGCTGTATGGTCAGCACATTTTCACTCCCGGGGGCTGGATCAGCCGCTTCCAGAAGTGGTTCCAGCGTTGGACACACGTCTATCCTTGTGCTTTCTATGGGCGCGGCTTCACTGAGAACTCCTGGGGCTTCCTGCCCCATGCTCACCCCATAACCACCGTTGGTGAGTAGGCCTTTTGCTGGCAGCCTCGTCTGGGATGCAGATCCAGTTCCAAGGCTGAGCTTTGGCTTTGACGGTGTCCGGGCACGGGGAGGCTGCCTGGGGTGGGTGGTGGTGGAGTGGTGAGGATGGGGATGAGCTGGGCTGGAAGACGGAGGCCCATTCTGTGACATGAGCTGTTCTGATGCTTCTCTCGTCCTTCTCCATCTCCCTTGGCAGTTGGGGAGCCTCTGATAGTGCCCAAGATCGAGAAGCCGAGCCAGGAGGTGGTGGACAAGTACCACGCACTCTACGTGGAAGCCCTGCGGAAGCTGTTTGACAAGCACAAGACCCAGTATGGCTTCTCAGAGAGCCAGGAGCTCGTGATAGTTTGAGATATCCCCTTGCTGCCTCGGCCTCGCTGGAGGATGTGGAACCAGTAAACGGGACAGAAGTCACCTATGGGGGGCTCCTGCTCCTGATCTGGCCAGTCCTCAATGTGAGGAGGGGCTGCCCTTTCAGCTCTTTTCTGAATCCCCAATTCTGCCTCTCATCTGTCTCCTCTTTCCAAGCTCCTCTCTGCCTTTTCCTTGGGACTCCAGGGGAAGGCCTTGAGGAAACTGATGCATATAATAAAAAGCTCATCTGCATACTGCTTGTGCTCCGACTTGTATGTTTGAGGGCCTGGGATCCCCAGACGCCTTTCTCTAGCTCTGTAGCAGCTCCATCTCCTCATGTCAGAGTCCAGTAGGGCTGGGTGTCTTGAGACCCAGTGGGCTTTGAGTGCAAGCTCCACCCCCATCAAGCCATGTGACTTGGAGCAATCAGTCACCTATGAGTGTCAGCTTTCTCATCTGGAAAATGGGACTAAGGATCCCTCCTTTGCTTACCTCAAATGATACTCCGTGTGACTGAACTTTGTGAATGGGGAGAACTACACAAAATTATTCTGTGACCATTTTGCCCATTTCCTGTCCCTCAGCAAGAAAAAAAAAGCCCTAAATTTGGCATCTGAATGTTTCAAACAAAGTGTACAGTGTAGGATCTTGTCAGCAGTCCTTTGAAACTTTTAAGTAATCAATACCCTCTACCACCGCCAGTCCACTCTCAGTTTTTATGTCATAGGGCTGTAATAGAATGGCTCAGGCCCAGGCCTAGTCTTCTCTTTCCCCCAGCAACTCGCTTATCCTTGCCTGCCTCCTGGACTCTGCCCTGTGTTAGAGTCAGCCATCTTGCTTAAAATGGAAGTGAGGTGCCTGGCTTCTGGCCACCGTAAAGCTCCCCTGGATGGTGAGTCTTCTGGACTCTTTGCCTGATGATGGCTGGCAGTAGCAGCTTACACAGTTTGGCCCATGGCCCCCTATTCCATTCCTCTTGGGTGAATGCCACTCAGTCCTTGTGATTTACCTGCATTGACTTGTCAGTTCAGTCTAGAACATCCTGTATATTCACCAGTATGATCAGCTGCCTCTGCCTGGGTGCCTGCTTCTGGTGGTATCTGTACACAGTAGGGCAAAGAAAGGCTTCCGCTTCTCTTGTCTCCTACTTCCCTGGGCCTGAGGTGACATTTTCCCTGAACCCTCGTAGGGTGTTTTTAATCTGGCTTCCCTAAAGAAAAAAAACAAACAAACAAACCCACAAATGTATTTCCTACCTAAGGCAGCCAGAGGACCAGCTTGGGCCCCAACACCCAGCCTGTGCATACCTGGGCACTGATTTGTGAGAGGCTACAGTGTGTACATTCCTGCTGAAGCATCACGTTCAATTATGTACACAATGGTGGCAAAGGCTGCTGGGATTGAGAAAAGTTGGGTGTTCCTGAGCTGCTACCTGGTCCTATTCCTGTGAGCCTCTTGCCTCTTTTTAGCCCTCACAGGGCTGCTTGTGCACAGAGCTTCCAGCCAAGTGGTGGATGCAGTGTGGTTGGGCAGAAAGTAGTGGGGTGGGTGGGAGTCAGGCCAGGCCAACACACTAGATCTGGGGTCCCCAACCCCTGGGCCAGAGGCCAATACTGGTATGAGGTCTGAGGTCTGTTAGGAACCAGGTTACACAGCAGGAAGCGAGTGGCGATGGAGTGAAGCTGCATTCTGCTCCTCATCACTCACCTTACAGCCTGAGCTCCACTCCCCACCCTGCCCCCGCCCCAGCCAAATCTGTGGAAAAAGTGTCTTCCAAGAAACCAGTCTCTGGTGCCAAAAAGGTTGGGGATCGCTCACTAGACGGAGTTGAAAGTGACTGAATGCCATACACTGGAGTGCTACACAGAACTGTTCTCTGCCAAATGTTTTTGCCCATTTCCTATCTGTGAGCAAACAATGCCCTAGATTTCACGACATTTCAATGTTTAACAGTAAGTTTACAGTGTAGGACCTTGTCAACAGTTCTCTGAAAATCTATGTAACCTTCCTAGTTGGGTGAGCTACTTAAACTCTTTGACATAGGTCTCCTTGTCTGGGAGACTGGTGGATGTCATAGGGAGCCAGCAGCTTGATCTACCCAAGCTGCTTTGGGCCCAGGCCTGCAATTTGTGTTATAGAGATCACAGCCTCGAGCTGATGTCAAGACCTGTAGCACACTGGACATGCAGTTATAGAAGACCTAGGGTGACGGGGATGGGGGCGTGTGGTCCGGGGCACCGAGAAGAGGCGGCATATTCTGACAGGAGATCGGGACCCCCTTCCTTCATTGCCCCTCTACCATGGAGGACTTGGAGGCCATGGAGGTCTTTCCTCCAGCTGCATGTGGCATTGGTTGCAAAAAGACACCTGGCAGGTAGGAACTGTTCAAACTGATATGAAGAACAGAGGGGGAAAAAGCTTTATTTGCAAAGAATAAACCATTAATTTACACAAACTTACATCCCAATTTATATACATTATGTATAGCCTATATACACAGTATCTCACACTGGATGCTGACCCCCAAAGCAGCACTGGCCTGCTCCAGGCCATTCTCACAACACAGCCCACCCCCCACCCCAGCCGGAAGCTTTTTAAATAAAGAAATGACACACCGCAACTCCCCTTGGAGAGTGCCCTGACACAGATTTAAACAAACAAAAAAATCCGGTCCCTTCTTTGTGCGCACATGGCCTAGGGGAGCCTCCAGGCAGGAACAGGACCTGAGGCAGCGCCATGGTGGCTTCAGGACTTCCTGGTTGTTAGGCCAGTGCAGAACTTTCTAGTCCAGAGGCCGCAGCTGGGAGACTGCCTTAAGGGAGGAAAGAGCTCCGATTAAGACTGAGCTCTGCTCTCCCTGCCTGGCCAGGCTCCTGAAGGGGGCCAAGCACTTCCGGCCTTGAGTCTGGGGGTGGAAGAAAGAAAGGGGCTGTGCGGGACAGGAACATTCTGTCCTCCCACCTCTGCTGAGTCTGCCAGTCCCAACTCCTTCACCTTGGGCGGGTCACCTTCCCTGCCTTAGGCCTCAGTTTCTACTTGAGTAACAAGGGGTAGAATATGGGCTGGGCAGGATTCCCTCCAAAAGCCGTCCTGGCTTTAAATCTGAATGGATCTGCATCCACCAAAAGTTCCATGAAACACATGTTCTCACGCGTGGATGCCAGTCTTTTTTACCTCCAGGGTTCCTAGTGTTTTCCTGCTCAGCAGAAGAAATTTGGCTCAGGATGGATGAAGGGGCAAATGAGACCAAGACTGTATTTCCCCAGGAACCCGTAACTGAGCGGCCCTGACAGCTGACTTTGGTGCCAGCCTTGGCCTTTCAAGGCTAAGCAGCTGGCAAAAGCTCCTGCCATGTGATTCTCCTTCAAACCTGTCACCCACCTGCTCACAAGTGTCCTTGTCCCATTCTCCGTGCTAGATTTTGCATTCCTGTGAATTCCCATCAGCATAATTCCAAATAGCCAATCTATGTCCATATTCTCTTATTAATAAATTGCTTCATTACTTTGCCAGTGAACTTTGCTACAACAGGGCTCCCCAGCTACCTATTGCTTCCTTCTTCATGCCCCTCCCTCTAGGGTTCCTTATGAATAAAGGGTTTGTGTGACCTCCTACCTCCCTTATAATCCCTTCCATATCAGGAGAATAGGACAGGTGCCTGAATGCCCTTTAGGATTATAGCCTTTTGGCTTTTGGACTAGCCCGCACGCTTTCCTCCATCCCTGAGAGATCCTGGTGGTAGAGTTCTCTGTGGTGTGGTAGAAAGAGGTAAGGAGTCCCTCGGTGGCTGTGGGAAGCAGCCAGCTCCTATAACCCAACTGTAGCATCACTAAAGAAGGAGTCTCCTTGCAGCAGGGGCTCTGTACCTCACGCTTGCTTGGTTCATGGCTGGGTGAAAGGATACAAAAGTGACATGTCAGCTCTTGTGGGCACCGGAGGCCTGCTGCTTGGATACGGTGCCAAGACGGATCTGAATGCAAGAGCTCTAAAGCTGATGGCCGCCTCCCACAGAAACAGCCTTCCTTTCTGCCACAGAGCCTCTGGGAGCCAGGAAAATGGGCATCACCATCAGGGAAAGAAAGGGGCTTCTCTGGGTTTCTCCCTACAACCCACAAGGTTTTTCGGCCCTTGTTACCATTGTTATCGGTTTTCTCTGGGCCGCAAATTCAATGCAAAGCTGTGGCTCAATGGAATAATTTTGGAGTCAAACCTTGTGGAAGGAAGCCCCAGGCTGGTAGGTTCAGTGGGGTGAGATCCTGGTTGAAGCACTGAAAGTCTCTGAGCCTCGTCTAAACAGTAGGATTTGTGATTTTATTAAAGGAGAGGGTAAGAGAGAAAGTACCTTCCCAGTTTGAAGGAGAAATTTTCATCTGTTCCTGCTGCAGTGGAGGGCTGTGTAAGGCACGTCATAGGAACCAGGGCCAGACACATGCCTCGGGCTTGCTTCCCCGGGGGTTGCAGGGCTCTTATTAAGCAGCCAGGCAGCGCGGTTGCTTAGAAAGAGAAGGCACAGCTGAGACACGGAGTACATGTCGTTCTTGGTCAATTTCAGCTGCCCGAAGGAGTTCCCTCCCCATCTTCTCAAAAGGAAACATGTTGCAGCAGCAAGAGTAGCAGACTGTCCAAGGCTGGCCCTCCCAGTTTGGGGCTGAACCCGGCACCCAGGCGCCAGGCTGGGCCCGGGCATTTAGAAATAAGGCCCTAGCACAGTCCCACCATAGGGCCTTGTGGGAGGCTCAGGGAAGTGGCAACTACAGGGCAGAGGTCTGCCCCAGGGCCCTAGATGCTGGGTCCTTCGGGGCCTCAATGCAGGGGAGTGGGCCTGGGATCCATGCAGATGCTGCTCCACTGCAGCTTTCTGAAGCCAGAACGAGGAAATGCTGGGTTAGCAGGGCACCGGCGGCTGTGCTTTCAGATAGGGCCTGGGCCAATGCCCACTTGCCTTGCAGCAAACTTGAAAAAATACCCCGTTCTATCCACCTTGCTGATGCCCAGGGGCAGGTTGGGAGTTGGGCATTTTAGCTGGCTATTAAAGCAGCTGCCTACATACCGATATTGGCAGAGGCTTCTGGAGATCGTCGAGTCTGATGCTTTGCCTCCAGACACAACCTCGACTAGATGAATATTTGTGTTGCTTAACAAATGGAAGGTTCTGTTTGTGCCCTGGTATCTAGAGAGTATCTCAGACTCACGTAAGCATAGGTCCCAGCTTAGGTGCCTGTCTCAGACAGAGGTAGGCCCTGTGGAGAAAGACACAGGAGGGTCTAGCCAGGCTGGGGAGGGGTGGGTGGGGGAGCAACTAGGAAGGGACCCAGGACGTTTTCTGAGCCTAAAGCACAGCTGTAAACAAAGTGAAAGACATGTGGCCCCAAGTCCGGCTCCAGGTTCTTCTGCAGGCAAGTTTGTGGCCATTCCTTGCACTTGTTTCAAGGAGGAGCAAACCTCCTGTCCCCAAAGCCTGTCAAGCTGCTGACCTGGCTCTTGGCCTGAGGGAGAAGAGCTCTCTGACCCTCAGGCTGGCTGCAGTGTGCCACAGCAAGAACGCTTCCACTGCCTGGGTCACAGGCCTGGTGGCAGGCTTCTCTCTTGGTCTCTGCCACAGGCACTGGCCTTTCCCCTCCCCACCCCTCTCCTTAGGCTGCAACAATCCCCTCCAGCCCCGCCCCTGCCCCACCCCGACCCCGAGAGGAGCCGCAGCCCCCCTTGGGGGTCAGAAGTTTGCCCGCACAGTCTGGAGCACACCTCCGCTTCCTCTCGCCTGCTGTCCTGGACCCTCCCTTTAGTGCAACAAACAGTAACTGCCAACAGGGACCTTGAGGTGGAAGAGTCAGTGCCGTAAGGCAGTCCACGTGGAGACAAGGAAGACAGTTTGATTCACGTAAAACCTGGGGCTCCATCAACTGTCCCGTTAGCTCAAGGTCATTCTGGCCAGGCAAGCAGGCCTCGCCGTACCAGAATCACTGGGGAATAAATAGCAGTGGGACATTTCTCTCTGCAGCTGCCATGCCCATATACCTCACTCCACAGCAGCACTTAAGAGCTTCTGTGGGGAGATCCCAGCTCCCAAACCTGGGACGGGGACACGGGCAGGGGCAAAACAGGGGGAATCTAGGATGCAGGGGCCTCGCCCAGCCTGATGGCCCCGAAAAAGGTGGTGTGCTTGCTCATGTTGATGGAGATGTCGGCGTGCACCATCTTCACGGCGATCTTCTGCCGTGCTTTGAGGAGACAGACGCCCGCGGTGTAGCAGGTATTGTAGTTGGTCTTGCCCGTCTCAATGCTGCGGGTGCACTGCAGAAAGGGCTTCTCGTCCACCACCACCTCATAGCTGGCAAAGTCGGTGAAGTTGATGTAGTACACCTGGGTGAGAGGCAACGAGAAGAGATTGGGGGAGAGAGGAAGGAGGGCAGGGACCTTCTCAGAAGAGCTGCCTCTTCCCTTTGTGAAGGGGCAGTGCCACTTGTAGGCCCACTAGGTAGCTGACAGGAAAGGCGGGGGCCGACAGGCTTAGAGTCTATGCTTCCCCCACCCTGCCATGGGGCTCAGATGGCTGGGCCAATCTTTCTTGCAGCAGCATACCAGCTGTAAACTCTGAGGGCAAGAAGTGTACCTTATTGGCCTCCCACCCCCTGCTGGGCATGAAGCCCCAGGCTGTGCACGCACACAGGGGGCTCAGTCAGTGCAGCAGACACGCTTGAATACAAACTAGCTTCCAGTCCCAAGGGCTATTTGTGGATAAATGGAGAGGAGACAGTGACAACTCGCCCTTTCTTCAGCCCTTTTGCAGCCAGCCCCTGCCCCTGTTGTGTTTCTCTCGAATCCTCACCCGGTCCCTTGGCCCCTTCGTCTGATGTCTGAAGAAACAGATGCAGAGAGGTGGAGAGGTCTCCAACATTAATGAGATGAGGAATTTGGAAGGGCAAAACCCAGGCCCCTAACTTTACTTTGTGGCTGGAAGACAGTGTGAACCTGTCTTCAAAGTCCCGATGTCAGGGGGATTTTCCCAATTTGCACGGTGTCCAAAGCCTGAGGTGAGTCCCAATTCTCTCCTAGGCCTGAAAAGTTAATTTGTTTATCCTTCACTAGCAAGCTTTGATCCGCCCCACCCCGGCTTAGGACAGATGCCCCACAGGACATTGGGATTACACTCACCTGTCCCCCTTGGGATCGTGGCCCTCATCTGTCACCCTAACTCACTTTATCAAACATTGCTCCCTCCACCAGCTCTTCCGCAGGGAGCAGTGTATTCAGGTGCCACCCAATTTCTTGGTCAGCACCCAGCCTGTGCCAGGGTGCTTGGTGGAGCAAATGCTTATTAACCCACCTTCTCTGGCCACTCTCCTGTGAGGCCCTTCTGCCAGCTCCACAGTCCTTCTGTCCATCTGCCTGCTTGCTGCCCACCCCACAGAAGCCCCAACCTCGGGGCTCTTCTATCTCTAGCTCTGAGGAGCCATGTAGTGAAGGCAACGAGCAGGTGTGTGGGAGTAGGGTGGCAGACCCGGTGACTGGGCCCAGACAGGACAAGGATAAAAACAGAGGGAGAAAAGGGCTGGAATAATGACAGCAGGAGGAGGCAAGAATAACAGAGAAACAGAAAGGAAGAGAAACAAATGGGAGAAAGAGGAAGGAAGGATAGTCAGAAAAGGTTTTTGAGGCAGAGAGAAAGTGCACAGGAGCCCTGTTCATTTCAAAGTTGGCAGTGTGGGGGGAAGAGATTCTCAGCAGCCCTGGAATGGGGGGACTGAGCCAGAGTTCAACTTGGGCAGTAGAATCAAACAGCTTGGGGGGGGGTAGGGGGTGGGGAGGGGAGAATAAGGGTCCGGGGTGCTGTAGGATGGGATTGGGTGGCAGTGTCGGAGGGGGCTCTTTTCAGTCTTTCAATGGTATCTGGCTAGGAAAAGCCCCCAAACGGCCCCTTTCTTTCCTCTGTTTAACTCCCTCCCCGAGCAGTGCCCCCACCCCCCTCACCCGCCAAAGCAGAAAGTTAGCCATTGGCTGGTCTTGGCTGGCTCCACAGTGCCCCTATGTGGCTTGCACCGGATCTGCATTCTGGATATAAGAAGAGTTAGGCCTGAGACCGTACTCACTTCTACCTGACTATAGATGAAGTACGTGCCGTCCACCAGTACCTCCAGCTCCCCGCTGCGGGGATGTAGCTTAAACACCTTGGGGTTCATAGTGATGCGAGACCAGTCATTGAGCACTCCACCTGAAAGATCTCAGTATGAGAGAAGGGCAGTCACTCAGTACATGTCAGAAGAATCTGGGCAACAGAAACAAGAGATCTCAAACATGCACAACCCCCACGCCCATCCCAGTGCTATTTGGCAAGCCCAGGAGACCCGAACTGTAAGAACAGCATTTGGAAGCACAGAAAAGTTTTCTGCCTATAAAGCAGCTGCCAGGTTGGCCTTAGGTCCCCTGTTCCCCTGTCTGTCTCCCCCTCTCCTTCCCTGACCACCCCCTTCCCCATCTGGAATGGTCTTTAACCAACACCTCCTAGCTGGAACTGGGGGTGGGCAGTAAGAGAGTGGGCACACTGACCTATTTCCTTTGTTGTCTTGGCGCCTGCACAGGCAAAATTCAGACACTGAGTGGCAGGCTAGCTCTTATTATTCAATTTTATTTCACCAGCCACAACTCCTAAATCCCCCTATTGTCTTATAGGTCCGTAGATTTTCTCCTTCTCCGTAAGAGACTCCTCCACACCCACTCCTTTCTGGAAAGCCTCGCTGGGCTCCCAGGAAACCGCTTAGCCTAAGGAATTGTCTCCCTGGAGAACGTTAGGAATCAGGGTGTGTGAGACCTCATAGCACCCAGAGATGGTGACCGTCAGTAATAAGGCCCCACAGGGGAGATGGGGGTTGATGAGAGGGAGGGGCAGACTGCCAGTAGCATCAGAACCAGCCACCGGGGACGGTGAGGGTGTCTGGGAGCTGAGGCACCCCCCGGCAGCACTTCTGTCTCTCAGCTCAGCCCACTCAGGGTGGAGGGGCCATCACGCCACCCTGGCTGGACACGGGAAACCAGCACACGAGCGCGGAGGAAGCGCTTCCCTTTCCATCTGGCAGAAAGAGGGGGCTGCCTTCCACCCCAAAAACCATCCATTCTCCACCCAAGAGAGGACGTTTTGAACACCTGTCCTTGGCTAGACTCAGAAGGCGTGAGGGAACTGCCCTTCTGGAAAAGGCAGTCATTGCCCCTTGAGGCGATAAGTAGATGGGAAAGGAGTTAGGAGGAGATGTCCTGGTCCAGCCTCTTCAAGACTGCTCTGCATGATGGTGCCCCACACCCGCCTGCCCCATCCCCTCCCAGTGGAACTAAAGATCAGTATAGACTGCTACTGGGAACTGGCCTAGAGGGTTTGGAACTAGACGTGTGATGCAGCAGTTAGTGGGAGCAAAATCAGTAGCTTCTGGCATAGAATAAACACTGAGGCCACCCATGTGGAAACCCTAACATGTCTATTTCCTGCTTGTCTCAGTCCTCCCTGGAGAGATGGTGGTCACGGCTCCCTACCACAGCCCTGGGGCCCAAGGTACCTGGTCCCGGCAGGACCACTTGGGCTTTGGTACCATTCTGCTCTGACGTGTATTTCTGAGGCTATTAAGTCAGGCACCCAGGTAGCAGCACAGCATATAGCTGGGCCCAGTCCTTAAGAAAGCTCAGCCATGCCCTGGCTGGTGTAGCTCAGTAGACTGAGCACCAGCCTGAGAACCAAGGAGTCTCCAGTTCGATTCCCAGTCAGGGCACATGCCTGGGTTGTGGGCCAGGTTCCCAGCAGGGGGCACTCAAGAGGCAGCCACACCTTGATGTTTCTCTCCCTTTCTTTCTCTTTCCCTTCCCCTCTAAAAATAAATAATAAATAATCCTTAGAAAGAAAAAAAAAAAGAAAGCTTGGCCCAGCCAGTTCAGGACTGGGGCTGGGCTCTTCTAAGCTGTCCTCATTGTAGCACCTTTCTGAACCTTCCTTTCCTGTACCCGCACTCACAGCCCTTCCTTTCCCCTCCAAGCTCTGTACGCATCTGGCACCTTGGCTGGCCTGCTGCTTCCCAAGGCTCCTGGGCGTTCATGCATTTCGGCTTTGTGCACTCTGGGGACTGGCCATTATTTCAAAGGACCGTTCTTTAATGAATGTCCGGGTCTCTTTGGGGAAGACAATAATCGTACTCATTTGGTGGAGCACACTCACACAGTGCATTGGAAAGGGTCAGAGGGATGCAGTTTTGAATCCCAGCTCCCGAACACAACTGAAATCTTGGGCCAATTAAATAACCTCTCTGAGCTTTAGCTTCAGTCTCCATAAGAAGGAGCTAATACCTACCTCACAGGGTTGTTGTGAGGCTCAAATAAAATAAAAGACAAAGAAAGCATGTGGAAAACTCTCAAGGACTATACAAATATAAAGCAGCAGGATTTATTATGGTATTACCCAATCTCCCAGGGACTCTGTTTCCCCAGTTTTTGAAAGTGGGGATTACATTAAATCAGTGTTCCTGAGCCTCCTTAAACTTATTTTCCCTTTCTTTAGACACTAGCATCGCACATTTCCCGGAGAGTCTAACATGCAGTCTGCCTCCCTGTGCAGAGCTGTCGGAGAGGAATTTACATTTATGTAGTTTTCCCTTCTCTGATTTGCACTGTGAAAATGTCGATCAAACTCCATATATCCCCTCTGGGTGACTCTGATGGAACCTCCATCTCCCAACAATTCCTGGTCTACATGGTACCTAAAGTGCCTTTCAGCTTTCTGAGCGGTGTTTCGAGTTGCAATTTGGGTTGTAGCAACCAGTTTTGATACAAGCCATTACCCAGGACAGACAGCAGAGGGCAACATGAAGTAAGGAACGGCCCTAGTGCTCTGGATACCTCAGGGCCCCGGGAGGAAACAGACTGGGTGATGATTTGGAAGCTGGGGGTAAGGAAGAGGGGAAGCCCCTCTTAGCGAGAGAGTCTCCTTGGACTCTTACCATTCTTGACTTGAATTGCAGACCCTTGGCCCTGCAGATGCACCACAGCTGGCTGGAAGGATAAGAAGGATAGAGAGAGGAGTCACGGTGAGAAATGACAGCTCGCTCAGCCACCCGTTTCCATATTTCCACCTCTGACTTCCAGTTTCCTTTTGGATTCCAATTCTGATCCTTCTTCCCTATCTCGGGATGCTAGTGACCACAGTGAGGCTGGGGAGGGGTGTCATATGATTTTGTAGTTCAGCCACTTCCTAGTTCCGTGACCGCAGCCACACGTAGTACCTCTGAGCCTCATTTCCCTAACTGTAAAATGGGAATTAGAAGAATCCCTTGGCCTCCCTCACAGGGATGTCTGAAGATCAAATGAGGTGATGGATACAAAATTGCCTTGGAAGCCATCAAGCACAGTGCAGCTGTGCAGATTTAACTGTGGCCAAACAGCTGTAGCGCGGGAGGCCGAGATGAGACAAGGCAGGGCAGTAGAACCTGCCAATAGAGACAGATTAGGAAGCTCAAAGACTAGGGAGGAGCCCTGCAGACCGTTAAGGCAGAAAGGAGCCCAGGCTGGCCTTGGCCTGGAGCTGGTTGGCTGGTTGTCAAGGACATACTCTTCAACTTCTAAGCTCCTGATCCCTGGCGGTCTGAGTGCTGACAAGGTGTCTGGGGCGGCTGAGGGAGTGGGAGGCCCAGGTGAACAAGGCCTGTCTGGCCGCGCATTTTAGCTGCCTGCTGTGTGTAGATACGGGACCCTCTATCTCATGTGCAGTGGGGAGAAACGGGCAGGGAGCAGAAAGACAAGAAGACTGGATTCCCTTAGCTCAAGGCAGGCCCAGGGGAAAAGATTTTCTATTCATGGAGATGAGAGGGGGTTGTGAGTGAACAACCTCAGAACCTCCACGGTATCCTCACAAACAAAAAGCCTGGCAAATTTAACAGGGAGTGCACTGAGAGGTGGCCATAGCCTGAGGCTTGCCCCGCTCCCCGGGATGGGAGCAATTCCCAACCAACCTGGTTTTCTCGAGTTCCAGCTTTATCAGCAGCACCTGCAAAACAGGACAGGACAATCAGGGGCAAGCCTTGTCTTCTGGCCTTCCTCCTCCCCACCACAGCCTGAGGAGGGAACCTTGTGATGGGAGAGGACACTCCTTCCGTTTCACTTGTCCCTGACCCGTATCTCCAGAGGGCCTGGCACCCAGCAGGGAAAGTGGCCTCTTGCCAATGCTGGCCCAAGGCAAGTCCCACTGAGCACCCACAGACATGGGTGAGAGAGCATTCCTGTCATTGTGTGACTCCGAGACCATGCTACTTGCTTCTTTTGACTTTTGCTTCCCTTCTATTAGTTTTCTTGGTAAAGTGCATTGCCATTTGGAAATACCTTACATCTTTAATTGTCTCCCTCTCTTCTAGGACATAAACTACGAGAACAGGGACCACTGATCAATATATCTTTTACACATAGAAAGTGCTCAATTAATATTCCTGGAAAGACTGAATGAAAAAAAAAAAATCTGCCAACTCCATGCCCTGTGGCCACCGTAATACTGATTAGCCCCATTTGAACTGAGTCAAAGGATCTGAGTCCTGCTGCAGAATTCTTGGACCCAGATGAGTCAGTGGCAAAGAGTCCATTTGTTTAAAACCCTACAATACAGTCCTGGCTGGTGTTGCTCAGTGGACTGAGCACTAGCCTGTGAACTGAAAGGTTGCCAGTTTGATCCCCAGTCAGGGCACATGCCTGGGTTGTGGGCCAGGTCCCCAGTAGGGGGTGTGCAAGAGGCAACTGATTGGTGTATGTCTCACACATTGACATTTCTCTCCCTTTCTCTTTCTCCCTCCCTTCCCTCTCTCTAAAAATAAATAAAATATTTAAACCCTTTATTAAAAATCACACAACTGTATGATACAGGAGGACAGTGGGAGAGGGAAATAACAAATGACTCAAATTCAGGCAGTTCAAGTCCTGTTAAGTCCAATCTGGCACATTTGGATCTGCATCTCTATCTTTTGGATGCCCTTTTGGGCCCAAAGGGAAAGAGGCAAAGGGATCAAATGCTATTTGAATGGGCAATGAGGTGGGGTATGGATGCAGTGCAATGAGTGCTTGGTTCTTCCTCAGGATGCTGATAGTGCCTGTGTTTGCTCCTTTCATAGCTATCAGTGACTACCTCTATGAGAAGGTCACTTTAGAGTGCATGGGACAAGACCATTCTATGGCTGGTATCTCGTCCAGTCTGCACCATTCTTCCCCATACCAGCATCAGCACAGGAGTTAGATGCTAGAAATCAGAGCCGACCCGATCCATCTCCTGCAAGAACTTCAGTGAACTCTCAAGGGCCTCTGTCTCAGGCTTATAGGAGTTTACTGGCTCACTACAGAGAGGCCAAGAGTAAGGGCAAGTCAGACCCTACTGGCTTGTTTAATCTCTACTTTTACACTGAGCCAGGAGATCTGCATTTCTTATTGCACACCACTGCTGCCAGCCCCATTTGATACTGCTCTCAGGAACACTCAGCCCTGCTCTATTAAAGTGCTGGTAAAGGAGTCTGGCTGGTGTGGCTCAGTGGATTGAGTGCCAGCCTGCAAAGCAAGACCCTTTGGTTTGCCGGTTCTATTCCCAATCAGGGCACATGCCTGAGTTGCAGGCCAGTTCCCCAGTAGAGGGTGTGCGAGAGGTGACCACACATTGATGTTTCTCTTTCTTTCTCCCTCCCTTCCCCTCTGTCTAAAAAATAAATACATAAAATCTTACAAAAAATAAAGTGCTCATAAAGGAGCCTGGGGAAGGGTGGAGGACCAGGAACTCACCAGAAGGTCCCTGGAGGCCAGGGGGTCCCTGAGGGCCAGGAGGACCTGGAGGGCCAGGTGGTCCCATAACGGTTGTTCCTGGAATTCCAGGAATCCCTGGAATCCCTGGGGGTCCTTGGGGTCCTGGAGGTCCTGGAGGTCCTGGGGGCCCATTTGGCCCAGGAGGTCCCGCCTTCTTTCCTGAAAGACAAGATTCGGTGTCATGTTTGCAGTTACTGACTGAGAACGTACCGGCAGTTCTACTGACTTCTAATGCCAAAAAGTCAGCCCTCTGAGCATTTTTTACTATTAAAGAGGTGACCACCTTTATCACCCCCACCCCACTCCTTTCCTCTCTTGTGAATAATCATTTTCAGAGTTGGGTTGAATATAATAGAAATAAATAGCCCTCAAGGAGCTCAGTGAGGCGAAGAAAAACAGACAGTGACAGGAAAGTAGAAGTGCTACATTTGTGGCAGGGAAAAAAGTGCCAAAGAAGTCAGGAAAGGCTTCAAAAAGGAGGGGACATTTCAGCTGAGTCCAAAGGAGCCAGACCTATGGGTTACTTTTTAGACTACTGAGATTTGGACTATTGTTGAAGACAGCGGCTTTCATATTTACGTCCCGGTTTGGTGGACTTGATGCAGATAGAAGAGGAAGCTAGGAGGACAGTCTGCCCTTAGCAACCTCAGCTCCAGGAAGGTTTCCCATAGGAGTCAGATGTACAGGAACTGGGGGCCTGAGGGAAGTGCTCGCTGGGAATGAGGAGTGGGACAGAGTTTGGGAGGTGAGAAGCTGGGGAGGGAGAGAGCCTTGGCCAAGTGTCTCAGTTGGTTGGAGTGCCGTCCCATACACCAAAAGGTTGCAGGTTTGATTCCCGGTTGGGGCACATATGGGAGGCAACCAATCTATGTTTCTCTCTCACGTCAATGTTCCTCTTTCTCTCTCTCCCTCCCTCCCTCCCTTCCCCTCTCTCTGAAATCAGTAAAAATTTCTGTGGGTGAGGATTCACAAAAAGAGAGAGACAAAGAGAGAGGGAGGGAGGGGGTGGGGGAGAGACAGAGAAACAAGGAAAGAAGATGTGGAGAGTAGAGAGAGCTGAGGAGGAGGCAGCAGATCTTGCTTTCTCGGCTGAGCTCTCTAAACCTTATCTTTAAAGGTCTCTGGGAAAGGGAATTCTGCACCCTCCCTCGGCAACACGGTCTAATGTTTATTGCCCATCACTGTTAGGAAGTTTTTCTGTATATTTAACTGAAATCTGTTCTGTGGCAGTTTAAGCTCTTATTCCATTTTCATATAGATGCAGAATAGTTACCATCATCCATATAATAGCCCACATATTCTCAGAGACATTGTCACCCACTAACCTCCATTTTTATAGGTTAAATAGTCCATCTTGCCAGACTCTTTCCTCAGAGGCCCTATTCTTGAATGTACAATGTTATGGATATTAATCAAGCCCACCAACTCTTCCCTTTTCTTCCTCACTATCCTTTCAGTCCAGTCTTGATCATCCTCCTATTCCATGTTGCACTCCTTCTAACAGTCCTGTCAGGGTGTAGTTAGGTTCACCGGGTCCTAACTATGGTCTTGAACCCACAACTGCAGCTCCTTCTGCTTAGTTCTGTGCAGCCCAATCCCAGCACTCCTCCCTTCACCTCTTTCTGAAAATTTTAGGGAAATCTCGGGCCCAGAAGCCTTTTATCAGACATCACCATGGTATCTTCACCTGTGGTACTTTCTTAGTTGGAAACAGAGCCCTCTCGAGTCTCACTCAATGCCTCACTGACTCCAATTCTCTGCTCCCCAGATCCCGAAGCAGGAGAATCCTGTCTTGATTTCTCCTGTCCTCCCTTTAAAAACAATGCTGCAGCCCTGGCTGGTGTGGCTCAGTGGATTGAATGCCGGCCCGGCCCGTGAGCCAAAGGGTCGCTGCTTTGATTCCCAGTCAGGGCACATGCCTGGGTTGCGGGCCAGGTCCCCAGTGGGGGTCGTGCAAGAGGCAACCACACATGGATGTTTTTCTCCCTCTCTTTCTCCTTCCCTTCCCTTCTCTCTAAAAATGAATAAATAAAATCTTTAAAAAATAACCTCTTAAAAAAAAAAAAAAAAACAGAATAATGCTGCATGTTCACAAAACTGAATTCCCAGGGCCACTCACTCAAAAGGCCAGGGGTCCCAGTCTAACCACATCTGTATTTGAAATGAAACAATGGTGTCGCAGTGGGGCCCTCTGCCCAGAAAGGGCAGGAAGGAAGAAGGGCCAGAGCTCTGCTCTTCCAGAAGAGCCCCTGGAGCCAAAAAGACAGGAGCAGGAGCTTAAGGCTTTCCACTGTCCGCTGCAGCAAAGTAGTGGATCTTCCCAGTTTCCTGATCTAGCCAATTTCAAGATGCTGAACAGGAAAAGCCATCTCCCTTCAGATTTGGGTAGCTTCCAAGGAGGGCTTATTCAGCGCCCCAGTTTCAATTCCAGCTAGTGTAGTGGAAAGAATGCAGAATCTGTAGTCAGGAGATAAGGCTATAAGCCCCCAAATCTGACATGGGCACATTCTGGGCAAATCCCTTCCTCTCGCTGAGCCTTAGCTTCTCCATCGAGATTTCTCTCAGTTTCCTCACAAGTCCGAGGTTCCTTAAGGGGGAAGGACTTACCCCGGTGGCCTCTGGGAAACTGGCCTGGCCTGGCTGTAAGGTCTGCTTCTCTCTCATGGTTCTCTAGGCAGCATGGACACAGAGGACGGTGCCTATTAGGCTGTGCTGTGGCCCCGAATTTCCAGGCCTGCTGGGGATTTTCAAGCTAGAGGGTGTTCCGTGGGCAATACAAACTCCAGTGTCAAGGCTGCGAGTCTCCTGTGATTGCTAATGCAATTGTGGAAGAATTACAGCCAGAAACTCCTCCAGTCCGAGAGAAGTGTGGTTGCAGTGTAAACAGAGAAGCGTTCACTTAGGAAACATTGGAAGGCATTTGGGGAGAAGCTCTCGTTGTGGTCTAGTTCTGCAGCTGGTGCCCTCTGCCCCTCGGCATCCAGGTTCAGGCAAGTGTGCTCCTCATACTTGCAGAGCTTTGGAAAGCTGGCCTGAGAGGAGCATGACCCCTGGACCCAGGAGATGATTTGCGAAGATTGAATTCTTTCTGTGATTTTCTCACTTTAACAGGGCACTTCACGATGCAAAAGCCCAAAGACTTTTGTCCTTTGCAAGTTAGCCTTTGTAGCCTTAGATGAAAATATATGCATACATTCTTTTCAAAGGTAACCTTCCAGAAAAGATGTTTTGCTAACCTTTCAGCAAAGTCCAGATTGCTGAAAGAACAACTAAAAGCAACTGAGCAAAAGGGTGTGTTGGGCCTGTGCACATGCACAAGAGATGGGGAGGGGAAAAATTCCATTAAAGAATGGAAATTAGCCATGTCTGGTGTGGCTCAGTGGATTGAGCACTGGACTGTGAACCAAAGGCTCTCTGGTTTGATTCCAGGTCAGGACACATGCCTGGGTTGCGGGCCAGGTCTCCGGTAGGTGGCACTTGAGAGGCAACCACATATTCATGTTTCTCTCCCTCTTGTTCTCCCTCCCTTCCCCTCTCTGAAAATAAATAAAATGTAAAGAAAAAGAAATTAAATAAACAACTGAATTTACCTCTTCAGGAATCTCCCTATTCACTGATGCTATGGAAATCTTTGGGCCAAAGTAAATGTGTAAGGCCCATGTTCATTCTCCTCCCAGGAATGGTCTGTATATAAGGTAGCAGCGGGGGAGGGGCAGGGGGGCAGTGATTGAGTCCCTGTCAGAGGTACTGAAAGCTGAGTTGTAGTTCCAGAGCTTCTCTAGCCTAGCCCGTTGTCTTCTGTTGCTGCTGGCAGGGCATTGGATAACACTGCAACTGGGTGCTGCTTTCCACCACACCCATGCCCAATCCTCTGCGAAACCATCGTGTAGTGTCCCCCAAACATGTCACGTTCTTTCATGCTTCTAAGGGATTTGAGTATGCTATTCCCTTTGCTGGAATGCCCTTTCCCCTCTTTTCCCCTCATCCTTCAAAGTCCAGGTCAAATACTGCTTTCTCTGAGACACGGCCCCTCGCTCCCCCAAGGAAGACTACTTGCTCTGTCTTTGTGTTCCCACAGCGTGCTGTTCATGCTTCTATGGTAGTATTTTTTTGTACTGTACTTATTCATGTGTACTTCCACAATTCTAACTACACTGGGAAATTTGGAAGGGGAGGAACCATTATTAGATCTACCCATGTCAGAATTGACACAGGTTCTTAACAAATATTTTATATATATATATATATATATATATATATATATATATATATTTATTTATTTTTGGAGAGGGGAAGAGAAAGAGAAAGAGAGGGAGAGAAACATCAATGTGTGGTTGCCTCTCATGCGTCCCCCACTGGGGACCTGCCCGCAACCCAGGCATGTGCCCTGACTGGGAATCGAACCAGAGACTCTTTGTTTTATAGGCCAGTGCTCAATCTACTGAGCCACACCAGCCAGGGCATGAACCATTTTCTTCATCTCTGTATCTCTATTCCTGACAAATATCCGATGCTTATTTGTGACATAGTGAACAAGCAAGTAGAAAAAAGGAAAGTCACCCCTGGGCTAGAGTTAGGAGCAGAGGGTGTCCTTGTTCAAGCCAGGTGAGCATTCTGGCCTTGTAATAATTTCTCTGTTAAAGGAATGTGACCAGAGGTAAAACCTGCATGTTTGAAAGTCAAATATACTTTCTTCAAAGACAGACTAGCTTGGTGAATGCCCAGGCTCTGCGGAGAAAGGTTTCCTCACTGACTCTAGAGGGCTGGCTATTTCCTGACTTTGATCAGTTCAGGTGTGCAGGAGGCCTGGCCAGTCCTCAGCTTCATTACAGCAGGGATACGGGTTTGCCACGTGGCCTGTGGCACCTCAAGCCACCAGAGGACTCTAGTGCTCAGAGAAATGGGAGGTGGCAGCTGAAGCCAGTCTTTTTGGCCTAGTCTGGGGTTGCTAATGTATTCCATAAAACTCCAGAAATCTTAACAGATGGAATCATTTCACTTAAAACATTTTAATGAAACATTAATTTCACTCTATTTTCCTCCTAGGTTGGAACACAGAAACAAATAGGTATTGAGTTGGCCAAAAAGTTGGTTTAGTTTTTGCTGTAGGATGGTGCTAGTAGTATTTAGTTGTCTTTTAACTTCATTCAAAGCAATTTTGTTAGATTGTATTGTGATAGCTGTCATATCAGCACGCATTAAAAAAAAGATCAAAATTGGTGAATTTTTGTGCAGCCATTTTAATATTGAAGATGGAAGAAAATACATAACATTTGCAGCGTATTGTGCTTTATTATTTCAAGAAAGGTAAAAATGCAACTGAAATGCAATTAAAGATTTGGGCAGTGTATGGACAAGGTGCTGTGACTGATCAAATGTGTCAAAGGTGGTTTGCAAAGTTTCTTGTATTATTGACATTTTGGACAAATAATTCTTTGCTATGGAGCTTTCTTATGCATTGGAAGATGTTTAGCAGCACCCTGGGCCTCTACCATCTAGAAGCCAATAGTGGGAGATAGCCAACATACTCAAAGTATTCAAATCAATAACGATATTGGTAGAAATGAAAAATGTGTCTTTTATTTTATGGAAAAACATAATGGACTTTGTGGCCAATGCAATACTTAGAACTGGTTTCACAGTAGGTTCTTTGAGTCCTCAGGGGCAAACTGGACTGCCTGGCCCTATACAGTGGAACCCATTCTGTCTGGGTTTTCCTCCAATGAAAGTCCTCAAGCCCTCGCACAACACGCCCTTGGGCCAGGCCCATGGCGAGTAAAACAGAGCCTTACTGACCCAACAAAGGCACAGTGAATCTGCTCAACTAGAGCTTCTTTGAAAAGGCTAAAAAGATCAGACTATGACTCCAGCCTAGCTTTTCCATCATAAAGAAAATGATAGTGAAACCCTGAAGTAAGCAATGCCTTCTATCAGTATCTAAGAAATAGGATAGGGAAAAGTTTTAGGCCAAGAAATAGGCTACTCCTGGCTGGTGTGGCTCAGGGGATTGAGTGCCAGCCTGTGAACCAAAGGGTCTCCAGTTTGATTCCCAGTCAGGGCGCATGCCTAGGTTGTGGGCCAGGTCCCCAGTAGGGGGTATGCAAGAGGCAACCACACATTGATGTTTCTCTCCTTCTCTTTCTCCTTCCCTTCCTCTCTCTCTAAAAATAAATAAAATCTTAAAAAACTAAATAAAAAAAGAAAAAGGGTACTGATATCTCTCAGGAGAGTAAAACTGTTCCCTACAAGCTACCTCAGGACTTCATTCATATCTGGTCACTGACTTGATAATGGAAGGGGGAAAAAGAGAAAGAAGAAGGGTAGGGGGAAGAGCAAGGAAGAATAAAGGAAAGAGACAGAAACTGAACTGTATGGAAGAAAGAGCAAGAAAGACAAACAAAACCAACTTTCATATATTGCCAGAGAAGCAGCTCTGTCTTTGATCGATCATTACTGCTCCCTTTGGAAGCTACAAACACTCAAGAAGGCCCCATGGGACTGAATAAAATAACAGACCACCAGCATGAAAAGACTAGAACATAAAAACCCCCACTCCCTGGATATGTTTTTCTTCTCCTGCCCGAGTACTAAGTACTAACCAGGCCTGACCCTGCTTAGCTTCCGAGATCAGACGAGATTGGGCGTGTTCAGGGTGGTGTGGCCATAGACGGTTTTCCTTCTAATTTTAGAAAAGACATGACATAACAGCAATTTTTAAAAAGCACATCAGGAACTTAACTTACCCTTTTTCTTGTTTTTAACTGGACCTGTTACAAAGAGAAAATGGAAAATTAAGTCACTGGAAATTAACAGAAAATGTTTACTCTTTAAGACAGTCATGGGAAGGACCCCAAGACACTGCCAATTTGGGGGAGGCCCACGCCACCAATCAGGTAATTGTCAAGGTATCTCCCAACCATCCAACTCCCCCAACCATCTGTTTCTGACTGTTATTCTGCCTGTTGTGAACAAGAAAGTAATAAGGAAGATTATTTCCTAGGGAGAAAAACATCTTTCAGGCTGCCTTTGCAGTGAGTGAATAGCTGCTTCTCCATAGAGCTGAGATGCCCAGAAACGCAGCACTCAACAATCTTAGGACGGCATTTCAATAATTCTGCGAGTCCTGAGATTGATGAGTCATGCATTCAGGTGAGGAACTGAAGTCTCATGGGTCAAATCTGGAAGGAAAAAAAGGGTCATTTTCACGGAAGGAACAGAGCGGCGGCAGTTTACGCTTTTTAGTCACTTCCTTATCGTGATTGAAATTGTTAGTAATTAAAACAGTGCGACTGTAGTATATTCATGTGGGGGCCACATGCAGTCTTGCTGTGATTTACCGTAAGTTGACAGACACTTTAAGAGAAGTGTCAACAGTTTTATTGACAATGAAATCACCAGCATTTTCTTGGGACTTACTTCCAAAGAAAATAACTGTAATCAACTGAGGGTGCTCAGAAAACCCAAAGCATTTCTCACAACCACTACACAGCTTAGGTGTATCCCAGATGGGTTTTTCCTCCTGGGGACTCAATTCTCTTCATTCTGTAGGTGCATTTGGTGTTCTTGTCTTTCTTTCTTCTAAATTTTATTTCCTTAAGACACAGGTATTTAAAATCTATTCCAGAATCCCATGAGGACACTATTGGACAACATTAAACCATGGAGCTTACAAAAGTTAACACCGAGTGTTTGTATGTTGTTCTATGGCTCATAAAACCTATTTCCATCCATCATTTCATTTTTTCCTCACAACACGCCGGCAGTGATGTTACCGCTCAGAGCAGGTTCTATCAGGGGTTGTATCTGAGCAGTTTGCACCAGAAGTCAGTAAGTCTCTGGCCTGCAGGGTTGCTAAGTGTGCTCATCACCAATGTCTGTGTGGACTGTCCTGGCAAAGGAATTTCATATGCACCAGTCGGTGTTATTATATGCAAGGGATGTTTTCCATTGAGTTTAGCAACCTGCTGCACTTTTGGTCACACATCCCTATTTTTTAAAAAATATTTTATTTATTTTGAGAGAGGGGAAGTGAAGGAGACAAGAGGGAGAGCAATATCAATGTGTGGTTGCTTCTCGAGCTCTCCTTACTGAGAACCTGGCCTGCAACCCAGGCATATGCCCTAACTGGGTATTGAACCGGTGACCCTTTGGTTCGCAGGCTGGCACTCAATCCACTGGGCCACACCAGCCAGGGCCATCTCTATTCTTTTACCCTCCATTTTCCATTTTTCTCACCTCTCCATTTTTATTTTTATTTTCTAAAATGACCATGACAGGAAGGGTGCTGAGAGCAACAGGGGCTCAAAGCTGGTCCTTTCTCCCACTTTGCCTCGTGTTACCAAGATGCTCTCAGAGCTGCCATTTGGCACATCCCCTGGGAAAAATGAGGATGAAAGAGTATGAATGAGATGGTTATTAGATTGTATCTTACTTCCTACAAGTGCTGGTGAGTAAGTACATCATCAGCTCAGCAGTACGAGTTCCTTTTTGTTCTAATACAGCTCATCATGGCCAGTAAGTAATTCTTGTGAGTTCCAACCTGAACCTCTAATCCCTGGCTCTACAATTGCCACACCCATTTCTTTCACTTGAGGCTATTGTAGCTTTCCAGCTTCTAGAGGGAAAAGGCTGGGAGCTCAGACCATACAATGCTAGATATGAGCATCTAGAACCAGAGTAAAAGCAGTAACTTCTGCTGAATTCTATAACCTTTTAGATATATCCACTTACTTTCTCCATATGATTCAGAACCTTTCTCATACCTACTGTGAGGATTGCCACTATCACATATCTGTTTCTATGGTAACGGGCAAGATTTCTCCATCATTCCAATTCCCTGTTTATAACCATCATGCTTTGTGTAGGCAAAACCACAAATGCATCAGAGTGGGAAAGACAGTTAAGCAGTCCCTGGGACTGCTTTAATGGGCATACAATTGAGTTCTGACAGGTTTTGATCAATGTGGGCAGGCAACTTGCTACCTGGCACTTCAAAAAGGGGTATTGTGCCCTGGCTGGTGTGGCTCAGTGGATTGAGTGCTGACCTGAGAACCAAAAGGTCACTGGTTCAATTCCAGGTCAGGGCACATGCCTGGGTTTCGGGCCAGGTCTCCAGTAGGGGGAGCACAAGAGGCAACCACACTTTGATGTTTCTCTTCCTCTCCCTCTCTTTCTCCTTCCCTTCCCCTCTCTCTAAAAGTAAATGAATAAAATCTTTAAAAAAGAAAGCAAAGGGAATCTTGTAATAGCATCAGGACCATGGAGGCCAGATTCCAGTCCTGGCTCAACCACAAACTGACCACAGAGCAGTTAATCCTTTTCTTCTGATTCTTCATCTTCTAAATTAGGGAACATTTTGTGTATTTTGTTTCTACTCAAGGCATAACATTTTGATGAAGACAAATGAGATAATAAAGAAAGGTAACATTTACTGACTACATATGAGCAATGCACTTTGACAGTTGCTTTCCATATCTCAGGTAGTTCTCAAAACAATCTGGCAAAGTAGGTATTGTTAGGCTTATTTTACCAATGAAGAGATGGATTAAATAACTTGCACTAGCTCCCACAGCCCAGAGGTATTTTAAGGTAAGCTGAAACCTCAGAAAGATTCATGTTATTCTAAATGTGTTTTGAAAACTTGAAAAGAAATGTATATACTTCCAGTTTCTGGTTTGACATGGTGAGAACTTGGAAGTGGTCACTTCTATACTCAGAACAAGAAATAAGCCAAGCAAACTTAAAAATCACCTATTGTTAGATTAATCAGAGATCTGCAGTCAGAAGGCAAACTGCTGTTCTGAAAATGGAGAGACAGAATCACAGCTTACCAAGTGTAGAAGCCTGCAGGTAAAGCCAGTATCAGTAAGAACACTTGAAAACTGTAATGGAAAGATTGCTAGAGGCTCAGTATAGACTAGCTTAAGAGCTAAAAACTCCAAGGGGTCGAATCTAAGAGGGGGCCCCCACACTTTGATGAGTTTTACCTTTCAGAGCCCAGCAGGTTCTCTGTGAAGACTGAAGAAAAATTTCCTTTTGCTTCTGTCAAGGGTTTCTGTCAATGGCTACTTTTGTGACCCTGGCTGGCTGGTGTGGCTCAGTGGATTGGGAGCTGGCCTGTGAACCAAAAGATTGCCAGTTCGATTCCCAGGCAGAGCACATGCCTAGGTTGTAGGCCAGGGCCCCAGTAGGGGTCTTGCAAGAGGCAACCATATACTGATGTTTCTCTCCCTCTCTGTCTCCCTTCCTTCCCTTCTCACTAAATGATGTAACACGAGGGGTTAGGACAAAAATATATAAAATAAAAACAACAACAAAGTAGTCATTGTGAAGTATACCCGTACCTTCTCTCTATTCTTCTTAACAAGGCCTTGGAAAACTATCTTATCAGGGCTTGACTGGAGTTCTACTGCAGCCTAGCTGACCTGGGGGAGGGACAGGAAATACCCAACTTGGGCACAGGAAAAGACTGAGACCTAGCCATAAGACTACAGAACCCTAACAGGTCTCCTGTGTAACCAGGGCATTACAGCTAAAGAAAATCCAAGTCTCAGATCCTACTTAGAAGTTCCTAAGGACACTCAAAGACAATAAGAGGAGGCTAAGACAAGAGCAATAGCCTGTAACACTACATCTACAGCAAAAAGTCAACACAGCAAAACTCCTAATCAGGTAAACATAAAACTTCCAGGCCTATCTACCTCAGTTACTTTTACCAAGTATATCATCCAACTTTCAGCCCAAAATGATAAGGCATACTAAGGGGTGAAAAAGAAACAGTCCGAAGAGGCAAACCAAGCATTAGAAGGAGACTCCAATATGGCAGATCATTTTGGAATGATCAGACCTGGAATTTAAAATAACTGTCATTAACATGCTAAGGGGGCGAAGGGAAAAATTGGATAATATGCACGAACAGATGGGTAGTGCAAGCAGAGAGATAAAAAAAGCCTAAGAAAGAATCAAAAGGAAATGCTAACCCATATAAATATAGTCAACTGATCTTTGACTAGGAGTAAAGAATACAATGGGGAAAGAGAGTCTTTTCAACAAATGGTGCTGAAACAACTGGACATCCACAAACAAAACAATGAATCTACACAGACACCAGGTAAGACAGAAACTGTCATAGTGGGTGAAAAAAAAACCCCAAACCTGCCCTTGCTGGTGTGGTTCAGTGGATTGAGACCTGGCCTGCAGACCAAAGGGTCACTGGTTTGATTCCCAGTCAGAGCACGTGCCTGGCTTGTGGGCCAGGTTCCCAGTAGGGGGTGCACAAGAGGCAACCACACACTGATGTTTCTCTCCTCTTTCTCCCTCTTCCCCTCTCTCTAAAAATAAAAACTAAAAAAATAAATAAAATCTTAAAGAAACCAAGAACCATCTATATGTTTTCCATAAAAAACACACTTAAATATAAAGTCACAAATATGTTACAGTAAAGGGGTGGAGAAAGACAAACTATGCTAATACTAATCGAAAGATACACACACACACACACACTTCAGATAAAGCTGACTTCAGAGCAAGAAAAATGATCTGGAATAAAGAGGGGCATTACATAATGATAAAGTGTTCAATTCTCCAAGAACACATAACAGTCCTTAATGTGTATGTGCCTGACAACAGAGTGTCAAAATTGTGAGGCAAAAACTGAAGAATGCACTGTTATAGTTAGAGACTTCAACATCCCTTGATCAGTAATGGAAATACCTATCAGGCAGAAAAATCAGTAAGGATATAGTTGAACTGAGGAGCACCATCAATCAACTAGATCTAATTGACATTTATAGAATACTTCATCCAACAATACTGAGCTATACAGTCTTCTCAAGTTCACATGGGCCATTCACTAAGATAAACATTCTGTGTTGTAAAACACACCTTAACAAACTTAAAAGCACAGATATCATAAGTCTGTACACTTACATCACAATGGAATTAAACTAGAAATCAATAATAGAAAGATAGCTAGCAAATCAGAGGAGAAAGAACTAAATGATTTTTGGAAAATATCTAATCTAAGCTTCTACTTTAGGAAATGAGAAAAGAAGAGTAAATTCAATCCAAAATAAGCCTAAGAAAGAAATAATAAAAATCAGAACCAAAATAAATGAAATTGAAAACAGGAAAGCAAGGGAAAAAGAAAATCAATGAAACCAAAAGCTAGCTCTTTGAAAAGATCAGCAAAATTGATGACTCCCTACCCAGGCTAGGCAAGAAAGAAAGAGAGAAGACAGAATTAATACAAGAAATGAAAAAAGGGGCCATTATTATTGATACAATGGACACTACAGAGCATAACAAAATGATATTAAGAACAATTCTATGCCCACAAATTTGATAACTTAGATGAAATTGGTTCATTCCTTGAAAGACACAACCTATCAAAACTCACACAGGAAGAAATACATAATCTAAATTGATGATATGACTGATAATCTCTATATTAAAGAAATTGAACACAATCTGAATAGGCCTATGTATATTAAAGAAATTGAATCAACTGTTAGTAGCCTTCTACACCAGAAAACACCAGGCCCAGAGAATTTCACCGGTGAATTTATCGAACACTTCAGGAAGGAATTATATCAATTCTCTACAGCCTGATTCAAAAAAATAGAAGCAGATAGGATTCTTTGTAACCCATTCCATGAGGCTAGCATTGTGCTAATTGTAAAACCAAAGACATTACAAGAAAGGAAAAGTTCAGACCAACCTCTTTGTTGAAAATAGATGTAAAAATCCTCCACAAAATACTGTATTATATCAAATCCAACAATGTATTGTAAGAACTATACACTATGACCAAGTGGGATTTATTTCTGGTATGCAAAGCTGATTGAACATTCAAAACTCAATTAACTTAATCCATCACATATCAAAAGGCTAAAGAAAAAAAATCATATAATCTTATCAACAGATGCAGAAAAATCATTACTCAAAATACACCTACTCATGATAAGAACTCTCATCAAATTATCAATAGAGAAGAACTTAATCAATTTTATAAAATAAAAGTCTAAAATAAATGTACAGCTAACATCATATGTAATGGTGAGAAATTAGATGCTATCCCTTGTAAGACTGAGAACAAGGCAAGGGTGTTCCTTCTCACCATCCCTATTTAACAGCACACTGGAATACTCAGCTATGCAATAAAGCAAGAAAAGGAAATAAAAGGTATACAGACTAGGTAGGAATAAATATAACTGTCATTTACAGATGACATAATACTCTGCATAAAAAAATTTCACAGAATTGACCCCAAAGCAGAAACTAATAAAGAAATAAGGCTAACAGATACAAGCTTAATATGCAAATGTCAATGGCTTTCCTATATACCAGGAATGAACAAATGGAATTTGAAATTAAAAAAAAAAAACCCAACCATTTACATTAGCATGAAAAGAGGAAGGAAAATATAGCGAAATATAAATCAAACAAAATATGTGCAAGATGAATGAGGAAAACTATAAAACTCTGATGAAAGGAATCAAAGAAATCAAAACCAAATGTTCATGGATAGGAAGAGTCAATGTTGTTAAGATGTCATTTCTTTTCAACTTGGTCTATAGAGTCAACACAATCTCTGTCAACATCTCAGCACTTTACTTAGTGGATATTAAAAAAAAACTAATTCTGAAGTATATATGGATAGAAAATGGACTCAGAATATCCATCACAGTATTGAAAAACAAGAGCAAAGTTGGAGGGTGAATACTACCTAATTCAACACTTCGCATAAAGCCACAGTAATCAACACATGTGGTATTGGTGGAGCACTAGAAATATAGATTGATGGAGCAGAGTAGAGAGCCCTAAATGCACCCCAAAAATATAGTCAACTGGACAAAAAGAGAAAAGGCAATCCAATGTAGAAAAAATAATTTTTACAACAAATGGTGCTGTTACAGCTAGATATCCACATGCAAAAACCGGAACGAAAACCAAAAGAGAATCTAGGCACTGACCTTACACTTTTCACTAAAATGATCTCAAAATGGACCACAGACCTAACTGTGAAACACGAATCTCTAAAACGCCTATAAAATAACATAGGAGAAGATCTAGCTGACTTTGGGCTTGGCAATAGGTTTTTAGGTGGAAATCCAAAAGCATAATCCATGAAAGAAAAACAAAGTTGATAAGTGAATGAAAATACAAGCCACAGAGTGGGAGAAAATATTTCTAAAACACATATTGGATAAAGGACTTATGTCTAAAATATATAAAGAATTCTTACAAGTTAACAATCAGAATATAAACAATCCACTTAAGACATGGGCAAAAGATCTGAAAGACACCTCACTAGAGAATTATATGCAGATTGCAAATAAGCACATGATGTTCAACATCATATATCATTAGGGAAAAGCAAATTAAGATAATTAGATAGCCCTACACATCTATTAGAATGGCCAAAATCCAAAACACCGACCATGCTATATGCTGGCAAGGATGTAGAGCAATAGGAACTCTCATTTATTGCCAGTGGGAATGCAAAATGGTACAGCTACTATGTAATATAGCCTGACAGTTTCTTACAAAGCTAAACATAGTCTTAGCACACAAACCAGCAATTACATTCTTAGGTACTTACCCAAATTTGTTGAAAACTTATGTTCACACAAAAACCTGTATGTGGATTTTTTTTAAAAGATTAAAAAAATTATTTTTAGAGAGAAGGGAAGGGAGGGAGGAAGAAAGGAAGTGAAACATCAATGTGTGGTTGCTTCTGACACGCCCCCTACTGGGGACCTAGCATGCAACCCAGGCATGTGCTCTGACTGGGAATCAAACTGGTGACCCTTTGGTTCTCAGGCCCGTGCTCAATCCACTGAGCAATACCATCCAGGGCTGTATCTGAATTTTTATAGTAGCTTTACAAGTAATTGCCAATATTGGCAACAACCAAGATGTTATTCAATAGGTGAATGGATAAACAAACTGTGGTCCAGCTGTACAATGGAATATTATTCAGCAATAAAAAGAAATGACCTATCAAGGCACCAGAAGACACAGAGGAGCCTTAAATGCATATTGCTAAGTGAAAGAAGCCAGTATGAAAAGGCCAAACACTGTATGACTCCAATCCTATGACATTCTGTGAAAGGTAAAACGGTGGAGACAGTACAAAGACCAACAGTAGCCAAGGGTAGGGGAAGACAGAGTGTATGGGAACTGTTTCTGCTAAGTTTTCCTGTAATTCTAAAGCTGCTCTAAAACATAGTGTATTAATTATGAAAATAAATGTATAAAACATCCATTAGTGGAAGAATAACGGTGAACTGCTTGTAGTTCAACACAGACTTTGAAGGCCTGGCTCTATATCCACTACACTCTCCTTTCACATACCTGTTGTCTCTGTATCTTTCTTCGGGCCATTCCCTCTGCTTGAAGTGCCCTTGTCTAGTCCATCTTTCCCTCAGTGCCTACCCAGACTTTAACGCTCAGCTAAGACAACAGCTCCTACGTGTTTACAGAATAAATTGTCACACTGATCAATTTTTTGATTTTGTGACTGTTACCTTTGCTATTGGGTTGGCTAAAAAGTTCGTTTGATCTTTTTTTTCCCACACAATGGCTCTAGTAGTGCTTAGCTGTCTTTAACTTTGTTTGAAACAATGTTGTTAGATTGTATTGTGACAGCTATCGCATCAGTGTTCATTTAAAAAAAATTGGCAACGTTGGTGAATTTTTACGCACCCA
Organism: Phyllostomus discolor; assembly: GCF_004126475.2. Taxonomy (NCBI): domain Eukaryota; kingdom Metazoa; phylum Chordata; class Mammalia; order Chiroptera; family Phyllostomidae; genus Phyllostomus; species Phyllostomus discolor. The sequence goes on from NC_050198.1 coordinate 96,003,061, forward strand.
TTTTAATATTGAACATGGAAGAAAAGATTTTCAGTATATTATGCTATATTATTTCAACAAAAGTAAAAACACGACTGAAATGCAAAAAAAGATTTGTGCAGTGTATGGAGAAGGTGCTGTGACTGATGGAATGTGTCAAAAGTGGTTTGCAAAAACAAAAGTGGTTCGTGAAGTTTCATGCTGGAGATTTCTTGCTGGATGATGCTCCACAGTGAGGTAGAACCATTGAAGTTGACAGCGATCAAATCCAGACATTCAATGAGAACAAGAAACATTTATCATGCGGGAGACAGACAATATACTCAAAATATCCAAACCAATCAAGTTATTGGTGAAAATAAAAAATGTGTCTTATTTTATGGAAAAAAACCATATGGACTTTTTGTCCAACCCAATAGATTGTTAACTCCTTGGGGGAAAGGTCTATGCCTTATCCACCTCTGTGTCTCCAGCACCTAAAACCATTTCTTTCATAGTAGGTGCTCAATACAATGTTTGTTGAATGAATAAATGAATCACTGAAGGAAAAGGTACTGTTGTGATATGAACAAAGTATCTTCTGACTCCAAGTTCAGTGTAGCTTCTACCGAATCAGTCATGCTAAGCACACCAATAATAATAGCATCAAAAATTGCCCATTTGGCCCTGGCTGGTATAGCTCAGTGGAACCAAAGGGTCACCAGTTCAATTCCCAGTCAGGGCACATTCCTCAAGCACTGGAACCAAAGGGTCATCAGTTCGATTCCCAGTGGAGGGCACATAAGAGGCAAGCACACACTGATGTTCCTCTCCCTCTTTCTCCCTCTCTTCCCCTCTAAATAAATAAATAAATAAATAAATAAATAAATAAAATCTTTAAAAAAAATTGCCCATTTGAAAAGTGAGCACGATTCTACCAACTTTTAGAGTTGTTTTGTAGGGTAAATAAGTGAAAGTTATATCCTTATAGTAGGTACTCAATATGTGTTTATTTAATTTCCTTTGTTCTTTGCTTACACAAGCAGTAGGTTCTATGGTTTCATGACTTCCTCCCGTTATACTGAGCTACACCAAACAGCTGCACAAGGCCAACATGTCTTCAGTACCACACAGAAACAAGATAAGGGAATAACAAAAATAGCTGGCAGAGGAGGAGGTATACGATTGAAAATGTTTACTTTGAAAATAAAGCAACCTTCAACATAGCCTGTATTTTCAAATCTTGTAACCTTAAGAGTTTCTTTCATGTTCTGTCTCACACCATGAGAACTGTAAACAGGGAGAATGCACAAATACATGTGTCAAGTTCAATACATTGAAAGAAGATGGAAGCTGTTAGCTTCAAAGAGTGAGAACTTTGAATGAGAACCACATGGAACACCCGTGTTCAGAAACCAGCTTACTGTTGTAATGCCTGCTCTAATCATGACAAATGGCAAAAACAGGTAAGACTGTGCAAGGTGATTCCCACCCTACTCCATTCGAATCTCTTCAAGTGCTTCCGATGTGAGTATGCTTGAGCTCTTCACCCAAGGATTTCCTCTCTAGCCCTTGCACCAGGGACTCATGCCTGGGCGGCTTCAGGCTCGAAGAGCACAACTTAAGTTATGATCAGCTGTAAAACTTTTCTGGCTCAGTTCAGGTCTGGTTTGGGAAGGATGCAAAAACATCTTACAAGCTCCACTAACTGCTGACATTTCAGAAGCTTAATGGTCTCTCAAAATTCCATGAGGTATGTGCTGCTGTATTACCAAAGATATTCCCCAATTGAGAAGTATGTATTCAGGCTAAGGAAATATTTTGCAATACTGAGTCTTTGGTCATTTGAATGGTTAGGATGAAAAAGCCAGACCTAAGAGCAACAATCTCTGACAGAGTTAGCAAGATGAAAGGAATGGACTGCGGGGTCCAGGGCAGTGTATTTCAGATCATATTTTAAGGACCAGTATGCTCCTGTGTGATATTAATAGATGTTCTTAGAAAAAGAATTCCTTAGTCAAAAAGAGTTTGGAAAACAGGTTTAAAGAAAAAGCAACAGCTCTGACTGGTGTGGCTGAGTGGATTGGTTGTTGTCCCACAAACTGAAGGGTCACCTGTTTGATTACTGGTTGGGGCACATGCCTGGGTTGTGGGTCAGGTCTTCAGTTGAGGGCATGTGGGAAGCAGCCAATTGGTGCTGCTCACAGCACCAATGTTTCCTCACACATCAATGTTTCTCTCCCTGTCTTCCTCCCTCCCTTCTCCTCTCTCTGAAAATAAATAAAATCTTAAAAAAAAAGAAAAACAGATTTTTTTTTTCACTGAAGACTTCTCAGATCTTTTAACACACAAATAGGAAATGTGATTCTCCAAAATGGAATATGAAATGCAACATTCCTCAAGCTTATTTGGACTTAAACTTTAGAAATACTCAGCTCTTACTGAATTAATGTTCTAGATTATACTGTTGTGGAAAGAGCATGAGCTTTGTTATTCTTTCAGAACCGGGTTTGAATTCTAGTTTTATCATTTAGTACATATATGACCTTGGGCAGGTTACTTTACTTTTCTGAATCACTTAAAAAGTTTAAAAAATATTTTATTTATTAATTTCTAGAGAGAGGGGATGGAAAGTAGAAAGAGAGGGAGAAAAACATCAATGTGTAAGAGAAACATTGATCAGTTGCCTTTGGCATGCCCTCAACTGGGGACCTGGCTGGCAACCCAAGCATGTGCCCTGACTGGGAATCAAACCAGTGGCCTTTTGGTTTGCAGGCCAATGCTCAGTGCTCTAAGCCACACTAGCCAGGGGTGAATCACTTTTTTTTTTTTTAATTTATGAAAATTGGGACAATTATATGTGTGTGTGTGTGTGTGTGTGTGTGTGATGTTAGGAGGACTGACTGAGATAATGCACACTACTTAGCACAATGCCAGGCACATACAGGTACTCAATAAGTAGCAGCTATAATAGTCACATTCATTTTCATTATGATTGTTATCAAGCCACATACCTAACAGGTCTGCCAAAACAGCTTCAAAATAGGTCTGGCCTGAGGACTCAAATGGTTATATTTCTGACTGTTTTGGGAACTCACTGTAGAAGAACTGGACTAAGTTTTCCATAGGTAGAGCTCTATCATTTATTTGCTATCAGACCTTGAGAGAATCACTTCACTGTCTGTCAAAAATAGGTATAGGCAAGATAACATCTTACTCCAAAATTTTGTGAACCTGAGCTCTAAAATGCTGTAAGAGATTTATAATTTAATGTGGAAGAAATCTGTGGTACAGGTTAAACTCAATTATAAAGGATGGTCCTTTATAACAAAGCTATTTTTATGATCCAGCAGATGGCTGGCAGAAACAGTGCTTTGCCAATCTGGTTACAATGAACTCTGTATAGTGAATAATTCTGTATAACAATTGCTTTCTCTGGTCCTTGGCCCCAGAATCTCCACTCTCTAACATCGCTCTAATCAACTAAAAAACTTGATTATGTGTTGTTCTCATTGTAGACACAGAGGGGGAAGCTGTGTTAAGCTAAGCTATAGTATTTCTCACTGAGACATTCATATCCAACTTCATTATTTGACAATTGAGAAAACAGTAGAGGAGAGGTTAAGTAACTTGTCAGGGTTCACGCAGCCAGTAAGTGACAGACCTTTGAATGGGTGTCTGGACTAAATGATTCATCAACTGTTGACTTACAGATTTCACCGTAAGACCGTACATAAAAAGGTTAAATCGGCCCTGGCTTGTGTGGCTCAGTGGATTAAGTGCTTGCCTGCAAATCAAAGGGTCACCTGTTTGATTTCCTGTCTGGGAACATGTCTGGGTTGCAGGTCAGATCCCCAGTGGGGGGCATGCAAGAGGCAAACACACACTGTCCTTCTCTTTCTCCCTCCATTTCTCTAAAAATAAATAAATAAAATCTTTAATAAAAAAGGTTACATGAAACCAGAATGAGCTATTATAGTACCTTTTATGTTTATGCTTCTTAGTCTAGCAAGATGTACATTTACCACTATCCTTTGTCCCTATGTGCAAGCCCTCTTCACAGGATGGTCCCTCTGGCTCCATGTTCCATGTTGACACACCTAGAGTATAATAACCTTTGCTGCAGAACAAGTAAAGGTTTTCTTTTTTTTTCTTTTTTTTTAATATATTTTATTGATTATGCTATTACAGTTGTCCCATTTCCCCCCTTCTCTCCCCTCCACCCTGTACCCCCCTCCCACCCACATTTCCCCCTTTAGTTCATGTCCATGTGTCATACTTATGAGTTCTTTAGTTTCTACATTTCCCGTACTATTCTTGCCCTCCCCCTATCTATTTTCAACCTACATTCTATGCTACTTATTTTCTATACCTTTTCCCCCTCTCTCCTCCTCCCACCCGCCTGCTGCTAACCCTCCATGTGCCCTCCATTTCTGTGGTTCTGTTCCTGTTCTAATTGTTTACTTAGTTTCTTTTGGTTTTGCTTTAGGTGTGGTTGTTAATATTTGTGAGTTTGCTGTCCTTTTACTATACATGTCTTTTCTTTATCTTCTTTTCTTAGATAAGTCCCTTTAGCATTTCATAAAATAAGGGCTTGGTGATGATGAACTCCTTTAACTTGACCTTATCTGAGAAGAACTTTATCTGCCCTTCCATTCTAAATGAGAGCTTTGCTGGATAGAGCAATCTGGGATGTAGGTCCTTGTCTTTCATGACTTGGAATATTTCTTTCCAGCCCCTTCTTGCCTGTAAGGTCTCTTTGGAGAAATCAGCTGACAGTCTGATGGGAACTCCTTTGTAGGTGACTGTCCCCTTACCTCTTGCTGCTTCTAGGATTCTCTCCTTCGTTTTTACCTTGGCTAATGTAATTATGATGTGCCTTGGTGTGTTTCTTCTTGGGTCCAACTTCTTTGGGGCTCTCTGAGCTTCTTGGATTTCTTGGAAGACTGTTCCCTTTGCCAGATTGGGGAAGTTCTCCTTTATTATTTGTTCAAATATGTGCTCAATCTGTTGCTTTTCCCCTTCCGATTCTGGTACCCCTATAATTCGGATATTGGAACGTTTAAAGGTGTCTTGGATGCTCTTAATCTTTTCCTCAATTTTTTGGATTCTTATTTCATTATGCTTTCCTGCTTGGTTGATTCTATCTTCCTTCTGGTCCACTGTAGTGTTTTGAGACTCATATTCCTTCCTTTCACTACTGGCTCTCCTCCGAGTGTCTTCCTGCATCTGTTTTATGGTAATCTGCATTCTTTCATCTAGATTTCGTCCAAAATCAACCAGTTCCGTGAGCTTTCTGATCACCAGTGTTTTGAACTGCGCATCTGATAGATTGGCTAGTTCTTGGTCGCTCAAAAGGATGAGTCCTGGGGGACTGATCTGCTCTGTTGAAAACATATTTTTTTTCCCCATCTCTCCTCTTTTTTTCCCCGGTCTGGTTGCTCTTGTTACGGTGGGGGGCGGAGCCTTAGGTGCTCACTGGGGCTGGGCACCCCAGTCGCTAGATTGTGACGTTATCTGTGGGGGCAGGGCGGGAGCGGGAGCGGGGTGGGAGAAAACAATGGCGGTAGTTCCGTTTCCCTGGACTCAGACCCTTGTCTGGGCTTCTGGGCCTCGAGTTCTGCCCTGGTCCACAATCGCTACCCCTCTGGGTCTGCCAGCCACAGCCTGCGCACTCAGGGATCACCGCTGCGTCCTCGCACCCCCGGATGGCTTCTGTGCCGATTCCGCACCAAACCTTCCCCCGACCTCCGCGCGTCACCAGCCCTGCGCCCGCCCGGTTTGTCTTCCGGTTTTCTGAGTGTCTAAATAAATTACATCTACTGATCCCTTTAAACATACAGCGTCTTCCACAAAGGCCTCCGTTAGTCAAGTATGTTATTGTTTTATGGAACTATCCTTTTTCCTACCTTCGAACCCAATGTCCATTGCTCTCCAAGATTGTTATGAGGAAAGTTGTAATAAGCAGCAAAAATGAAAGATTTTGCATCAGAAAACCTGTCCATGCCATCTTCTACACATTTAACACTTCAGAAGATTGTTTTAGGAACTACTTTTTACCTTGCAAGGCTATTGAGTACATAATCATAAGCCACAGAACTGCATTCAAGTCCTAGCCCTGCCACTTAATGGAGCAAATTGCTTTATCTCTCTGAGTGGAACCTCATTTGTAAAATGCGGATACAGAGTTGTAAGGATTATAAAAGATACCATAAAAAGCATGTATGGCAGTGAAAGAGAAATACCATATGATCTCACCTTTAACAGGAACCTAAACAACAAAACAAAGAAACAAGCAAAATATAACCAAAGACACTGAAATAGAGGACAGGCTGACAGTGACCAGAGGGTAGAGAAGAGGGAATTTCAGGGGACAATGGGAAGGGTTCACAGGAACAAATTTAAAGGACACATGGACAAAAACTAGGGGGAAGGTGGTAATGGGAGGGAAGTGGGGAGGGTTGGGTGGGTGGGCTGGATTGGGAGTAAAAGGGAGAAAACTGTACTTGAACAATGATTAAAATAAAATTTAAAAAAGCATGTATAAGATAGTCTCTAGGCACTCAATAAATACAAGTTCAATTCTTTGCAAAATTTCACAACTATATAAATTTCATTCATCCAAAGCCCAAGCAAACAGAAAGCTCAAATAACCAAGCCTTTTGAGTTAATGTGAAATGATGGTCAGAATTATAATCTCAAGGCACAGTAAGATACTAAAATGGACTTGTGGGATTTATTTTCCTGCAGAAAGTTTTTTTCTCTTCTTTTCAGTCAATTCCTTCAGTTACATTCAACTCTTACACGTTGCTGGAATGCAAAAAGCTTGGTACTATATTTGTACTACACAGAACAGACAATGTAAGACCTGTCTACCTTGATGATCTTTCCTATTTATCATATCTATTCAATTATCTTGGTTTTTTTCCTAGCTTTAGAATCATATCTGTAAATAATGACAGTTTGCATCATTTCCCAATAGTTATGCTTCTTAATTTAGTTTCTTGCCTTCTTGCATTGGCTAGAACCTCAAGACTAATGCTGAACATTAGCAGTTATAATGAGCATCTTTGTTTTATTACTGATTTTAGCAGGAATGCCTCTAATATATTTACCCTTAAGTACCATGCTATTTATTAGGCCAAGAAATTTGTTAACACATTACATAATATCCTTTTATTCTCAGTTTCTAAGAATGATCAGAAAAGTAATTTACATTTTTATCAAATGCCTTTGTGGCATCCAACTCGATCATATGATTTATACTCTTTGAGCTGATAATGTAATGTGAACTTAAGAGATTTCCTATTATTGAACCACCTTTCCTTTTCTAGGACAAAACCTACTTGATGCAGGGCTTGATTTGCTGGTAGTTTATTTAGGATTTTTATGTGAGGCATCTTTAGTTTCCTCTTTGGTGCTATTTTTAGAATGGTTTGTTGGCAAAGTTATACCAATTTCATAAAATGAGTAGGAAGCATTCTTTCTTTTTTGAAAAATTTATTTATTGATTTTAGAGAGAGAGAAGAAGGGGGATGGGGAGACACAGAGAGAGAAAGAGAGACACTGACTTGTTGTTTGATTTATTTATGCATTCATTGGGTAACTCTTGTATGTGCCCAGCCAGAATGAGGACTGAACCCACAACCTTGGCATATCAGGACAATGCTCTAATCAACTGACCTGTCTGGCAAGGGCCATTCTTCTCTTTCTATTCTGTATAAAAGTTTATAGAATATGAGAAGTAGTTGTTCTGTAATATCTAGATTTGGGCCTAACTCCTTTGTTTACTAGCATGCCATTGGGTGGTTTTTCTCCCTGGTAGAAAAAAACACAATAGCCTTCATTTAAAAAAATTTACTGCTATTCCTAGTTTGTAGTACTTCCTTTATATAAATTAGACAACTGATATATAATATCAGTTATTGTTGTTTTTAAAAAATATTTTAATGATTTATTTTTAGAGAGGGGAAGGGAAGGAGAAAGAGAGGGAGAGAAACATCAATGTGTGGTTGCCTCTTGTGTACCACCTACTGGGGGCCTGGCCTGCAACCCAGGCATGTACCCTGACTGGGAATCCTTTTGGTTCACAGGCTGGCACTCAGTCCAATGAGCCACAGCAGCCAGGGCATGTTGTTTTGTCACAGTTTACCCAGTTATACTAACTGAAAAAAATCCATTGATCTCTTATCTGTTTTCTGTGAACTTTCACCTCAGGTATGAGTGTCATTGCCTCTGGAGGAATCAGTTGTGGGAAGAATGAAAGAAGAGTTGTGGATGGAGGGAAGAGGATACATGGATTCAAGGAGCATGAGACATGAAGTCTGGCAGGTTTTCTCTGGAAACATTTGTGCTTTGGTAGGGATGAAACTTAAATTGCTCTGTGGAGGAGGACTAGTTGTCAGCCATGGTGACTAATGTGGGAGCTGGAGAAGGAAATATAATTTCAGTATTTATCACCATCCATTAATATTTACATAATTATTGGCATGTCTTTATTTTTTAATGCACAACTGTAACTGAAACATACCTCTTACAGGAATGTAGTAATTAGATTTACAAATTGAATGTACTGAGCCCAGATGGTGAGGACCTTACACTTCCTTGTGAAGCTGTTTGTGGAAAGGTCTCTGCCTTTTGCCTTTGGGAAATTAGCTCTTTAGAGCTTTTTCCCCACTGAAGGGCTCGCTGTCTGCATAGGTATAAACTGAAGAGAGGAGCACACTAGACACCGGGCTGTGACTGAAAAGCATGGTGACAGGTTGTCAGAGAGTCACGAATTTCAGTTATTCCTAACCACTTGAGATGAGAAGTCAGTGCTCAGGAAGGTGCCCTATATCTAGAACATGACTAGTCCAAAAAGTCCATCAGCTTGAGCAGTTTTGGATTGGTTTCAAACTGTATCTTTCTAATTGGTCCCCTCTTTTCCTCTACCCTTTCCCTTCCTACCAAGGTTCCCACTTGTCTACTTCACTGAGAGCATCTGGGTCAGTAACTTTCCTTGGGTACTTGATTTTTATTTCCTCTGAGCTACAGGGCTCTTATGAACTCTATCTAGGCTGTGATTCAGTGGAGCCTAGACTGAGCGTCTGGAAAATCCCAAGTTTTACCCTTCTATACCAAAACCTGTCACACTGTCTTTAACAAAGAACTGCATGGAAGTATCTCTTCTCCGTGAGGACTCCATTGCTTCTGGCCTAGTGATTTCCCCTCCTGGAATTGAGGACGGAGGTTAACAAAACACAACTAACTACATTTTCCTTTTCATAGAAATGTATATAAAAAAGTGGAGCACATTATTTGAGAAAACTATTTTTAAACAAAGCCCCCCTCCACACACATTACCCCAACAGTCTAGTGCTGGCTCTTCCCATTCCAAGGAATGAGGTCATGCTTTATGGGAGACATCTGCTTCTGAGGATATTACTGCACTGAGCACAGAACATGACTTCATTAGAGGGAACAGTGGACCGGAGAGATTCAACAGAAGATCTGCATATGTGACAGCAAAAGCAAAAAGAGCCAGTTGAGACGCTCCCCTAGTCTCCAGCCTGAAGGAGAGCCTGAAGGTCTGGTGATTTCACTTGCTATGACCTCCTTTTGCTTTGAAATCATAAACTATGTATGAGAACTTCCAGAAAACTGTAACTCATAGCAACACCACCTGTATTTGTAAATAGAGAAGCTGTCTTCTCTCAAGGGATTAGATGGGTTACATTCTGGGATGAGACCAGGTGGTGTTTAGAACTTTGGGGTTGCTACCGAACCCACACCCACGCAGAGTAAGCCCTGTTTGAAAGGAGCATTGTTTCAGGCAGTGCTGCAAATGTACACGATGTCATCTTTCCATTCTGAAAAGCAGATTCATACCGATGGCAGGGATTTTGGCTTTCCAGGAAGATGATTTACACAGCAGTGTTATAGGATTTTTGACATATGTTGTTTATAATCTTAATTTTTTCAAATGAGCAAGTCTAATAAATCTGTTACCTACTAACCAAGCTCTGGCCTACTTGCATCTGTTCCCATTTTATTTGATGCTCCAAAGAAGTTTCAATAGACAGCTAAATATTTTGGTGTCATTCATAGTCTGATGTTCCTATTGACTAAGACTTTTCAAAGAAAACCCTTCAAATCACGAGCATGTTAAAGGGCAATAATTGCTGGTTTAGTTTACCAGGCTTTGTTTCTAAGCAGTCATGATGCAGCTGGGATCACATAAGTGGAAGGGAATGTTAAGAGATCATGTGGCTGGGGCCCCTTTGACCTAGGAGGGGTAGGAGTTTGGAACATGATGGAAGGCTGGTGTGCAACCTCTTGCCATAACCTGCTTTAACCCTGAATCCTACCCAGGGCTAAGAAAGTCTTATTGGCATATGATGAAAATTGATATTGCTACAATAAAGCTCATTGCCTATTGTTTATTGCATTGCACAAATGGAGAACAACCTGTCTGAGTCTTCGACATAACCCACTGTGCTATAGAAAAAAAGTCATAAAATGCCCCACTTTCTTTGATCTTATACACTCTAGCACTTTTCTGCTGTCCTTGCAAGATCCAGTGTTCTAGCCTTTTAGTCATATGGATTGTCCTTTTCCAGAATTTCTTTAACTTAACAACCATTTTCTGACTGCCTCCCATGTGCAATGTATTGGTGCTGTTTCAAGCAAAGTGGGTCCCACATCTGGCTGTGTTTAAAGAAATTGCCTGCAGAGAACTTTAAAAATACAGATTTCTGGGCCTCATCTCAGATCTACTAAATAAAATCTGGGGTAGAGCCAGGGGATTTTTATTTGAAAAGCAAGCTCTAACCCTGGCTGGTGTGGCTCAGTGGACTGAGTGCTGGCCTATGAACCAGGGGGGTTGTGGGTTTGATTACTAGTCAGGGCACATGCCTGGGGTATGGGCCAGGTCCCCACTACGGGACACACAAGAGGTAACCACACATTGATGTTTCTCTCCCTCTCTTTCTCCCTCCCTTCTCCTCTCTCTAAAAATAAATAAAAAATATTTTTGAAGAAGCAAGCTCTAGGTGATTCTTAGGTACTCAGTCTAGTTACCAGTTCAAGGATTAAAACTGAAGAGCAAAGGCATTAGGGTTGCTGTATCAGGGTCACCTGGTAAAGTGCTGGCAGTACAGCTATGACAAAAACAGAAATGACTAGAGAACAACCGATGAGTAAGAAAAGTGCCACTTCCCTTTTGAATGAAGTGCATATCATTTTACAAAGTGAACTTGCAATTATTTATTTATTTGTTTTAAAAAATATTTTATTTATTTATTTTTAGAGAGAGGGGAAGGAAGGGAGAAAGAGAGGGAGATAAAAACATCAATATATGGTTGCCTCTCATGTGGCCCCTACTGGGGACCTGGCCCACAACTCGGGCATGTGTCCTGACTGGGAATCAAACCAGTTACCCTTTGGTTCACAGGTCAGCACTCTATCCACTGAGCAACACTAACCAAGGCCTGTGATTATTTACAAAACTTAATCCTTACTGCCATGTATTTCCATTTTACAAGGAATAAACTAAAGCTCAAGAAAGAAACTGTCATTTGTCAAGGATCACACAGCCAAAATAGAGCCAAGACTCAAACTCACGTTTTCTGATGCCAAATCTTTCCTTTTTGCCACTTATTACAACTTTTTTTCATAACAGTCTTGGAAAGCAACGGACATTGGGTGCAAAGGAGGGAAAATGATAGTTTCATGAGAAACCAACATCCAGTGGTGGCAATACGATAAAATTACACTAGGACTGATATCACATCAGCATTACATTAGATGCCTTTTAATATATGAAATCCATTTCTGTACAAATGTCTCCCGGCACTCCAATGAGGGAGAGAAAGAATGAACCAGGTTTGGGGATGCCTGAACTTCCATCCAGTTGCAAAAACCCATATAGAATATGTGTTTCCTGGCAGTATAACCTAGCAGCAAAAGGTAGCCCATTGAAGTGATTTCTTCCTCTGTAAGTGTCCACAGTGATGGAGTGGAGAGCCCACCAACTTGGGCGGCCAGAGAACAAAGAAAATGTTTTTGGTCCACAGTTCTGGCGTTCCCAACCTTCTCTGTAATGATACTGGGTGACCCATGCAAGGATATTCTGCCTCCGCAGGTGGCACCAGCAGAGAGCAAGCAGGGGCTCAAGCAGAGCCAGAGCATGAAGTAGACCAGAGTAGCAGTGCAAAGGCTCAGAAAACTAAGCCGTCATTGGAATTATAGGTCACAAAAGTAGGGCAGAAGTGACACACAACACTTAATGAGGCCCACTGCCTGCTAAAATAGAAGATTAAAATAGGATCAAGAGTCTGCTAATATAATATCAAAGGATACAATAAAAAAAAAAAAAACCATCATACCAAGGACCAGGGAAATCACAATATGAGTGAGAAAAGTAAAGCAATTGATGCCATACTGATGTGAATCAAACTGTGGGAACCATCTGACACAGGTTTTAAAGCAGCCGCCATGAACTGTTTCAACAGTTAATTACAAATCGACTTGAAACATGAAAAAACATTAGAAGACTTCAGCAAAGAAATATGTTATAAAAAAGAATGAGATGGAAATTCCAGACTAAAGAGTAAAATAACTAAAGCAAAGACTCAATAATAGTCTCAATAGGAGAGTGGAGATGACAGAAGATAGAAACTATGAACTTAAGAAGAGATCAATGGCCTTTATTTTATCTGAACAACAGAGAAAACAATGCACTGATAAGAGTAAAGAGAGCCTCAGGGACTTGTGAAACAATAACAAAACAGCTAACATAAATATCGTGGGAGGCCCTGAAGCAGAGGAGAAAAAGTGGAACTGAAAAGGTATTCAAAGAAATAATGGTTGACACTCCTCATATTTTGGCAAAACACATAAACCTACTGATTCAATGATCTGAATTAACACCAAATAAGATAAACCCAAGAATGCCCATACCAATAAACATCATAATGAAACTTCTGAAAATTAAAGACAAAGAAATGAGCTTGAAAGCAACTAGAAGGAAATGATGTATTACAATTTTTTCCCACCATGACTAAATGGGTTTTGTTACAGGAATGTAAGTGTGTCCAATATACAAAAGGAATCAACATAATACGCCATATTAATAGAATAAAGGACAAAAACCAAATAATCACCTCATCTTTAAAGGACCACTAATTTGAAGGTCAGTGGATTTCTCATCTGAAATCATGGAGGTCAGAAGGAAGTGGTACATACCACCCTGAATGCACCCAGTCTCCTCTGATCTTGAAAGCTAAGCAGGGTTGGGCCTGGTTAGTACTTGGATGCGAGAAGGAAGTGGCAAAATATTATCCATATACTGAAAGAACTGTCAACCACAAATTCTATATGCAGCAAACCTATTATTCAGGAATGAAGAGGAAATAAAGAAATCCTCAAAGGTAAACTAGAAGAATCTCTTGCTAGCAAATATATACTTTAAAAAAATGATTAAGGGAAGCTCTCCAAACAAAAAAAGGAACAGAATAACAGAAGGCTCAGAATTCAGGGAAAAAGACATCGGATGGGTAAAAATAAAGGTAGATATAATGAATTATCCTGATTCTCTTGAATTTCTTAAATCATATTTGATGGCTGAGTAAAAATTATGTGCTCAGTTTATGTGGAGAAATTAATTGAGACAATTATATTTAAAGCGTGGGAAGGCTTTATATGGTCCTAAATGTAGAAAGGTTTTAATGCATCATTCAAAACATGAAATTGGTGATATTTGTAAAATGTGATAAATTGTATATACATACAAACACACATATCTAGAGCAATCACTAAGAAATTTATACTAAGTGATATACTAAAAACTGTATAAATAAAACATGATGGGATCCTAAAATATGTGCAGGAAACCCACAAAAGGCAAGAAAAAAAGAAAAGAGGAAACAAAAATAAATGGCATACTTAAACCTTAACGTATCAGTAGTTACATTAAACTAAATCATTTGAACACCTCAATTAAAAGACAAAGATTGACAGAGTGGGTTAAAAGGAGGACTGAGTACATCATTATGAGATAAAGTAGACTTTAAAGCAAAAAATTATGAGACAGTGGGAGATATCACAAAATAATAAAAGTCAGGATAGACTAAGAAGACATAGCAATCTTAAATGTGTATGTATGAAACAGCAAAGCTTCGAAACACAAAAAATGAAAACAGAATTGAAAAGATAGAAACACAAATTCAAAATTATAGTTAGGGACTTTAACACCCCACTCATAGCAACTGATAGAACTAACAGACAAAATCTTAGAAAGGTATAGAAGAACTGGACACTACAATCTCAAAGAAGGTATAATTTTTATTTATATACAAACTCCCAAACCCCAACAACTGCAGAATACACACAGTTTTTCAAGTTCCCATGGAACATTCACAAAGAAAGATCATAGCCTGGTTCAAAAAACAAACTTAAACAAAGGTAAAATCATTGAAAGAATACAAAATGTGTTCTTTGAGCAAAAGGGAATGAGACTAAAAGTTAGTAATACAAAGAAAAGAAGAGATTCTACAAACACTCGAAACCCAAAAAATACACTTTAAACAACCCATGAATCAAAGAAAAGATCCAAAGGAAACAAAAAGTACACAAAACTGAATGAAAATAAAAACAGAACATAAAATGTAAGGAATGAAGGTAAAGTAGTGCTTAGAGGGAAATTTATATCACTAAGCACTAAGATTGATAAAGTAAAAAGTACAATAGGCACAACTTTTCAATATAAGGAATGACATGAGGACTCATTATAGATCATTCAGCCATTAAATGGATAATAAACTTTCTGGAGTAGACATACCTTTTTTATTCTTCCCACTAAGTACAACAACAACAACAAATTCTGGATGCTATATAATTTTTTTTTAAAAAATAAGAAAACTCGGAAAAGGTGGAGTCCTTGGGATGCAAGGAATGAGAGAGTGGAAAGTTTCCTAGGTTTTCTTTTTGCCTTATACTTGGAACTGAGGAATCCAGCCACCTCGAAAAACCAAGAGGAGCAGAGAAAGAAAAAGCCCTAAGAAAATCTTCCTCTCTGATGTCAGTGACTAGGAAAGAAACAATCTGGTATTAGAGAAAACTTTTAGACAATAACTTCTCTACTCAGACAAACACTACAGAGAAACACGGGTGACCCTGCCCCCACCCCTTCCTACAAAAGCCAGGTAGGAACCTTAGAATTCCAACCTCATGAAGTTATAATGAGGTGCCCCAATGTTCTACTGGTATGGTATTGGAGAAGGCCAAAGAGGGATCTGGGACTTCATCTGAGACAGCAAGTAGCTATATTCTCTCTCCCTCCCCACACGTTCAGAAGAGACCCACCATGTGGTGAGTTGGAATTTCCACCCATACCCATCAGTACTGAGAAGCCCCTTCTAACTCAGGGGTCAAAGGAGAACAAGCGTGGGACCTGAAGTTCCATCTCTACCTGGCAGTAATGAGGTGGCAACCCCCACTTCCCCTGAGAGCAGCAGCACAGAACAGCCAGTGAAAGTACAATAGAAGGTTTAAATAGCACACAGGGCCTTAAAACAAAATGTAAAAAACCAAGGTTCCCATTTAAAAAACAACAACAACAAAACACTTATACCAAGAACCAAGAATATCTCAAACTGAGTGAAAAAAAAAATTAACAGAAGCCAATAGCAAGGTGATAAAGGTTTTCAAAAGTTGTTGCTGTAAGAATCCTTCAATGAATAATTATGAACACACTTGGAAAAAGAAGGAAAGCCTCATAAAAAAATAGGAAGTCTCAGCAAAGAAATAAAAGACATAAAGAAGAGGCAAATGGAAATATTAGAAGTGAAAAGAAACACAGAATAAAAAGCTCAGTTGATCAGCTAAATAGCAGTCACATCAAATTAAACTTCTGAAAACTAAAGGCAAAAAAAAAAAAAAAACAAAACCCTTTTGCAGCCAGAGAAAAACTGAAACTGTACCTGTTGGAGAAAAACAAGTCAAATGGCAATGGATTTCCAGTAAGAAACCATGGGGGTCAGAAGAAAGTGGCACAACATTTTTTAAGTCCTGAAAGAAAAGAACTGTCAAATACTGAATCTTATTTCTACCCAGTGAAAATATTGTCCAGGAATTAAAGGGATATCAAGAAATCTCAGATGAAGAAAAACTAAGTTACAAGTAGTTTTTTTCCCCCTAGTAGGGACACATCATTTTATATTCCAACCTGCACTGTATGATAGTTCTGATTTCTCCATGTCCTTGTCAACAGTTATATTATCTGTACTTTTTTTTTATTATAGTCACCCTAGAGGGTGTGAAGTTCTATTTCATTGAGATTTTTAGTTACATTCCCCTAATGGCTATGGCCATTTGGTATCCTCCCCAATTTTTTAATGTCCGTAATCCTAATTGTTCAAAATATTTCCTCTATATACATTGTGCACTACATCAGATGGTGTTATAATTTTTGCTTGAAACATGACAAATGATCTAAGAAACTCACAAGAACTAACAGAGTCTATGGACTTACTCCTATGTTTACCATTGTGGTGATCCTCTCTGAAGTTCTGAGACTACTTCTACCATTGTTTCTGTTAATAGAGCTTCTTTTAGTCAATCTTTCAGTGGAGGTTTGCTAGCAACAATTACTCTTCTTCATCTGAAAACTCCTTTATTTCCCCTTAATTCCAAGGATGGACAGTTGTCTTTCAGCATTTGAAAAATGCACCATTTCCTCTTTGCTTCTAAGCCAGGGGTGTCAAACTCATTTTCACCGCGGGCCACATAAGCCTCATGGTTGCCTTCAAAGGGCTGAATGTAATCTCAACTCCTTAACTGTTAATGAATAGTTACATTTATACAGCCCTAAAATTATTTTGGACCTTTGAAGGCAGCTGTAAGGCTGATGTGGCCCCCGGTGAAAATGAGTTTGACACCCCTGCTTTAAGGTTTCAAATAAGAAATCTGTTGACAGTTGAATTGGTGTTCTTCTAAAAGTAATACATCATTTTTTTCCTGGCTCCTCATAAGACATTTTTCATCATCTTTAGTTTTCAGAAATTTAATTATGATGTGTTACATCATGGATGTACTATATTTGGGTTTCACTCAGCTTCTTGAGTGTGTAGTTTTATGTATTTTGCCAAATTTGAAAAGTTTTAGCCGTTATTTCTTTTTTATTGAGTTGGACAAAAAGTCCATTTAGTTTTTCCATAAAACAAAAGACATTTTCCATTTTCACCAATAACTTTATTGATTTGGATATTTTGAGTATGTCAACTAGTTCCCTTGTGGTAAAATGTTGATTGTTCTCAATTAATGTCTCAATTTGATCGCTATCAACTTCAACTGACCTAACGGATCGTGTAGCATCGCCCAGTGGGAAGTTTCCAGCATGAAACTTCACAAACCACTTCTCACTCATTGGATCAGTCACAGCATCTTCTCCACACACTGCAGGAATCTTTTTTTTTTTTTTTAGTTTCAGTTGAGTTTTTACCTTTCTTGAAATAATAGAGCACAATATGCCAAAAATGTTGTGTATTTCCTTCCATCTTCAATATTAAAATGGCTACAGAAAATTTCATCAATCTTGATAGATTTTTTAAAACATACACTTATATGGCAGCTGTCACAATACAATCTAACAAAATTGTTTTGAATGAAGTTAAAGACAACTAAGCACTACTGGAGCCATCATGTGGCTCTAAACCAAATGAACTTTTTGGCCAACCCAATAATAAAAAAACTGTCATAAGAGACATATGACAGAATTTATCATAACAATTTTATTTATGTATGTGTGTATCTATGTATTTATTTATAGGGGAAGGAAGGGAGAAAAGCAGAAACATCGATGTGAGGGAGAAAAATCAATCGCTTGCCTCTTGTATGTACTCAGACTGGGGATCAAACCCGCAACCTAGGCATGTGCTCTGACCTGGAATCGAACCTGCAATCTTATGCTTTGAAGAATTATACCCAACCAAGTGAGTAACACTGTTTAGGTCCATCTTAACCATTTTAAAGTGTATAACTGAAGACTCTTAAGTACCTCCATGCTGTTGTGTAAATCTCTAAAACTTTTCATCTTACATAGCTGAAACTCTCCCCCATGAAACAACACCCCCACTTCCTCTCTACCCGTAGGCCTGGTTCACCACCACTCTAACTCTCCCTGTGACTTTGAGTACTCTGGGTACCTCATTTAAGTGGAACCACACAGTATTTGCCTTGTTGTGATTGGTTGATTCCACTTAATGTAACGACCTCAAGGTCCATTCATGTTGTACATGTGATAGAATTTCCTCCTTTTAAGGCAGCTGTTACTTTTTCAAGATCCTTTTCAATACTTCTCTCTCTCTCCTTTTGGACACTGATAATATGGGTGTGGGATCTCGTTATTATCCCACAGATTCCCTGTGGCTCTGTTCATTTCTTCCCCCATCCATTTTCTCTCTGCTGTTCAGACTGACTAAATTCTAATGCTCTGACCTCAGGTTACCTGATTCCATCTTCTGTTATCTCCACTTCACTACTGGGCCCACCCACTGAGTCTATTTCAGTTATTGTATTTTTTCAGTTCTACAATTTCTATTTGCTTCTTTTTTAATAACCTATTTCTTTACTGAGATTTTGTATGTCTTTATTTGTTTTGAGAGAATCTGTAATTACTTGCTGGATCTTTTCTATTATGGATGCTTTATACTCCGTGTCAGATAAAATCAGATTTGTCTCAGTGTTGGTATCTGTTCTCATTCATGAGTGATTTTTGATTGGAGGTTGTTGGGTACTATATCATGAGACTCGGGATCCTATTCCATCTTCTTTTTCAAGTAGACAGTCCCTGTGTTGAAGGATAATATGAGGGCTGGGTGCATATGTTATGTTCGTGCTGCATCCCACTGATGACCCTGGCCAAAAGTGGGGCATTTGTTGAAAGTGGGTGGAGTGGAGCCCTGGTTGGTGTGGTTCTGTGGATTGAGCTCTGGCCTGTGAACCAAAGGGTCACCAGTTCAATTCCCAGTCAGGGCACATGCCTGGGTTCTGGGTCAGGTCCCTGGTTGGGGCCTGTGCAAGAGGCAACTGATCAATCTCTCTCTCTCACACAATGATGTTTCTCTCCCTCCTTCTCCCTCCCTTATTCTATGTCTAAAAAGTAAATAAATAAAATCTTAAAAAAAAACAAAGAAAGAAAATGGATGGAGTGGAAGTTCTGTTACTTGCCCTCCCTGAGTCTACTGACACCATCCATGTGAAAGTAGGGGTACTGACCTACAGGGCTATGGCTTGTTACTTTTGAATAGAAGCATTAGCTCACCTCCCTGGTACACCCTGCTGATATCCAATGAAGGGAGAAGCAAATTACCAACAAATCCCACCTTTTATCACCTTACTAAGTGTCATTACTGCTCACTTGGTGTGGAGGTTCAGCTCCCCACTGGGCTGCAGTCACACTAGGGGCGGGGATAGGAGTGCTGACTAGCTCTGCTTCCCACCGCCTCTTTCAGTCTTATTGCTGCCAGGTGGGTGTGGAAGTTCCACTTCCCACTGAGCCTTCCTCAGAACATGGGTAGCAGGACAGCAGGGTGCTTGCTAGCCCTGACATACATTTCTTTGTTCAGTCTTTTTGATGTGAAAGAGGATACAAGCTCAGCCTCCTCATGGGCCCCACTGACATAGAGATGAAGTCCAGTGGCGACTAGCCTTGCCTGCACCAACTTATTAACCTTCCTTAATTCTGGGCAAGTGCAGCACTTAGCTTACCACTGGCCTGGAAGAGAAAAGGAACACCATCTGCTTCTGCCAGATAGAGGGATGAGAAGGACTCACTGCTTCCTTCTGCCAACACTACCCCAGCAGTGCAATATAAGCAGGCTTCCTGCTTTGTTTGTGGGAAGGGCTGGGGTGAAAGATTAAGTTCCTAGGAAGCTGCATTGAAGCTGCACAGCTGTGGGTTGGTAGTGTAATTCTTTCCCATTGGTATAGGGGAGGTATTGCCAAAAAGATTTTTTGTTATAAAGCAAATCATCCCCAACCCTCTCCGTTAGCTATGGGGATCCGGCTTTCCTTGAGCTCCCCCCCTTTTTTTTTTTTGTCTGTGCCTGTTGGCAGGTATGGATTGCATGTTTCTTTAGCACCCTGTCTAGGATCTATGGGAGGCAGAAAGGAAAGGCCGAGAGCCCAGCATTGCATTGTTCCAGTTCCAAGGCACTCTGCCTTGTTCTTTCTACTTTTTAGCATCTTCTTCATTATGTCCAAGGGTTTTTAGTTGTAAGAGGGAGGACCGAGAAGGAATTGACCTTCTCCATCTAGGCTGAAACACAAATCCTCCAATCTAGTTAAAATGAAACAAAACAAAACAAAACCCAGCAGAGCACACATGTTCAAAAATTGAGGTTTTGATGCCTAAGGGGATTTCTGAGAGTAATAATGACTTAAGGAATAAACAATGGTGAAAGACTATCTATGAAAACTGAAAGAGATGGAGATTTACTAGCTTTATGGAAGTCATGCAAAATCTGTGGAATGTTAAACAGATCACTCTTGCTGTGGCCCAACTTCTCTTTCTATACAATGCTGCTTTGTGAGTTTGTAAAATTCTTTTTTTAAGACTTTATTCATTTACTTCTATAGAGAGGGGAGGGGAAAAAGAAAGAAAAGAGAAATACCAGTTGGTTGTCTCTTGCACCCCCCCAACCAGGGACATGGCCCAAAACTCAGCCACGTGTCCTGACCAGGAATCAAACCTGTGACCTTTTGGTCTGTGGACAACATCCAACTGAGCCATGCTGGTCAGTCAGGGCTAGTTCTTTAAGTTTCTTGGGGGAAACGATGTAAGTGGCAGGGAAACTTTGGCTCCTTATACATAAAACAAGATTTGACCTTCAGTTACTATTGAGTAAATGTAAGAATGGCGAAAATAGGCTCCCCTGGGGGTTGCAATAACAGCTACTTTAAAGTCTCAGGAACAATAGCAACAGCATTTCCCCATAGTCACATTCTCAAGTCTAAATACCAGTGACTTTTACCTGTTGGGATGTTTATTGTAAAGTATACGATTGCAAACTCATTGTTTCAGAAGAGGCCTGTATCTTTACTTTACAAGCCCAGTGTTAGGTGCTATTTTCTGGTCCTTAAACCCTTTCCTTCCTAATGAACCAATACGCTTCATGTGTTGCTGCATTACAAGTACCAGGCTGATTAGAACACTGGATATTACAAGGAAACAGCAACTGTCTGACCAAACTATGTCACTTGGAAGCAGAGTGGTTGAAAGAACTGGAGTCAAAAAGATCTTGTATCAGTTCTTGCATCTGCTACTAACGACTTGTGTGACCTTCCGCAAATTAGTTAATCATTCTGGGCCACAGATGGCTCATCTATAAAATGACAATAAGACTGACTTCACAGGTTTGCTATCAGAATTCCATGATATAAGTATATAAAGTGAGAACACAAATTTGGTAGGCAAGAATCATGAAAAACTTTCTGGAGAACATGGTTAACCCCTGACAATTATGTCTGTATTCATCTAATATTTCTCCCCTTGGACCATGTAATAATGGCTGTTTCCTGCTTATCCCATGTCTTAAATTCAATCTCCACAGAAATGTATGTTACAGCTTCTGGGATAAAGAGCCTTCATTCACTCAGAAAAAAAAAGATTGATATGATCATCTTCTCCTGATATTTATAATTACTTCCTATCTCTACTGGGCAGAATAGAAGCCCAATGTACTCAAAGGAAAAAAAACAAACAAAACTTTAAAAAAAATCTTGAAATGTAACCTAAACATTTTCTGTTCAGTCCTCATCTAGTTTATGGAACACGTTTGTTTTTATAATACAAGATTGTTTTGCTGGTTTAGGAATGGGAAAACTGGACCTAAATTTTGAGTTTTAATGGTGTATTGATGATACTGCACACTAGAGTGGCAATGATGTCCAAGGTCCTATCTAACTGACCTCAAAGGATCTGCTGGTAAAGAGAGATGGATGTCACAGGACAGCATTCTGGGGGTGGGTCTATGTCTTGTGACTTCACTGAAGATTCTAAATTTTCACTGAAAAAATTCGCAACCAGCTTTTTCAACCCAGAGAGAGAAAGAGCTGATACCCCTGTAACCCCAGTGCCATCCTTATGCTAGAAAACCATCTTGCTAAGTAGCTCAGAAAGCTCAGCCTGCCTGACTCAGGAAAGAGATGGTCAACAGGTATAGTTACTTTAAAGTTAAGTTTAGGTCTTGATGTATGAAAAAGGGAAAATGAACAAGGAAGACTTTATTTTTGTTCTTATCATTTGTCACCACCTTTACCCTCTACTTAAATTAATTAACATCTCTGAGGCTGATGTCTGTGCTTGTATGTAAAATGAGAACGACCTTAATGTCTTGTGCAGGGTGACATGAGGATTAGAGTGTCTACCTAGCACAGTGCCTAGAACTTAGTAGGGATGCAATAGATGAATGTTCTTTTAGAACACAGTTTGAGGTTTCTATCACACAGTACTTGGTTTATTTATTCCAGGATAAATAAACTAGAGACAGAAAATAGTTTCTGTGAAATAATTTCAACTCTGCCTAAAATGAATATAATTTCATGGCTCAAAGGAACCCGGAGGTCATCTAAGTTTTCTGATTTAAATGTGTAAGAGTATTGTTCAGGCACAAATTTGATCTCATATAGTAATCAGGTCAGACAAATTCTTTTCCTAAGGGAATCTGTAACTGAGCTATTCTGAAAAGTATAGGTTGCTAAACCCTAAGAGCTCACATCATAGTTAAGTGTTACAGAATTACTATTGTTGGTCTTTGTAAGCAAAATTCTATCAATTAGTTTTTTAAAAGATTTTATTTACTTACTTTTAGAGAGAGGGGATGGGAGGGAGAAAGAGAGAGAAACATCCGTGTGTGGTTGCCTCTCGTGCACCCCCTACTGGGGTTTGAACCCACCACCCTTTGGTTTGCAGGTTGGTGCTCAATCTATTGAATCACACCAGACAGGGATCAATCAATCAATAAACAGACCATGTATAGGTCAGTTAGATGTTGTCTATGACTATAAAGTCATTCCATTCCCAACAACTGTAAGACAGGAAGGAACAGTCATTACAGAAAGGTGAGGGAGAGGAAATATTGATTCCTGGTCTCCCAGTTTTATAGACTATTCAGTTCTGCAGGATAAATAAGATGGCACCCTGGCTGGTGTAGTTTAGTGGGTTGAGCACTGGCCTGTGAACCCAAAAGTTGCAGGTTCGATTCCCAGTCAGGGCACATGTGTGGGCTACAGGCCTGGCCCCTGGTTGGGGGAGTGTGAGGCAATCAATCAACAGCCTGCCATTGTTAGCCTGGAGGTGGGGTCCAAGCCTCTGGGAAGATGATGTCCTGGATGATCTCCAGAGCTGTGGTGTTGCTGTTTGGAATGCTGCATCCTGCAGATTATTCATACAAAACTGTGAAAACCAAAAATGTGAAGAGGCATATGTTCAATGGATGAGGTACTGGATTGTTTTTGCTCTCTATACTGTGATTGAAACAGTAGCAGATCAACCGGTTGCTTGGTTCCCCCTGTGAATTTAAGATTGGTTTTGTCATATGGCTGCTCTCTCCCTAACCACAGGAGCAAGTTTAATATATACAACATTGCTTCATCCACTTCTTTCTTCAAAGGAAAGGGAGATTAATGATTATATTGTACAGGCAAAGGAGCGAGGCTATGAGATGATGGTAAACTTTGGGAAGCAAGGTTTAAATGTAGCAGCTACTGATGCTGTTACTGAAGCAGTGAAGAGCCAAGGGGTAACTACCGAGTGCTTACGGAGTCTCAGTATGCACCACCTAAGAGCTATCCCTGGGGATGAGCACGTGGGACAAAGACCATACCAGCCTCTCCCAGAAACAAAAAAGAAAAGTAAAGCAGCCTCCAGTGAATCACACCAGTGCAGATTATGGAACTGCACTGAAAGATGGAGATGAGAAAACAGATGAAGCAGTGAGTGGGCCATATTCAGATGATGCAATGTTAACACATGAAGGGCTTCAAAGATGATGAAGCATGAAATCTATGAAAACCGGGAAAGGCCTCAAAGAGGTGTGGTATGGGTCACTAAAACAGAGAGCGAAGAAGAGACCACAGGTGTATTTTTAGTCATGTACACTTCAAGTATTCCAAGACAAATTATACTAATGCACCAACATTTTTTTTCTAACATCATACATTCAGGATTTTTGCAGTAAAATAATTCTTTAAATTGTGGTGGTGATAGGGTTTATTTTCATCAATTTAAAAACTTTTTTTATTTCTTTAACAGTTAATTTCAAATGTTGACTGCTAAAGGTAGTTATGCAAAATATGTATATATATATATATATATATATATATCAGAAATAATAGAAAACTGTGTTATCTGTTTTCAAATTCACAAAAAACTTGGAGTGCCTGGCCTATAACAGGAAGCACAAACCCACAGTATACTTGAAGAGTCTTTTTATGGTTCAAGATACATCCGTCTTTGTGTTATTGTATTGTTTATCTCCATTTATGTTATAGCTACCACATGAGGATAGTAATTACATAGCCCTCTAATCCAGCAGTGATAGCACAAGGCATAATGTGAGATAAAGTGTGTTTTATATATTCTTTAAATTTTTACTTTTTTAATACTTTATAGTTTTCCACCATCAGCTGAGAGTTTTCAAAACAAATATTTAAAAACCAGGTATCCACATAACACTTTTGTTCCAGACTAGTTTTGCACACTTGAAAAGTGTTTACTTATTTTATGACTGTACATTTTAAGTTTTATTGACACTATCATTATGATTTGTTATATTCTTATGAGTCAAATTTATGCCTTGAATTACATCATCTCTTTTCCTGTGGGTTTCATTTGTTAAATTTGCTTGATTTTAATGGTATAAAAATATAACTAATTCTTTGGTTGTAACTGTTTTTAATTATCTTCTTTATAGATAAGAAATTATTTAAATCATTAACCAGTTTTCTTTATTTGGTTGTACATTGTAGTTGAACTCAGCATGTTTTTATTAACACTGGTTACATTCTCAGATTTTAAAAGTTGTAGCTTTTGTGAAATACAGTTAAAGAACAGTATAGTACTTAGCTCTTTTCTAATTTGTGAAAATGTCTAACAGCCAGTCTATTCAGAAGCTTGGCACTTACATGTGCTGCTGATTTATAAATTTGGCATTAACTAGAATAATTTGGATCACTTCTTTTCTGGCTGAAATAATCTCCTGAAGATAGTTGCCAATGGAAAATGAGGATGTTGTTAATGTCACATATTAGAAGCTATTAGAATCGATATTAGAAAAATATCATTTTTTAAATCCAAGATATTTTTGAATTACGAGACTGTGAGGCATTTTTACATTGCATTGATAGCTATGCATCATGAACTATAAGTCAATATATTTGCTGATGGTTTTAGTAATCAATAATGAAATTTGTACAATTATACTTATCTAGGTAATCTACTTGATAAATCTACTTGGTTGTCCAAAAGTAAAAACAATGAGAAAAATTTGTAAGATCTTTGACTTTTCTACCTTTTAAGAAATGAAGCCAGCTGACAGTGTATATATTCAGAGCCTCTTCAGAGTGGTGGGAAAGAACAGAATATTTACTCAGGAGCACCTCAGTGTAATTCAGACATTTCTCTTGATGCAAGTCTTAAAATATTTTCTAGATTATCTCACATTCTTAATATGTAACACCAAGTAAAAATTCATTTCAATTTCTTTTCTCCTAGTTTATTTCTATGAGTACGTCCATCTACTTTACTAATTTTTAGCCTCTTAGTTTCTGGAAAGACTCTTTAATTTGTGTCCAAAACTCCCATGAATTCTGATTATAAACTTAGAAAGAGTTTTATTTATATTGCATGGTCCTAGACTTATCGGTATAAATGCTATGCCATGTTTGTCTTTCTTGTGCGAAGGCAGTGTCATCTCAAATTGCCTGACTAGGTCATGTGAGTGACTTTGTATCAAAAATATTACCCATGGGGGTTGATTTGCACCATTATATCATTTTCAAATGTAATTTCATCATCATATGTATTCTTTAATCATAGTAAACTCATACTTTTCTAAATTGGAAGAATTATAAATCCCTTCACACTTCTAGAATCAAAACATTTAATGAAAGACAACACCAGTTTCAAAGAGGTAATGCAAGTCCTTCTGTTTAAGTACTCCTCACACTTAATGCTTCCTCTGATATATTCTGCTGCTTACATCCTTATATACAGTGATGTCATTTTGCTGTTCTGTCATTTTCTTACTCTCCTTTTCTTACATTTCTTAAATTTTGCTTATTTTCTCATGTGTTTTAGCATGCCCTTTCCTTTGAATTTTATATAATAAGCTTATGCATTTTAATTTCTTTTAAGGTAGAGCAGGTCATTTTTTGTTTCTATGCTTCTGAGTCTGCAGCTTTTAGAAGATGAAAATTTATTGCCAGACCACAGTGCGTTGCTTTCCCCACTACCACCACCTGGTGAATGGGCATCACATGCCCCTATTTGGGGCACTATTTTGGTAGCAGTTAAAGTTTATTCAGAAACTGTAGCCCTTTTATCATATATGCATGCATTCAACTTGTTCAATAATATTAACTATTTCCAGAGTTTACTTGGAAGTAAGAATTGTTGTATTATTTAATTTACCATATTTTTTTCTGGTATAAAAAAATGAGCCAGAGATAAGCCTGATTGCTAAGTCTTTAATGATATAAATCCACCTAAGTCCTGCATAAGATTTCCTCCACACACTTTACATGTGGATTTGGCTAGAAAGTGATATGCCAGCATTACTAATGATAAATACTAGACTACACAGATCGATGGAACAAAACTGTTAAAGTGTTTTCAGGGAACTTACTCCATGTGTCACCACCAAAGACTTCTACAGTGTTATAAGGTATATAAATATTACAAATTTCTGTGAGGCATTGGTTAGAGGAATATATTGTCTTTTTTAAAAATAACACAGTTTATGCTTCTGGAATGCTTGAACTTTTGTGTTGTTAAAAATAATTCAGTATTATTTTATTTTTAATATCAATACTTTATATCTTTAATTGGAATGGACTAAATTTTATTTTGATATTATCAGGAAACTTAAGGAGTTAATGTGTATTGGAAAGCAATTTCCTGTTTTCTTCTATGTGGGCTGATTGATTTGCAAAGCTAATGGATAAATTTTTGAGAAGGTCATTGCTAGTGTGATATGCAGTATACATTTCTTAGTAAATATCATTGAAGACTAAAGGTTTCTGAAAAGAAAATACAGCTTTTCTGTCTACATGTTTTTAAGATATAATCTTCCAAGGTATCCTACAGATGTAATGTGTATTAATTCTTCAAATGTTGACCATGAATTAACATTTTATTTCCTAAAAACCTTTTAAATCTATGTACTTTAATAGTTAAGAGAAAACAATTTTGCAAACTCTTTGTAAAGGCTATCTGTAGGCCTAGTAGAGGGGTAACTTCACAAATGTGTTTTTTTAAAACTTTATTATAAAATAAATGTTTATTAGTGACAAAAACAAAAACAAAAAATAAAATTAGAACCACTTGAGATGTACCAAACATCAAATCACATGGGGAGTAGAAAACATACCCTGGATTTTCTTCTCTAAGTTATAACAGAAATAGTAAAAAAAAAAAAATGAGGAACACAAGTGATAAAAGAAAAAAAATAGATAAATTAGACTCCATCAAAATTAAAAACCTCTGTGCTGAAAATGATACCAAGAAGAAAGTGAAAAGACTACCCTCAGAATGGAGAAATTATCCGCAATCAGGTATTTTATGAAACTTGAATCCAGAAACATAAAGAACTCAATAATGAAAACACAAATAACTCACTTGAAAAATGGGCAAGGCATCTGAATAGACATTTCTTCAAACATGATACAAATAGCCAAAGCGCATATGAAAACATGCTTGACATCATGCATTGTCAGATAAATATAAAGCAAAACCACAGTGAGAGGCCACTTCATATCCACTAGATGGCTATTGCCAAAAAGACAAGCATTGGTGAGGATGGTAGATCCCTGTTACACTACTGGTGGGAACAAAAACTGGTGCAGCAGCTACACGGGAAAACAGCCTGCCCGTTCCTTAAAAGATAGAATATGAGTTACCACTGGATCCCAAAATTATACCCTCAAGAGACATGAAAACATATTTTAATTAAAAATGTGTACATGGAGGTCTATAGCAGCCTTATTCATGATAGCCCAAAGTGGAAACAGCTCAAGTGTTCAACTGGTGAATGGATAAAATACGTTATTTTCATTCTTGTCTTTTCTCACAACCTGTACTCTCTAATCAAATGACTTAACATTGTAACATTACTTAATTCAGTGAAATAGTATTCATCCAAAAAAAATGAACTGATGCATACTTCAGCATGGAGAAACCTCACAAGACACTAAGCTAATTAAAATAAGCCAGACATAAAATGACAAATATAGAATTCTGCTATGATGTGCCTCGAATAGGAAAACTCACGGAAAGAGAGAAATAATGGAGTGGTTACTGGGGGATGATGGGAGTGGGGAACAGAGAGCCAAAAGGTTCAGGGATACAGAGTTTCTCTTTGGGAGGATGAAAAAGTTCTGGAAATGATGAGTGGTGATGGTTATAAAACATTGTGAATGTACTTTGTGCCACTGAATTGTGTCCTTAAAAAATGGTTAAGCCCTGGCTGGTGTGGCTCAGTGGATTGAGTGCATACCTACGAACCAAAGGGTCACCAGTTCGATTCCCAGTCAGGACACATGCCTGGGTTGTGGGCCAGGTCCCAGACAGGGGGCATGCAAGAGGCAACCACACATGGATGTTTCTCTCCCTCTCTTTCTCCTTCCCTTCCTCTCTCTCTAAAAATAAATAAATAAAAATAAAAAACTCATATAACTCAACAATACGAAAACAAACAGCATGATTAAAAATAGGCAGAGGAGCCCTAGCCGGTGTGGCCCTGTTGATTTGAGCATTGTCCCATAGATCAAAAGCTTGCGGGTTGGATTCCTGGTCAGGGCACATACCAGAAGGCAACCAACTGATGTCTCTCATCTATGTTTAGCTCTCTCACTCTCTCCCCTTCTTTCTCTCTAAAAACAATTTTGAAAAGGTCCTCAGGTGAGGACTGAAAAAAATTAAAAGGGCAGAGGATAGAACACACATCTTTCCAAGGAAAACATACAGATGATAAACAGGCACATGAAAAAAATGGAACTGCTTTACACGTATGAGCGAGCAATTCCACTTCTGGGAATTTACCCAGATAAATCTGAAATACTAATTCGAAAGAATATATGCACCCCTATGTTCATTGCAGTGTTAGTTAAGATAGCCAAGATCTGGTAACAGTGCAAGTGCCCATCAGTAGATGAGTGGATAAAAAAGCTGTGGTACACTTACTCAATGGAATACTATATAGGACCAAAAAAGAAATCCTTACCCTTTGTGACAGCATGGATGGACCTGAACAGTATTATGCTAAGTGAAATAAGCCAGTCAGAGAAAGGCAAATACCATATGATTTTGCTTATATGTGGAATCTAATGAACAATATAAACCAATGAACAAAATAGAAACAGACCCATAGAGAATAGACTGACAACTATCAGAGGGGAGGGGGCTGGGAGCTGGGTGAAAAATGTCAAGGGCTAAGCAAAACTGAACAAAACCCTTCAGACACAATTAATAGCACAGTGATCAATAGAGGGAAAGAGGGAAATAGGTGGAGAAGGGTATATGGGGATAAATGGCAATAGGAGGCCTGACTTGGGTGGAGAAAACACAATACAATATACAGAATGATACATTATGCAATTCTATACCTGAAATCTATATAATTATACTAACCACTGTTATCCCAATAAATTCAATAAAAATATCTTCAACAAAAATTTCTTAAGTAGCTATTTGTTTATTGATGATTTTTATATAGGGCCTCAGACAATTTGGGGAAAGAAGAGTTTCAGGGTCTATCATGTAATTCAAGTCTGATCTTTGGATTTGTCCCCCTTCCAGCTACTTCAGTTACACTGTTTCTTAGAATAGAGAAAAAACTATGACTGAAGAAAAATGGATGCATCATATTTTCTCCTGATTGTTACACTCACATCAGAAGCCTTCTTCCTACCCACTGGGAATAATGATCAGGTACTTTGTTGGAGATCAACATACTGAAACGGTGCTTCTCAATTCTGGTCTTACCATATCCCATTGGGTCCGTGATTATTTATTCTTTTGAGGGGTATTAGGAAATTCTTGCAACATTAATTTCAGTTTACTTAAGCTTTTTCTATAAACATGACAAATGGCACTTTTCTTATGGAGGAGTAGAAGATTTGACCAAGGAAAGGAACCCAAAATTCCGCAAACAATAGAGATTTTCAGTTCAGAGGTAGGAATCCACTGCTTTAGCCCTGTACATGGCACAGGCACAAAGCCATAACATTTCATTGATTCTCTGGCATCAGATAGTGAGAAAAGGGATAACTTGGACGCTCAGGTTCTAAAACCTTAAGAACACATACACCAAGAAAGTCTACTTAATTCTTATACTGGCTCCACCTGGGGACTGAGGCTGTGGTGTTACATTCCTTGTGATAAAGACAAAAAATTATACTTAGACAAACCCAATACCTTTCAGTCTGAAAATCCACTGGTTATAAATATAAAGACTAGTGTTATGAAATTCTTAAACTATCACTAACAGAAGCATGTTATAAGCCCCAAATTGGTGTTACATATGTAATTGGAAATTTTCTGTTAGCCATAATAAAAAACTAAAAAAGAATCTGGTGAAGTTAATTTAAATTTTATATTTTATTTATCTCAATATACCCCAAATATTATAATTTCAACATATAATGTATATAGATTTGTCTTAATGAGATATTTGGCATTGCCTTTTTGTGTTGTTTAAAATCTGGTACGTATTTCCAGGATATATTAATTAACTTTGGTCAATATGTAGCCCACTTTATTTATTTAATTAAAAAAATGTATAATCACCTGGGAACCAATCACCCAAAACAAAAGTTAGGACTTTATGTAAAAACCTACATTCAGTCACATTCGCTCTCACCTTTCTACCTCTCCCCCACCTAAGTTTATCTTGAACTTCGTCTTCTTCATTCCCTTGATTTTCTTTTCAGATTTGTATCACATTTATAGGTATTCTTTAAAAAGTTGTTTTTAGAAAACAACTTAGTTCTTTGTAATATTATATAAAGGTTATAATACTATATTGGCAGTTACTGTTTTCAGCGTTCAATTAGGTTGTTGTTATCAGTCAAAAGTGACTTGTTTCTTAACTGCATTTAATACAAACATAGGTTCTAAAATTTTAAAAGATTTTATTTATTTATTTTTAGACAGGGGAAGGGAGGAAGAAGAGAGGGAGAGAAACATCCATGTGTGGTTGCCTCTCACGCGCCCCCCAACTGAAGTCCTGGCCTGTAACCCAGGCATGTGTCCTGATGGGGAATTGACCTGGCAACCCTTTGGTTCACAGGCTGGCACTCAATCCACTAAGCCGCACCAGCCAGGGCCATGTAAGAGGTTTTGGGGGGTAGAGATCTAGAAAGTCACAGTTCTCATGTAGCTAAAACAACTGTGTAGCAGATGAGGGAGAAGGCAATGGAGATCACCCAGAGAGTTCTAGTATGTGTCAGAACCAGTAAGAGGAGCAGCTGATAGGGATGGGATGCTGAGGGAGGCCCAAGACACATTGTAAATGCCAGTTGCTCCTAATTTTGCAATCTTGTTTTGCTCTACTGAGCTGCAGCAAGTGGAGTTAATGCTTAGAACAATACCAATGCATACAGCCTGACCCTGCTTCTGAAGGTTCCCATACAAATTTTAACAACATCAACACATCGAGAGAACTTGGGTCTCAGCTTCCCTAGACCCTCCACCCTTCTTCTCCTTGGTGGTCAGGCCCTTTTCTGTGCATCCCCTATGTTGTCTTTCTACACTGGGTATGGAGCAGGTACATATGCAGGGAAATACTTGATGTACTGTAAGGTCAAGAGAAGAGTCAGACCGACTTTCGGTGTACAAGAAGTATTCTGGGGAATGGGGAAAGATATAAATTCTGAAATAAGAAGTTTTTAAAAATAATCTGTCCTGGGCTGTATTAACGTTCATTACTATGAGCACAGTAAGAATCACCTCCAGGAGTTTAGGGTTTAGCATAGCTGGTTCTAATGGGAAAACATACATCTGGGACTATTAGGTGGATCAATTAAAAGGGAATGAATCTGTAGGAAGAAGGGATGAGAAAGTTACAGAAAGTAATGAATGAGACAAAGCAATAGGTAGTTTAGGGCCAATGCAGAAAAGGAAAATTACACAGGTGCATATGAGGATAGAGAACTCAGATTTGCCCAGGGGTTTACATTTTAAATGTGCTTTTCAAATCACACTATTTTTAATCTTCACAGTAACCCAGTAAAGCAGGTATTACCAGTATTGTTATTTTATAGAAACGGAGGCTGAAAGATTAGTAAGCATGTTCAAAGTTTCATAGCAAATAAATGGCAGACCTGCCACTTGAACCCATGGCCTTAAATACAAAATCAAAATCTGTGTGAGCATTATGTTCAGCAAAATAAGCCAGTCAGAGAAAGACAGATACCATATGATTTCACTGATATGTGGGATCTAATGAACAAACTGAACTAAAAAGTCAAACAGAAACAGACTTATAGTTATAGAGCAGGGTGATAGCTGGCTGGGGTTGTGGGAGGTGCAGGGGCTGGAGAGGGGGTGAGGAGAGATTGATCAAATGGGAAAAGAAAACTCCTGGGCATGGACAATAGTGTGGTGACTGCCGGGGCAGAGTTGGAGGAGTTTACAGAGGGGATAAATGGTGATGGACAGAGGCTTGACTTGGTGAACACACGGTACAGTGTTGTGGAATTGTGCACCTGAAGCCTGTGTGATTTTTTTGTTAGCCAATGTCACCCCAATAAATTCAATAAAATGGAAAGAAACACCACAAAGTTTCTGTTATTTTCCCAGTGCTTTAAAACTAAGTTATCAAAGTATGTTGCAAATACTTTGTGTGTAACAGAGTACTGAAGGTCACTAGTGATTTCAATAAAGAGAAACTGGAATACATTTAATGGCGATTCTGTAATACTGTCACTCTCATTTGCATTCTGATAGGTTTTCTTGAGCAGGAAAGAAAGGGGCCAGCAAGGAAGGAAAATGCAGAGAATTCCAAGGACCCCTATGTGAGCATTATATAAGCTGTGAATTATGCTGACAAAAGCCAACACCTGCCACACTGCACTGTAACAGCCAGAGAAATAATAAAGTTTGGAAAATGAAGGGTGAGATAATAAGTATGCAGTGATGAATTACAATTCAATTTTTATTTCTTCCGCTGTGTTTCACTGTGAGAATGGAATGTTATGTGTGTTGCACAGAATTGCTGTTAGTAGACAGTGTTAGTAGACAATGCCATTGTGGTACAGGGAGACAAATAGGAAGGGCCCACATGCACTCCCTTGTGAACAAAAATAACTCCTTCCCTTAATCTCTCAATGATTTATCAAATATTTCCCATTATATACAACTCCTGTAGCTTCATAGGCATCAGCATTGTCTACTGCCTATCACTTAAGAGCTTTCAAATATGGCTTTCTCTATTAAAAGAGGGACTTTTGACCCTGGCTGGTGTGGTTCAGTGGATTGAACTCAGGCCTGCCAAACCAAAGGGTCGCCGATTGATTCCCAGTCAGGGCACATGCCTGGGTTGTGGGCCAGGTCCCAGTAGGAGGCGCGTGAGAGGCAACTACACATTGATGTTCCTGTCCCTCTCTTTCTCCCTCCCTTCCCCTGTCTAAAAATAAATAAATAAAGTAAAAATAACCTTTTTTTTTAAAGAGGGAATTTTTTGAGGGGCCTACAGCATGTTTTCTTTCAATCTGCAAACATGCATTAAGTACTTGACTAGTAGGTCCCTCTGTGCTAGTTGCCATGCTGAGGAAGAAGGGATCCCTAACTCCCTGTGGCTTATCATCTAGGTGAGAAGATGAGAGAAGGGTATAAAAGAGATATAGAAAAATGTGTCTTTGAAGCATGCACACGGAAGAATATAAACTAAGACTATGAGCTATCTGAATGGAGCTTCATTCAGGCCCTGAAAAGATAGATAAGGATTAGAAATGAGGCAGGAAAAAGGCAGTCCAGGAGGGGGACTGGTTGACTAAAAGGAAGAGGCTGTAGGCAGCAAGGTCTGGCGACAAAGGTAAGACCTCTTACTTTGCTTACTTTGCTACCATGGCAACGATACATAACATATTAAGCCTGAGTATGTCTTCAGTTTTCTTGGAGCCCCTGATTTTTTTTTTTTTTTTGAAATCTTCAAACCAATAAACTCTCCCACACCACACTGTTTTTGTATTCAACTGTTATGAAAAAATTGATATTCATAAATAATATTATAAAGGTCAAATAAGATACTGATACACATCTTGCATCAGGAATTATTAAATTATGTCTGGGGTATTTTAAAACAATTCTCATTTGAGGAC
Organism: Phyllostomus discolor; assembly: GCF_004126475.2. Lineage (NCBI taxonomy): Eukaryota > Metazoa > Chordata > Mammalia > Chiroptera > Phyllostomidae > Phyllostomus > Phyllostomus discolor. Next base: position 96,037,600 of record NC_050198.1, read on the forward strand.
ATGTACTTTGATTTTCAGAGAGAAAGAAGGGGGGAGAAGGAGAGAAAGAGAGAAACATTGTTGTGAGGGAAACCACTGATTAGTTTCCTCCCATAGGAGTTTTGACTGGGGATCAAACCCCAAACCCAGGAATGTGCTGAGACTGGGAATTGATCTGGTGAACTTTCTGGGTACAAGACCATGTTGAACCAACTGAGCTATGCTGGTCATGGCTGAGGTAATTTTGATGTTTAGCCCCAAAGATTTTAAAAATCCATATGAAACATTTAAAATTTATTATATAATCCTTAGGATGGTTTTTCATAGATTTCATTGAATATTATGTCTCAGATTGCTTTGTTTTTAAGATTTTACTTATTTCTTTTTAGCGAGAGGGAAAGGAAGGGAGAAAGACAGGGAGGGAAACATCATTTGGCTGCCTCTCACACATGCCCAACCAGGGATCTGGCCCATAACCCAGGCATGTGCCCTGACTGGGAATCAACCAGTGACTCTTTGGTTCTCAGGCCCACTCTCAATCCACTGAGCTACACCAGCCAGGTCAGATTTCTTTCTAATTGCAATGTTATGTAGTCCTCACCTAACAGCTATATATCAGTTAACACCTTATGTACTGGACGCCATTTGAGGTTCCACAGAAGTGAGTTTTCTTAAGTTACTCCACTAACAGCAAACTTTAAAGTGTGACAGAAATCTTTCTAAAATATTTTGAGATTTCCCTGTGTTGTCATGTTGTATATGATTGTATACTGAGAATTAAGCATCATTGTGAGAATCCCCTAAGGGACCACACCATCAGAGGCTCACTGTTTACTCAGGCACACAGGGATGTGGGAACCCCCAAATGACAGTCCCAAGTCATTTATTTCACTTTTCTAGTTATTCTGTTTTTGGACTTTTGTTCTTTACACTGCTAAATATACCTTCTGAGGGTATCAGTGAACTCACAGCTAGCTGAACCTCTCCCTTTCTAATCAGTTGTCCTCCAACTGAGTTCATTACATATATAATGGTTATTTTTAAAATTTGTTTGTTTATTGTTCAAGTACAGTTGTCTCCATTTTCCTGCCACCACTTTCCTCTGCCTCCCACCCTCCTTTGGCTTTGTCTGTGGGTCCTTTATACATGCTCCTTGACGACCCTTCCCCTTCTTTCCCCCTTATCCCACCCCCGCTCTTGTTACTGTCAGTTTGTTCTTTATTTCCATGTCTGTGGTTGTATTTTGCTTGCTTGTTTGTTCTGTTGTTTAGGTTCCACTCATAGGTGAGATCCTGTGGTATTTGTCTTTCTATAAACACTAATAAGACTAGAGGCTTAGTCAGGTGATGCCAAGCCTCTTACAGATGCAGAGTAAGAGTCCTCAGTGGATTGAGATTTTGTTCCCACTTCACAGGGTTTCTATCCTCCCTCCTTTTGGGATTCTAGGTTGTGTTCTAGATATTTGAGGTTGCTAAATAGAAGACCTCAGAATAATTGGGGTATAACAAGAATAATGATTTGGTTGCAAAACTCACATTCTGTATGTTTCTGAAAGATGAACAAAATCAGGTATAACGAGGAAACTATCAATAGGAATAGCAGTTTGTGATATCCAATTTTTATTCTCTAAGTTTAAATTCATTGCTGGGAGAAGAAAAGGAACTCTCAAGACAAGCCTTATTTCAAATAAAGATTCTACCTTAATCTTTACCAGTACTTTATATTTTTTGAGGTGCTTTAGCATGTATTATCTTTTTTGATCAGCACAGTCTTGTGAAGTAAGCAAGCTAACTCTTTTTCTCAACTATTAAAGTGGCTACGTGATTGTGGTGTTTGAGAAAAAGCATTTTTTTTCTTTATTGTACTGATAACCTGAGAAGCACTAGACAGATTAGTTCTGTTCTCATTTTATGGGCTGCTGCCAATAATTGGCAGTTATTGAGCATCTGTTATGTGTCAGCATTGAATTAGGCATTTTACATGATCTCTAATCCTTATACTAGCTTATAAGGGGAAGGAGGTTTACTGTTTCTATACAGTCAGAAAGCCTGTGCTGAAAGAGTTCACATGACTTGGCCAAGGCCACAAATTGACAAGTAGTAGAGCTAGGATTTGAAATTTTAAATGTGGAATCATGTCTATGCTTTTTTCTTTACCCCAAGCTGCTTAAGAGAGAAACCAAGGGTCAGAAAAAAGGTTGCTTCTTGATATCAACTGAATTTTTCTCACTTGTATGTATATCTCACCCATGTACTGGGAGCTTTACTGCCTGCTTTTGGAAAGCTTCTGGATTTTGCATACTATTCCAGGGGGTGAGAAGAACAGATCAGATTCAGAATGCTGAACTGGAACTTGAAAACAACCTCTGAGATAAAATATGTGTACCACAAATATCCCCTACTCCTTTAAATAGGCTACAGTATAAACCCATGTTTTTTAAACTTTAAATTTATTTTACTTTTAGAGAGAGAGGAAGAGAGGTGGAAAAGAGGGACAGAAACATCAATGTGTGGTTGCCTCTCTCACGTCCCCCTCTGGGGACCTGGCCCTCAACCCAGACATATTCCCCAATTGAGAATTGAACTGGTGACCCTTTGGTTTGCAGAACCATACTCAACCTACTGAGCTACACCAGCCAGGGCTAAACCCATGTTTTTAAAGATCTTTGCAGATGACTTGTACCATGTAAAGATAATGTACCATGTAAACCAACAACTGAAGTAAGTCTGTTTTTCCTTTTCAACACAGGGATTTAAATGGGTGACCAGAAATAAAGAATCTTATCTGCGAATGCATGCACTTCATACTTTAAAATTTGATAATTTCAATGTAGTTTTTTAAAAGAGATAAAATAAATATATCAGAAATTCAAGGACAGAGTCAAATTGCTGTATTTATAATAATTGAACATCCTCTCAAGAGATACTGTGAAGCTATCATGAAAAACACATTCTTTTTCCATTTCCATTTTAAGAAATCATATTTCTAAACAGATTAGGATCAAAACATAGTAAATTACCAAGTCAATCTTCTCACTCTTCCGGTACAATGTGAGATAATAGTGCGCTGAATTTCATCTAGAAAGATGACACTACCAACTTTCTGGCAGCAGCCCAGGCCCACGAATTGTTTTGCTATAGGAACAATAGATCTGCACAAAGTGACCTTCTTTTTAGTACACCACGTGACAAATAGCATAGGTTGGTTAGACCCCTGGAAGGGGGTATGTGTAACCCCAGCGAGGTTAGACATGAAACAACTCACCTAATGAGCCACAGTACTAGGGGCTGTATACTGGAAGCAGTGGCAAAATGCTGGTAAGATTCATAAACCTACAGCAAATCATCCTTCATATATTACCATTTCAAAAATAGCTCTCCCTACATTTCTATACATGGTAATGGTGTAGGATCTATGTCTTCTAAGTCAACTCACAGTCCTTCAAGCCTCCTATTTACATATCAAATTTCTTAGGGCAAGAGGAGAGCCAACAAAGCTAGGGGATTGGCTAGTCTTTGCACTTGCTAGTCCCTTTATTAGAAAGGCATGTTCTACTTTTCTTCATCTAAGTCCCATTCATTCTCCAAAATCCAATTCCAGTGTAATCTCATGAATGCATGTATGCATGCCCAGTATGTGTGAGCCATCATGCACTTCTCCTTGGAGATCTATTTAATGTCTTTCAGTGGCCATTCTGTGCCTTCCTCTCCCATACTTCCACGACAATCTTATCTTGCCTCCATATAGGTACTTATCACCTGTGGGACTTATTTACAAGATTCTCTCTTTTACAAAGACCATGAGATTCCAGAAGTAAGGAACTTTATCGTTTGCATTTTTGTATCCCTGTGTGTAATCTATTGCCACACTTTAGACATAGTAGATGGTTCATAAATCTCTAGCTATTACTCTGTTCTCCCCATCAGTTTGATTTACATTTGTTATTTTCTACTTACTCATCTGACTTGATTCTCAACCCTTCTGTCCCTATTGCTCCATTAAAACTGCTCTCACCAGTGCTGCCAACAATATCCTTCTTACTGAATTCCATATGGGTAAGACATACTCTTCCCATTGTGCTTGCTAAATTGGTAAGATGTAAGCTGAGGGCCGCTACTAGCTATTTTTTGTTAAAGATTTTATTTATTTACTTTTAGAGAGAAGGTAAGGAAGAGAGAAAGACAGGAAGAGAAACATCCATTCGTGGTTGCCTCTCTCATACCCCCTACTGGGGACCTGGCCCACAACCTAGGCATGTAACCTGATTGGGAACTGAACCAGTGAGCTTTGGATTCACAGGTCGGCGCTCAATCCACTGAGCCACACCAGCTAGGGCACTAGTAGCTACGTTTGCCACCTTATATGGAGAATCTACTTGAAGAATGAGGTCAATACAAGGAAAAGCTGGGAAAGTCCTGATGACATCATTGGAGCTCCAAGGTTCTTTCATGTTTTACACCAGCTTCATCAGGAACTTTATAGTAACATGAGCTCATACACCCCATGCCCTCTTGTAAAAAAATTTTTTTAATACAGTTTACACAGCTATCTGTCACTTGTAAATGAGAGAGTTCTAATATAGCTAGTTATCTCCATATCTATGTCTCCAGCACAGATATTTTTCCTGCACTCCAGATGCCTATCTCCAACTGCTTACTTATTTTCTCCCCTTGAATTTCTCACAGGTACCTGAAACTGAAGCTGTCTGAAACCACACATCTTGCTCCTGTGATCATTATTTCAGTGAATAATACAGCATCTTCCCGGAAACCTGGGTGGCTTCCTTGGCTCCTCATTTTCTCTCTTCAATCAAGTCATCAAATCCTAGTTGCTTCTACCTACTAAGTCTGTCTACTTCTGTCTGCATTGCTACTACTCTCATTCAGCCACCATCGGTCCTTATGTACATTGTAGCAGCAGCCTCATAACTTCCTTCTTTATCTTCCTCATGCCCCATCCCAAGTTCATCTTTCTCCCTCATTTCTCCACTTATTATTACATATTTAACAAATTATAGTCACACACACTCTACTGCAACAAGTGAAACAGCACAGCTTATATAGTGTGGAGCAAAAGGAGGTTTACACTTGTTTGTATGGACAATGACACAATAAATAAATAATACAAAAATCAACATCTGTGTTTTGCATAATCACAACTTTAAACTGACTGCTGCCCACCCAGTTATACCTTTCCCATCCAACCCCCTTCCACCTGAGGTTATCGGTGGTTCTGTGTGGTGCCTCTGCTTCCCACATCTGTATCTATGTTCATATTTACATGCCCATATCTACAAACACTTTTAGGGTTTTAAAATCCTTCTCTTTATTATGAAAATGGGATCATATTATACACATTACTCTGAAACTTGCTTTTTATTACCTAGCAAAGGAACACAGCTATTCTTTCAGGTGCATAAAGAAAACTGTAGCTTATTCCTTTTAACGTGGATACTATTCAATAGTATGGCTATGTCATAATTTATTCAACCGTTTCCTTATTTACAGCTATTGCAGTGATCCCTCTTTTTCCCACAAACATTGTGTTAATAATAAAAATTCTTGTACATAGTGACCTATGATCTGGCATTCTTATTTCTGTAGGATAGATCCTCAAAACTGCAAATAGTAGATCAAAGATATCTAAATTTTTTTTTAAGATTTTATTTATTTATTCCCAGAGAGGGAAGGGAGGGAGGGAGATAGATAGATAGAGAGAGAGAGAGAGAAACATCAATGTGCGGTTGCTGGGGTTTATGGCCTGCAACCCAGGCATGTACCCTGGCTGGGAATTGAACCTGGGACACTTTGGTTCCCAGCCTGTGCTCAATCCACTGAGCTATGCCAGCCAGGGCTTAAATGTTTAATCTTACTAGAGTAAGGTTAATATCCACAAAGGGTGTAACACATTAATAAAATGAAGGATAATAATATGATGATGATCTCAGTAGATACAGAAAGGCACTGGGAAAAACTCTCCATCCTAAACAATGATGAAATAAATTGACAAAGACACCAAAAAATGGAAAGGTATCATGTGCCCCTGGATTGATATTATTAAAATGTCCATATCACCCAAAGGCATGTATAGATTCAATGCAATCTCTATAAAAGTTCCAATGGGCATTTTCCATAGAGAAAGAAGAAACAACTCTAAAATTCATTTGGAACCAAAAAAGTCCTGAAATAACCTACCAATTGCAAGGAGAAAGAACAAAACTGGAGGAATTATATTGTGAGATTTAAAAATACATCACATCCCTGACTGGGTAGCTCAGTTGGGTACATTGTCCTGATATGCCAAGTTTGTGGGTTCAGTCCCTGGTCAGGGCAAATAGAAGAATCAACAAATGAATGTATAAATAAGTGGAACAACAAACTGATGTCTCTCTTCCCACCCCCTATCCTAAGGTACAGTAATCAAAACAGTATGGTGTTGGCAGAACAAAAGACATAGAGTGATAGACCAGAATAAACAACCCAGAAACAAATCTATGCATTTAAGGGCTACTGATCTTCAATAAGGGTGCCAAGAATGCACAATTTTGAAAGGATATGCTTTTGTGTTGAAAAAAAAAAAACTGAATTTCCTCGTGTATAAGAATGAAATTGGACACTTATCTGACAGCATATACAAAAATCAACTCGAACTGGATTAAAGACTTAAACATAGACCTGAAATTGAAAAAGTGGGAAAAAAATATAGGGAGAAAGATTTTTCACATTGGTTTCAGCAATAATTTTTCTGCATATGACCTCAAAAGCACAGGCAAGAAAAATAAAAATTGACAAATGGGATTGCATCAAACTTAAGAGCTTCTGCACAGCAAAGGAAACAAACAAAAGAGTAATGATAGAGCTTACAGAATGGGAGAAAATATTTGCAAACCATACATCTGATAAGGAGTTAATATGTAAGGAATTCAAACTCAATCACAAAAATGAATGAAAGAATGAATAAATGACCTATTTTTAATTTTTTAATCTTTATTCTATTTTTAATTACCATTTAGTCCCCTTATACCTTCCTACCCCCAGCAATCACCACACTGTTGGCATGTCCATGAGTCCTTTTTCCTTTTTGTTCAAATCCTCTGCCCCCTAATCCCCCCGCAACTAGCTGTCATCCTGCTCTCCATCTATGAGTCTGTCCTCATTTATTTTGTTTGTTCAGTTTGTTCATTAGATTCCACATATAAATGAGATCATATGGTATTTGTCTTTCACCACCTGGCTTATTTCACTTAGCATTATAGTCTCCAGGTCCATCCATGGTATTGCAAAGGGTAAAAAACTATGGGACATTTACACAATGGAATACTCCTCACCTAACAAAAAAATGACTTGATTTTTAAAACTTGCCAAAGGACCTGATTAGACAGTTTCCAAAGTAGACATGCAAGTAAACATCAAATCTATGAGAAGATGCTCAACATCACTAATTTTCAGGAAATACAAACAAAACCTCAATGAGAGTTCACCTTGCATCTATTAAGATGGCTGTTACCAGAAAGACAAGGGACAAGTGTTGGCATGGATGTAGAGAAAAGGGAATGTAAATCATCCCAGCCACTATAAAAAACAGAATGGAGGTTCCTCAAAAAGTAAAATTAGAAATGTGATATAATCCAGCAATCCTACTTCTGGCTGTATACAAGTATATGCAACATGAATAAGTTCTGAAGATCTAATGCACAGCATGGTGATGCTGGTTAATAATACCCTATACTATACTCAAAACTTTCTAAGAAAGTGGTCTCACCACAAAAATAGGTAAGTATGTTAGGTGATAGAAATGTTAATTAGCTTGACAACAGAAATTGTTTCACAATATATTTGTATATACAAATGTCACCCTGTATACCTTAAACATGTACATTTATCCCTCAATAAAGCTGGGAAAATAATTTATATTGCTTCCACATATATATGGCTTTCCCATCTTTTGATGTGATGTTTTCACAATATAAAATTCTTGCTAATTCTTGCTGGGCGATGGGGGGGGAATGCCTATTATAAATGGTTTATGTATTTTAGAATTTAAATTCATTGTGTATTTTAAATTAGTAGTACAAGTACATGTAAAAAAAGTAAACTCTTTCCCCACCCTAACCTCAAACATTCAGTTTTCTTCTCCTTTTTAAAAAATATTTCATTTATTTATTTTTAGAGAGAGGGGTAGGGAAGGAAAAAGAGGGAAACATCTATGTGTGGTTGCCTCTCAAGCAACCCCAACCAGGAACCTGGCCCGCAACCCAGGGATGTGCCCTGACTGGAAATCGAAGCAGCAACCTTTTGGTTTGCAGGCCAGCCCTCAGTTCACTGAGCCACACCAGTCAGGGCTGTACCACTTTCTATACTATGTTAAATAAAGTGTGAGTTTAATGAGGGTAGGGACTTAATCTTATTCACCACTCTCCTGAGATTTCTGAACAGTGATCAATAACCATTTATTCAACAACTAATTGGTACTGCATAAACATTTATTAAGTGAATGAATGGAAAAAAAAGAAGCTGTGGTAGTTCCTCACCTGTGATCCAGAAGAGACCCTGCAGGTCTAGATGCAGAATGTACAATAAGGGAGGGTTATATCAATAATACACTAAGGAGCCAACAGGAGCTGCCTGCCCACACACTGACATCTGCCTGTGATATTCTGAGAAGCTATACAAAAGGGAGCTTGGCAGTTCACCACTTGGCCAAGAGATTAACCTTCTTAGCTTTCCCTTCTTGAAGACATATGCATGCTCTTAATCCTTATTGAGCCTCTTCATGAACATTAATGAAAATGCTCATTTGACCATCCAAGCTGAAACCCTGAGTATTTAATCATCCAGACATCATGTACTTGGCTAAAAGTACCCTAGCTATTATTATATTATAGAAATCAGGAATGGTTATAAGTAAATGACAACAGAATTGGAAGGAAAGAATCAGATCATCTATTCTAGTAGTTCTAACATCTGTTCCTTACCCTTATAGATCTGACAGAAATGATACAATCTACTCAATAATAGTAGGACCTCACTATATATTACTTCGTGGTGTGCAGAGCTCAGGATTTCCAGGGGTCTCTTGAGGTGGTTGGGAATCTTCTTACACCTGAGTTGAGAATCACTGATTCTAGTCTAACCTTTAGAAAGAACTATAAGCAGAGAAATAAAATTAAGTGAAGACTTGCCCGAAGTCACACAGCTAGTGTAACTGAAGAATGGCAGAGCTGGGACTAGAAAACCCAAGTTTCCTGGCTTCCAGTTTATAATTTTTTTCTGATATTGAGAAACAAATCACTAGAAGGAATGAATGAGAGGGAGATAGATTAGAAGTACATTTGGAAGAACCTCAGGTCTGGTTTGCTTGTGACCTTTAAGCAAGTAAGATATTCTTCAAAGATGTTGTACCTTTACACCATGTTTATAGTGGCAGGTGGGTATGCTCACACTTTAATTTACCATATTTTGCTATCTATAATGCATGGTCATGTATAGTGAACACCCACAGTTTTGTGCACATTATGTGTGGATTAAGTATACATTATACCTATGTACAATGTGCATCCTTATTTTTCCCTCAAATATTTGAACAAAAAGTGCATATTATACATGGCAAAATACAATGTATGATTCTGTGCTCATTATGTTAGTTATAATGAATAGATATAATTTTCTCAATTTAAATATTTTTAAGTACCCTAATCTGTAATGGACCACTACACCTAGTTCACTTTAGGACTTAGGTACTGAGGACAGGAGTTTGTAGCTATGCCAGCCACAGAGCCTGGTACACTGTCTTAGAAGTAGTTGGTATTCTAAAAATGCTTGTTAACCAAGTGTCAGGGGTAAAAGCCTATTTAGATCATTTACTGTGCGATTCCATCAATGGAAACAAAGCTTTAAAGGACATTTTGAAGTAAGAGCAAACTAACATATTTTAGATGAAATGATGTCTTATTTGATGTAAAGCTACTTTCCAGAGTGTTTTTCTCTGGGCACCGAGGGCATTGGTTTCCATGACTAGCAGGGACTATGGAGGAGGACTCTACCTTTGATAACATAGCAAAGTCATGGCTCACTATGCTCTGGTTGGTGTGGCTCAGTGGGTTGAGTGCCGGCCTGTGAACCAAAGGGTCTCCAGTTCGATTCCCAGTCAGGGCATGTGACTGGGTTGTGGGTCAGGTCCCCAGATGGGGGTGCAAGAGGCAACCACACCCTGATGTTTCTCTCCCTTTTTCTCCTTTCCTTCCTCTCTCTGTAAAAATAAATAAAAATAAAATCTTATAAAAATATGAGCAATGCTAGAATGAAAGCCCTTCTGAATTTTAGGTAACATTTGTATAGGCAGAAAGTCAATTTCTTTGAGGCTATAGCCTTTCATATTTGTCTATACCAATTTAATGGTAGGTATGCTGTCTTCATTATGATTTTTAAGAAAAAAGAACAAAGGATATATTCCAATTTTATTTGTTTCGTAACGGCAAAAAAATACTAACTTTTTTTTTGATTTGACTAAAAGTAAAGATAACTACAAAGAAGGCATACTGACAAAAAGGGAAACACATACACAGCCAGCCAGCCAGCCAGCCAGCCAGCCAACCAGCTAGCCAGGCAAACTGGACAGCTGTAATCACTTGTTGTGATGAGGTAGGGCTGTAGATTGAGCTTGGGGTCTTCTTCCATGGCCCTTGGAGAACATTGGGGAGTATAAAAACAGAACAACCTGGATGAAAAAGAGTTATCTTTTTTTTAAAAGATTTTATTTATTTATTTTAGACAGTTTTACATTTAAATAAGTGTTCCAGTTTTACATTTCTTTTTTCTTTAAGGATTTTGTTTATTTATTTTTAGAGAAATGGGAAAGGAAGGAGAGAGGGAGAGAAGCATTGATGTGAGAGAGATACATCAATTGGTTGCCTCTCATACCCCCTGCCCCTGCAGCCGGAGACCTGGTCCACAACCCAGGCATGTGCCCTGACTGGGAAACTGAGCCTATTACCTTTCAGTGCTCAATCCACTGAGCTACACCAGTGCGGGTGACAGTATCTTTACATGAATTATAATGGTTATCCAAAAAATAATGAAATGCCTGGGAGACCATGCTATTAAGTTCATTTTCCAGAGAAATGTTTTTTATGGCTTGTCATAAACCATCACTATGTTATTATCAAGTGAGAGAGACGAAAATCAGTTTGAGTGCTGATAAGAGTCTCAGGGGCTTGTTCACAAGACAAAATACAAGGTTTTTGAGGGTTGAACATATATGTAGACCTGACAAGGTTCTTGATTTCAGAGGTAGAGTCCTCTGAGGTCCTAGATGGTCATGGAAACCAATGCCCTGGGTGCCCAGAGAAAAACACTCTGGAAAGTAGTTTGCATCAAATAAGACACTAGGTAAGCTAAACTGTTGTAGGTTGTTCAAGACTCCAAAATGCTGTTTAAAGCTATATTTTTATATAGAATTTGCAGTTAATAATTTCTGAATTGTTTGTATACATTAATGCTTTTGATCATTATGACAAATGCATGAAGTGAGCACCACTCATTATCTCCATTTTATCCCCTCAGCTGAGGAGAGTGAGGCTCAGAGGGATGTTGTCATCCAAGGGCACGTGACTGGTACAGTGGCAGTGATTTCACAATGGTATTCAGAATTGTGACTCAATCTTGTACCTCTTCTACTGCATTTTTATTTTGATCATCTTACTAAGACAGAAACATGGGAAGAGGGTGGGTGTAGAAACTTATTAATATTTTGATTGATTCCTGAAAATCCTCCCACAGGAAGAGAACAAATGGCTTTACAATAATATTTTTAATATATGGAAACTATCTCCATGGGAATTTCACATTCATGTTCTCTGATTTCAAAGACCTCATGACCATCTGGTTATATTCCATAACTAGAAATTTTCTAACTAGGAAATAAAGTTGTGCAGATTTCTGGAGTACCCTGCAAGAGATGACCATGGAAGCTACCTACAGCTATTATTACTTCAGAGACATATCACAAGGATGGGCCTCAGCAGGAAATTCTGGCAGAGATTTCTGGAACTATTGTGGCTCACAGTACTTACAATGGAGGGATCATGCTTTCCTTGCAGAACGATATAATTAGCATATAATTGGCAAAAATGAACGTAAAACCTGTATTCAGCACTTTTGGACAACTCAAAACAGGAACAGTGAATTTAAGGCAAAGATATAGTAAAGAAAAACACTTCATTTATTTTGTAAGAGTTGAAAGTTATAAAGTACCAAGATTTATATTGGAGGGGAACTACCCCTGTGTTTGGGATGCCAGCTTCCTAGTCAATGCCTTCATTTATAGGATAATCCAAATGAAGAAACCCTTTCTTGAATAGTGAGTCAGAAGGATTGGGTATAGTCCTGGCTGGTGTGGCTCAGTGGTCTGAGCACCAGCATGTGATCCAAAAGTTTGATGGTTCGATTCTCAGTCAGGGCATATGCCTGGGTTGCAGGCCAGGTCCCAAGATGGAGGTATGCAAGGGGCAATCCATGGATGTTTCTTCCCCTCCCTTCCCCTCCCTCTGAAATAAATATGCATGCTCCTAAGGATCACTACAACATCCCTTGCATTTCCTCAGTGTGAATGAACCATTTTGTAAAAAAGTTGTCTCCCACATGGATTAGTGAAGATCATCAAAATTATTATCTATAGTTCCTACATAAAAAAATCTAGAGCTCTACCCCACATTTGTTTGTTCATTCATGTACCAAATGTTTGATTGTCTTCTATGTACTGTTGCCTTTGTTTCATTTTTACCTGTTGCCTATAAATATATGTGCCCCTTCATTTAGCTTCTCTGAGGTACTTACTCATCTTTACACTTCTTCCAGTGTGCCGCGAAGGCTTTGTTATATAACCAAAAAAATTTTCTTCAGAACTGAAGTGAAATTAAAGGATAGTAAAGGATCAAAAAAATTATACAAGGAGCCAGAATGGATTTTTCCTGCTCTCTTTTTAAACTTCTGTTCATTTTTGACCTTAGAAGGATGTTTTCTTCCTGAAATCTCTGTCATATTCTTAAATGTTCAAGGTAAATTTCTTTTTCTTTGATACTTATGAAGTAAATCTGAGCTGGTTAGCTACATTTCTGTTAACAGTATATCAAGTAACTTGTACCTTTAGAATCAACACAGGATTGTTTTTCTTTTTGGCCTTAATTCACTCCACTCTGATTTCTATCTCCCATCCTCCTTTTCCTCTGTTCACATGGTTTATAAATTGAGTCACTTCTTCAATGAGAAGTTCTTTACTTTTGGAAAACAGAATCAACTCATTGTCTTCAGACATAATGATATGCAGTGTAGACTTACACATCTGGCTGCCTCTTTAACACACACATGCTTGTCCAACAGGCCCCTCAAACTTGGCACGCCTGAGTTTTTGATTCCTTCTCTACATCCCTTTACCCTGTTTGTTCACCTCAGAAATGGCAATACTCTTATGTCCCAAACTTGGGGGTTCTCCTTGGCTCTTCTCTGTCACTCATAACCCTCATCTAATGAAACCAAAAACCCTGTCAGCTATTCCTTGATAATCTCTCCCAAATCTTGCCACTTATCATCCCTGTGGCTCCATCCTGGTCTAATGCAGCATCATTATCTTGTTTCAATTTTATTTATTTATTTTTTAGAGAGAGGGGAAAGGAAGGAGAAAGAAAGTGAGAGAAACATCAATGTGTGGTTGCCTCACACATGGCCCCTACTGGGGACCTGACCCACAACCCAGGCATGTGCCCTCACTGGGAATCAAACCAGAGACCCTTTGGTTCACAGGTATGCACTCAGTCCACTGAGCCACACGAGTCAGGGCTCTTGACTAAATTTTCCATACACTCCCTGAACAGGTCTTCCTGGCTTTTGTCCTTCTCCCTGCAGCTGTTTTGAATACAGCAGCCAGAGGGATTTGGTTAAAACATAAGTCAAATTGGGTCACTGCCCTGCTCAAAATCTTCCAATGGTTGCTCCTCTCAGGCAGAGTAAAAGTTGGAGTCCTTATCTTGCCCTACACACTTCTAGATTGAACTTTGCTCTCTGATATCATCTCCTTCCCTCTTCCTCTTGTTCACTCTGCTTCCAGGAATACTGATCTTTCTAGAATATGCCAAGCATTCTTCTGCTTCAGAACATTTACATTTACTGTTTCTTATCTCCTCCTATGCCCACGCACCCCCAACTGTTTGCATGGCTCACACCTTCATTTCATTCTGGTTTCCTCTTAATTGGTCCCTGATTACAGGGACCTTCTGTGACCACATTATCACACACCCCACCATTTTCTCTCCCTCTTGCCCTGCTATCTTTTTCTCCACAACACTTACAGCCAATTTATCTCATTGCTTGCCTCTTTATACTGGAACTTAAGCTTTTTGAAGATAATAAGAACTATTTATTGAGGGTTTCCCATGTGTTGGGTCCTTTTCAAGGCAATGGGGAGATAAAAGTAAACACAACAGACACATGACAATGTCCTTACAGCATTTCCATTCTAGTATTATAAAAGTATTTCCTCAGTAAATATTTGATAAGTGCATCGAATAAATACAGCATACACTCACTTAGCAGAGTAACAGAAATGGTTCAAAAGTAAAGTAGACTTGGATTAGCTTGTCAAGCTTGTCACTCTTTAACTCATTGGAGAATCTGCATCTAAAGAAATGGTTGCACCCTGGCTGGTGTGGCTCTGAGGACTGAGTGCTGGCCTGTGCACCAAAGGGTCACTGGTTCGATTCCCAGTGAAGGCACATGCCTGGGTTGCAGACCAGGTCCCTGCTTGGTATGTGAGAGGCAACCACACACTGATGTTTCTCTTGCAAACACACACTGATGTTTCTCTCCCTGTTTCTCCCATCCTTCCCCCTCTCTAAAAATAAATAAAATATATCTTCAATAAAAAAGAAATTCTATCAATAATGTTTAAAAAAAAAGAAAGAAATGGTTGGATAGGATACCAGGTGGACAGCTGGAAATGTAATCAAATGCCAGGACTCATAGACATTCCATACTCCTAACTCTCTAAGTGGCTCTTGGATTCCTCCCAGTCTGACAAAAAAAATCTGTGACTGGCACAGATTGAGTAGAGTTGAGTGACTACACCATCAGATTGTGAAGAAATCAGCTAAGAAGTGCTGAAAACTAGTGCCAGCAGCTTTGGACTTCACCAGAGACATACTATTTTGTACCAAAACAGAATAAACACTGCATGAAAGATCAGTAGCAGAGATGGTTGTAGCCACATAAAGATAAAATGGTTTAGGAAAGTGGAAGAGAAAAGTTGGGAGTCCAACTTCTCCAAAGTTGGAACTTTTCCTCTTTTTTAAAGAGGAAACTTTAGAAACTTCTAGACTTTCTACTTGGGGAGGAAGGGAAGTCTTTGCCATATTGCTCTTATCATCTCTCTGCTCTCCTCCTTAGCAGTTAGGGAATATGAAAGATTTCTTGGTATTGGGAGCAGCCTCACGGGGAGGGTCAATGGTGGTAAGACCTACATGCACCAAAGGGTGAGGTAATGGGGAGAGGAGAGTGACAATGACTCCCAGTTCTCAGTTTCCACATAGCCTTCCAAACACTTCCTGGAAACTGGCTGCAAGCAGTATGCAAGTAACAGGTGCTTTTACTTCACAGACCCCATCTCCTAGGCTGAAACTTGGTCATCCGTTGTATGCAAATTATCCTCTGTAGCCCCACTAGACCAGTTCTCCATTCAAGGGCTCAAGCTGCTGCCACCTCCATTGACTGGGACACCTTACCTAACTAATTTCTCTGACCCTTTCTCTTTTTAATCACAGCATCCTTGTTCTGAGCTCTTTGTCAGACTTCATCCAGTTCTCTCCTTCTGGCCTCTAATGAGAAAGTCCTGGTCCCATTTCTATACTAGCACATGCCTCCTGGAAGTGCCGACATCATGGGCCCTTACTCACATTGACAAAGGTCAGCTTTAATAACTCATTTTCATCTTTATAAAGGCCGAGTGCTTTGTAAACCCCAGACATACACCTTTGGTAGAGGTAGCCGGCACATGCTCTCTCTGAATCCAGATGGTGCTGCAGCAGCCCAGAGCCATGTCTTCTCCTAATGTCTATGGCAAAGAGGCAGTGTCCTGTCAACTGACACAGTAACACTGGAATATAGTGATTCAAAGACCTGGCCCAGGAGCTCACTCAACATTTTGTTAGGCCCCACAAAATGCATTACTAGTTAAGTCTATTTTACTCTGAATAAGGACTGTTTTCAAGGTATATCATAACCTAGCTGAAGAAGGAACAGGCATCATTAACTTACACAAGAAACACCAACAGCCCTGGCTGGTATAGCTCAGTGGGTTGAATGTGGGCCTATGAATAAAGGGTCACTGTTTTGATTCCCAGTCAGGGCACATGCCTGGGTTGCAGGCCAGGTCCCCAGTAGGGGGCCTGGGAGAGGCAACCATACATTAATGTTCCTCTCCCTCTCTTTCTCCTTCTCTTCCCCTCTATCTAAACATAACTAAATAAAATATTTTAAAAAAAACCACACCAACAATTTGCCAGATACTAGTCTAGATTCTGGAGTTATGCAAAGAGAAATTCATATCCTCAAGGAAGTTGTGAGTTCTAGAAGGTCAAGTTCATATTTGAGCATGGTAGCAGATACCAACATTGACATGATTATCATTGGAATTAAGATATCACACAAGTGCCAGCATGGGACAACACTATGTTAATTCCAAGAATAGTACTGAATCCTCTTGGTAGCCTTAGTAGATATACCATGTCCCCAGGAAAGAGGAGGCCCTTTTACAGAGCAATCTTGAACGATACAAATGCTACCATGGCTCTTGGATATACTGAGAAAGGACTGAAGCAGGAGAGAGGATTCTGTACCATCCACTTTATGTCAAATGACTGATAAGTAGGCTAGTGTGGAAAAGCCTTCTGCTGTGACCTTGAATCTGTGGAAAAAATATGAGATGGTGGAGCACACTTGAGAAGTTAGTTCTCAGAAGGTATTCTCATTAACTGACAGACGATAAAGCATCACTCAAGGAGACTTACCATCTGCTCCTTCACTGCTTTTGCTTCTTTTATTGCGGCGAACACGCCTACTTTCTGCTTCAGAGTATGACTTTTCTTCAGGGAAGAAAAAATTCAAAAGGGCCATCTGTAAAAATAACAAGTAGATGAATAAAAGCTTGACCCCAGTCAACCACAGCTGAGATACAGAAAAATGACAAAACTAGTTTTCTGTAGACAGTTTACCTTTGCCTTAAATTCAGTATGTCTAAACCCTGGGCCCATCTTCCCTGCTACGATACAAATTCTTTTATTTTTGTGACCATTATTATTCCAGTCATGAAATTTGGGTAAGCTGTGAATCTCCACTCTTCTGTTCTGAATATCTAATGCCTAATCCTTCAAGTCCCATTCCTCCATATAGTTCTGGGATTCAGAGAGGATAGTCATGGATATCTAATGTCCCTCCTATACATCTGAGGACTGCCCAGAATTAGACTTCAGTTCACAACTCCCTCTTGGACATCATTATCATATATCCATGATTTTTCCACATTCCTTTTTATACTAAACTTTTCATTTGTTCCACAAGGCTGTGCATTCAATTATGACCAGAAGATGCCATTAATGTCAATGTTCTTCTGGTAGTTAAACATGAAAAAAAACACCACACTTATTCTTTGCTCTTGACTCTTATAGAACTCCTACAGCACTTGGGTCTATAAGACTCATTTTGGTACTTCATCCTCTACCAGGGATGTCCAACTTGAGGCCAGCATGCGACCCAGCATGGCTGTGAACTTGGCCCAATACAAAATCACAAATTTACTTAAAACATTATGAGATTTTGCCCTGGCTGGTGTGGCTCAGTGGATTGAGTGCCAGCCTGGAAAAGGAAGGGTCACCAGTATGATTCCCAGTCAGGGCATATGCCTGGGTTGTGGACCAGGTCCCCAGTTGGAGGCATGGTGAATCCCTAAAATGATGTTTCTCTCCTCCCTTCCCCTCTCTCTCAAAATTAAATAAAGTCTTTTAAAAGTTATGAGATTTAGTTGTGACTGAGTGTTGCAATGGTATTTAATGGGTGGCCCAAGACAATTCTTCTTCCAGTGTGGCGCAGAGATGCCAAAAGGTCAAACACCCCTGCATGAGTCTTCTTTCTTATGATGATGTCTCCTAATAGTACAATCTGTTTCATAAGTGAATGGGCGTGGATCCACTAATGATAATCATCACTTAAATATGTAGTACCTGAAATGAGTCATACTCTTTCAGCGTGAGTGCCTCTTTGTTGTTAAAAAATATGCTTGCAGTAAATAGTGGACACAAGAGTAGAAATGACAATGATTCTAACCTGACTTTGCCATTTACAGCTGTGTGATCTTGGGCAAGTTACTTCAGTTTTAATTTCATCTTCTGTAAATAGGGACAATAAAGAGTACTTTGCTCATAAAGTAGTTAAAGGGTTAGCACAGTACCCAGCATGTAATATGTATTCAATAAATGTTAGTTATTACTATTATCAAAATCAATCTTTCAAACAGACTGGTTAGGTAGCTTGGGGGTTAAAAAAGGAGAAATAAATCTGCATTTTCATCCTAGTATAAATGTGCAAAGATAAACAATTTCAGAATCTCATGTCTGTTGTATCTATCATTAATTGAAACAAAAATTCTACACAAACTTTCTTCAAAACTCTGTGATTTACTGTTTACATAGAAGAATCATACCCAACAGCCTTAAAGTACAAGATTGGCATCTTGCAGAATATATGCATATGTGAAATACAAAGTTAAGAAATGAATGTTTAGGTAATCTCCAACTTGTCATGAGATTAATTTTAAAACATTTAGGTTGAATCAAATGAAACTCACTTATGTATGTCAAAAAAGGTTGAGTATCAGCAATTTCACATGGTTCAACTGAGCAGTATTTTTGAGTCACTTGATTGGAATGTAAAATGCATTTTCCCATAAAATCAACATAATAAAATCTGACTAAATTTCCAAATGAAGCCCATAGAAAATTACTTCACCCATACAAAAATCAGCTATTTTACTACTACTAAAAACCCGAACTGTATTTACAATGAAATCTCAGTCATTTGCAACTCCAAAAACACAAGTGATGCTGGACAGAAGTTTTCTTGGTAACTGAGAGGGCTGAAACTTAGTACAATAATTTTGGATAGAAATTGATCTGGAAAATTATTTTAACTCATGGCTTACTGAGTATATAAGAGACTATTTGTACATTAAATGGTCCCAGTCCATTTAAGGTTTTGAGGTTTCTCACAACAATTATAATTCCATTAAAGAGCAATACATGCTTTGCTAGAGAGAAACAGAAGGTTCTCCAGGATTAAATGGAAAAGCATCTAACACAGACTGAAAGTAGACAAGGCTTCTTGGAGGCACTTCCTCTGGGAATCCTAAAGGATATCGTTGATTTAGTGACTAATGGGAAACTAAAAAGGAATTCTAAATACAAGGAGCAATGTACATAAAGGTTCAGAGGAAAGAGAAATTCACAGCTTGTGGAAATACAAGTAATTTAAAAGAAGTGGTAATGGGTTGGAGGATGTATGTTAGCATGAGGGTTAGGGTTAGGGTTAGACATTCTAAGGGCTGATCTAGTCAGTAGATCATGTTAAGAAATGGTGACTTTTTACTGTACGGGGGATATAGCCTCTGAAAGATTGTTCCCCTTTGTTCCGTTTTGTACTTTGTGAAAATTTGTTGTAATCTCCATTCAACAAAATGCACCCATTGTAAACATAGACTATGAAGAGTTGTGAAAAATGTATATACTTTTTTTTGTTTTTGTTTTGTTTTGTTTTTTAATATATTTTATTGATTATGCTATTACAGTTGTCCCATTTCCCCCCTTCTCTCCCCTCCACCCTGTACCCCCCTCCCACCCACATTTTCCCCTTTAGTTCATGTCCATGTGTCATACTTATGAGTTCTTTAGTTTCTACATTTTCCGTACTATTCTTGCCCTCCCCCTATCTATTTTCAACCTACATTCTATGCTACTTATTCTCTATACCTTTTCCCCCTCTCTCCTCCTCCCACCCCCCTGCTGCTAACCCTCCATGTGCCCTCCATTTCTGTGGTTCTGTTCCTGTTCTAATTGTTTACTTAGTTTCTTTTGGTTTTGCTTTAGGTGTGGTTGTTAATATTTGTGAGTTTGCTGTCCTTTTACTATACATGTCTTTTCTTTATCTTCTTTTCTTAGATAAGTCCCTTTAGCATTTCATAAAATAAGGGCTTGGTGATGATGAACTCCTTTAACTTGACCTTATCTGAGAAGCACTTTATCTGCCCTTCCATTCTAAATGAGAGCTTTGCTGGATAAAGCAATCTGGGATGTAGGTCCTTGTCTTTCATGACTTGGAATATTTCTTTCCAGCCCCTTCTTGCCTGTAAGGTCTCTTTGGAGAAATCAGCTGACAGTCTGATGGGAACTCCTTTGTAGGTGACTGTCCCCTTACCTCTTGCTGCTTCTAGGATTCTCTCCTTTGTTTTTACCTTGGCTAATGTAATTATGATGTGCCTTGGTGTGTTTCTTCTTGGGTCCAACTTCTTTGGGGCTCTCTGAGCTTCTTGGATTTCTTGGAAGACTGTTCCCTTTGCCAGATTGGGGAAGTTCTCCTTTATTATTTGTTCAAATATGTGCTCAATCTGTTGCTTTTCCCCTTCCGATTCTGGTACCCCTATAATTCGGATATTGGAACGTTTAAAGGTGTCTTGGATGCTCTTAATCTTTTCCTCAATTTTTTGGATTCTTATTTCATCATGCTTTCCTGCTTGGTTGATTCTATCTTCCTTCTGGTCCACTGTATTGTTTTGAGACTCATATTCCTTCCTTTCACTATTGGCTCTCCTCCGCGTGTCTTCCTGCATCTGTTTTATGGTAATCTGCATTCTTTCATCTAAATTTCGTCCAAAATCAACCAGTTCTGTGAGCTTTCTGATCACCAGTGTTTTGAACTGTGCATGTGATAGATTGGCTAATTCTTGGTCGCTCAGAAGGATGAGTCCTGGGGGACTGATCTGCTCTGGTGAAAACATATTTTTTTCCCCCCTGTCTCTCCTTTTTTTTTTCCAGTCTGGTTGCTCTTGTTACGGTGGGGGACGGAGCCTTAGGTGCTCACCGGGGCTGGGCACCCCAGTCGCTAGATTGTGACGTTATATGTGGGGGTGGGGCGGGAGCGGGGCGGGAGAAAACAATGGCGATAGTCCCGTTCTCCTGGACTCAGACCCCTGTCTGGGCCTCCGGGCTGTGAGTTCTGCCCTGGTCCACAATCGCCACCCCTCCGGGTCTGCCAGCCGCAGCCTGCGTACTCAGGGATCACCGCTGCCTTCTTGCGCCCCCGGATGGCTCCTGCGCCGATCTTGCGCCAAACCTTCCCCCAACCTCCGCGCGCCGCCGCCGCCGCCGACCCGAGCCAGCCCCGCGCCCGCCGGCTCGTCCTCTCCCACCAGTCCGGATGAACGCGTCTACTTCAACATCTTGGCTGCCCGATTTCCATTCAGATAAATCCTCTGCCGGATCTGGGCGCCATTCTGACAGCAAATTATCGTTGTAAATTATTGGTTTTCTAATCTTAGTTGTACGAGGAGGTACGGTGCATCCACCCATTCCTGCATCTTGCCGGAAGTCCCAAAAAATGTATATACTTTTATAACCACCATCCAAATCAAGACATAGCACATTTCCTTTACCTGAGAATTTTTTTTTGTGTATCTTCTAGTCATTCTTCAGTGTGACCCTCACCCCAGGCAACCACTGTCCTGATTTCTATCACTGTAGCTTAGCTTTTCCTATTTTAGAATGCAACATAAATGGAATCATACAATATGATTGTATGACTTTTGTGTGTTACTTTCATTCAACATAATCTCTGTGAGACTCCTCCATCTTGTTGTGGGTATCACTAGCTCATTCCTTTTTATTGCCAAGTTGTATTTTAGTGGAGAGATGGATCATAACTTTTCAGTGAATTCACCTGTTGGTGGACATTCGGGTCATTTCCAGTTTGGGGCTATTATGAAAGGAGCTGATATGTGAACTCATGTACAAGTCTCCTTGGGGACTTATGTCTTCATTTTTCTCAGAAAAACACCAAGGAGTGCAACCTCCTGGTTATTTAGTAAGGGTTTGATGTGAGGAACTGCCAAACTGTTTTCCAGAGTGACTGGACCATTTTGTACTCCCATCAGCAACAAATGAAGGTCCCAGTACTCTGCATTTTCATTACACTGATATTGTCAATATTTTTGAGGATGTAAACTACTGTTTTGTTGTGGTTTCTTTTTGAAATATTAAGCTTCTTTTTAATTTTTTTGGTCTCTTACCTTATTGTCAACTATCCGATTTCACTTTACCTACTTGTAACATCTTATCTGGTCTCTTTAAATTTGCTATTTATAATGTTATAGGCTTGCCACTTCATGAAAACTAACTAGAAACATGTACAAACAGGATAAAAAGGCAGCCAATGAGTTTTGGAATGGCTTTTTCAATAAATAAGATGCACATTCTCTGGGAGCTTAGAGAGCATTTGTTTATTGCTCAAGTCCTGGCTGTGAGGTAGAGTTAATTTTTCAGGTAACTGAATTATCCATGGGTGTGTTATTACAGGATAACACCATTTCTAGGGGAAAAGAATTTTGAAGTCCAAATGAAGACCACCCCCCACCCCACAACACAACTACAATTCTGAATTTCCTATATAGTCATAGTGTTCCCTCATGGGCTCACCTCCCATGGGAATTCTGGCAGTGTCTTCAGAGCCTTCTTGTATCCTGATGGTGCAGTAGGAGATCGTGCTTACATATTAATTGTTCCAAAGGGTCTGATATGAACTTATGAGAATTCAAGTTCAGGGAAGTGGGGTGAGGAGGAGCAGGGGGCAGGGCTGAGGGAAACAAACTCCTGCAGATAGCAGAAACAAGACCAGTTTCCATGGGTAGGAGGAGTAACTTCAAGTCCCTTGAGAGAGGCTATCAATGAGTACAGGGCACTCATAAATCAAGTGTTTATTGGAAGGGGCCCATGTATAAAAATGTTTTGAATACAGTTTCTATTTGCTCAATAAAAACTGGAAGAAAACAACACAAAACACTGCTTAAACTGGAAGCAGATCCCTCTTCACAGTACCCTTATTTGGGTCTAAATTAGATGAAGGAGGGAGAAGGAAGGAAAACTAATTAACCTTTGTGTAGTATAATGGTTAGGACAAAAATCAGTGGACACTCACACAAAAAGTCTAGCTTGAGTTTTGCATTCACTAGCACAGCCTTTAGAGGCAAGTTGCAGAATATGAACGAAACTACTTTCTCTCTTCAAATATGGCTTCCCTGTTGCTCAAGAGAGGAGGCATCAGAAATGTTGGCCACAGCCTAGCATGTTGCTCAAGGGAGAAAAAAATCTAATTCTTTACACTTTATTAACTGATTACACCCTTGTTTCCTATGGTAAAATTACATGGTAAACAGCACCTGCAGATTACAGGCATCTCAGCTGGAAACAGTTCATTAACAGTGAGCCAGGAGGGATGCATCCCGTAGTGCCAGTGACTCTCCACATATTGTTACAAACATTTTTTCCTAATTAATATCTAAACCCACAAAATTATTAGGGATTTTTCTCTTTTTACCATAAGATAGAATAAGTTTAATTCATTTTATCTATTCAATCGTATGAAATACATTTTATCCATTTTTGTATACCTAGTGCCTAGCTCTAGGCCTGGCACATAGTAAGCCCCTGATAAGTATCTATGTGTTGAAAGAATAATAGGACTATCAGTAACCCATTCCTTAAAGGCAGGATTTCATTCGACTGTAATTGGACCTCATTTCTCAGGATCAGCAATGGACAGGTAGACTAAGGATTCATTACACTACCAGTGGTAATCAAATCAAAGGGATCTTAAGAATGAGAGACTGTAGGTCAGGGCTCTCCAACATTAGCAAGCATCAGGATCACTAGGAAGAAGTGTTAAAATGTGAACTTCTTGCCCTGGCTGGTGTGGCTCAGTGGACTGAGTGCTGACCTGTGAACCAAAGAGTTGCCGGTTCGATTCCCAGTTAGGGCAGATGGCTGGGTTGCTGGCCAGGTCCCTGGTTGGGGGTGCAGGAGATGCAACCACACATTGATGTTTCTCTCTTTTTCTTTCTCCCCCTTCCTTTCTGTCCAGAGATGAATAAATAAACAAATAAATAAATCTCTTTTTTTTTAAATGTGGAATCCTGGGTCTCCCCCTCTCCAAATTTAGATTGTGTAGACTAAGGTGGGACCACAGAATATGACTTTTCGACTCACCAAGTATGGGATTCTCATGCAAATCATCCTTAAACCACATATTGAGAAACTGCTTTATTGCTCAGTCCTCAACCTGTCCATTATCTGGAGACTGAAAAGGCTAAGAAGTCCCCTTTTGCTACTGGTAGAACAGGGCTCTCACATAGACAGCATTTTTTATCTTGATTCTGTCATTCCTAGAGTTAATCTGTTTATACAAATTGGTACTTCATCTGTCTCAAGAGATGGTGGGTACCTACCTACCAGGCTTTCTAAAATTGACAAATCACCGATTATTAAAGAAAGACACCTCTTTCAATGTTCTTTAATAAATCTATTTTTCTTATTGCAATGACAGCCGTCATAACACCACCCATCAGTAATCAGCTGGCACCTTCAAATAAAATGAAAGCATTTCTATTCTGAGATATTGAGAAAAATTTCCATGTGATTCCACCATAGGAAAAAGTGATTATCCCATCTCAGTACCGATTATCGAAGTAGAACTGCCCAAACTACTTCCATGGTTATGTCATGGATATAAAATGGACACAGAAGCTGGAATTGAACACACTTTTAATCTTACAAGAAAACTCAAGTCAACCTGCTCTGATTTGCAAAGATCTGGAGAAGGTCATTCACAGTGTTGTTATCCGAGGAGCAAACACTGAGTAGTTACTATATAGAGGGCACTGAACTAGACTCATTCTTTAAGATTACAGTGATGGCCCTGGCTGGTATAGCTCAGTGGATTGAGCACCAGCCTGCACACCAAAGGGTTGCTAGCTTGATTCCCAGTCAGGGCACATGCCTGGGTTGCAGGCTAGGTCCCCAGTAGGGGGCGTGTGAGAGGCAGCCCCACATTGATGTTTCTCTCCCTCTCTTTCTCCTTCCCTTCCCCTCTCTCTAAAACTAAACAAGGGGGAAAATGGACTTCTGCTCTGGTTGTTTCCTAGATTGGATTCTATTCCTAACCTCCAGAACAGAACTAGAAAAATAGAAGCTTACAGAATTGGTTCTTATGAATGGACAAAGCAAGCTGTGTCCAGCTTTTGCATGACTTAGAAATTCACACCTGCCACACTGGCCACATCTACCTCATGGAGCTATTTTATTGTTAGAGCTGGAGTCATGCTTAATGTGAAATGGCAAAACAGGACCACCATTTCTGAGACTTTGGAAGTCAGCTGGTCTATGTCATTGATGACATGTGCAAAGATGGCAAGGACAGGCGGATACCAAGTATGTTCAGTATGGCGAGCTTTATGGCTTAACCATAAGCAGGGGCGGCATAAAAAATACTCTCAAGTATGCACTGAAGCATAGCCTCAAAAACCATGACATAATTGTGGGCTGCTTGGGAAAACAGCAGCAGAGAGCAGCTTGGAATGCCACAATGTGGAATTTGGAAACTTTCTGAGCCAAGGCTTTTAGTTGACCACAAGTAGAATGCAGAAATACAGACAGTGACAGGCTCCACAAATAGCAGCTACAGCCAGAGTTCAAAGAGGCGTTTTGTATGTATGTCATATAGAAAGAACGTTTGGTTGAAGATTTAGATTTTCCTCCCTACACATGTGGGTGAAATCAGTAGTAAGTTCTGTGAATGAGAAAAAGGGAAGCAGTGATACGGGATGTCACTGCCTCCCTTGGGAGTGTCTGCTTATTTCATTTGTAATTCTTGTTTCTTTTTAAAGATTTTATTTATTTATTTTCACAGAGAAGGGAAGGGAGGAAGAAAGAGAGGACGAGAAACATCAGTATGTGAGAGATACTGGTTGCCTCTCACAAGGCCCCCCACGGGGACCTGGCCTGCAACCCAGGCATGTGCCCTGACTGGGAACAAAATTGGTGACCTTTCAGTTCATAGGCTGGCACCCAGCCCACCAAGCCACATCAACCAGGGCATTAATTTGTAATTCTTTATACTTTGAAAGTGAAGGGCATTTTAACACATAAGCAGGAAAACCTATACTTACATTTGCAAGACCTTCAGAAATCACTAGGGGTTTTAATTGGTGAACAGAGTAAGTTTTTAAATTAAAATATACCTATAGAAATTATATAAGTACCAGCATAAAACCATCCCAAGCGATCCTGAGATCTGGATTCAGAAAACAGTAACTCAAATACATCCTCTTCATTATGACTTCTTAAATAGCCCTTGAAGATTTCCTAACAATATTGCAGTTTATCTTTAAAGAGTTGGACAAGTGAAGGTTGGAGGAGTAGCATTATAACCAAAATGAGATCATCTGGGGAATGCATTTGGTATAAAGCAGGATTTTTAGGCCCTAGTTGGTGTAGCTCAGTGGACTGAGCACTGGACTGCGAAACAAAGGCTTGGTGGTTTGATTCCCAGTCAGAGCACATGCCTGGGTTGTGGGCCAGGTTCCCAGTAGGGAGCAAGCAAGAGGCAACCACACATGGATGTTTCCCTCCTTCCCTTTCTCCTTCCCTTCCCCTCTCTCTAAAAATAAATAAATAAAATCTTAGAGTAGTATTTTCTTCCTTGTCCAAAATTTCCCTATCATTAGCATTCTACAAAATTGGTTTCCTAATGGAGACTTAAACCACATAACTGCCTCTAAGCCATATTTGACCACAATATATTCAAAATTAAGTGTGGAGGAAGAATATAAGTGAGGTAGGTAGTGAAAAGAGAATTTCAAGAGTCAAAAATTGAGGGGCTAAGAAGCACATTAAGAAGCAGAAGGCTATCAAATCTAAGATGGTAAAGAGGTTCAAAACATGGAAAGGAAAAAATTAAGCAATGGAAAAGATATTAGGGAAAGATGAGTCAAGTTCACTCCAAGTTGTTGTTAAAATATATAGTAGACAAAAGTTCAACAATTAGAACTAGATATCTGATAATGGAAGTCTAGAAACAAGAGTGCAAGTATGCCCATGAGGGTGAGTGGATAACAAGTATATTTACATAAGTATGTGTCCAGTGGCCCATTAACCCAGAACTGCCTCACAGGAAAGTGAGTATGGAAAGTGAATCTCAGAGATCAGTACAAAGGGTAATGTCAGATTAGGTTGTAAGCACAGAAAATTGAATCTGGATTTCAAGTCTCCAGAACTAATGGTGACATGAGGAGTTCTGTGGATTTGTTTCACAGGAAACAATTAAAATAGGTGAAAAATGTATAAAGGCAACATACAGTGGGGTGATGACAGTCTATTCAATAAATGGTGCTGGGAATATTGGAGAAATACACACAAAAAATGAAACTAGACCACTTTCTTATGCCATATACAAGAATAAACTCCAAATGGATTAAACACTTAAATGCTAGACTCAAAACCATAAAAAATCCTAGTGGAAAACATGAGAAGGAAAAAAATCAGATATTTCTCACAGCAAAATTATTTATGATATGTTGCCTCAGGCAAGGGAAACAAAAGAAAAAATAAGCAAATGGGACTACATCAAACTACAAAGTTTTTGCACAGCAAAGGAAACCATCAACAAAATGAAAAGACAACCCACCTAATGGGAGAACATATTTGACAATAACACATCTGATAAGGGATTAACATCTAAAATTTATAAAGAACTTCCACAGCTCAACACCAGAAAACCCCAAACAATCCAATTAAAAAATGAGCAAGGGCTGCCCTGGCAAGTGGCTCAGTTGGTTGGAGTATCATCCCCTACACCAAAAGGCTGCAGGTTTAATTCCTGCCAGGGCACATACCTGGGTTTTGGGTTCGATCCCACGTCAGGGCATGAACAGGAGGCAGCCCATGGATGTTTCTCTCTCACATTGATGTTTCTCTCTTAAATCAATGTTTCTCTTTCTCTCTCCTGTCTCTCATTCCCTCCCTCTCTCTGCCTCACCTTCCTCTCTCTAGAATCAATACAAATAACCTAGAGTGACATACAGATGGTTAATAGACAAATGAAAGGATGCTCCATGTCATTAATTGTCTGAGAAATGCAAATTAAAATCACAATGAGATATCATCTCACACCAGTCAGAATGGCTATCAATGAATCAACAAGTGCTGGTGAGGATGTGGAGAAAGAGGAACCCTCTTGCATTGTTGGTGGGGATGCAGACTGGTGCAGCCACTGTGGAAAAGTACAGAACTTCCTCAAAAAATTAAAAATGGAACTGCCTTGTGACCCAGCAATCCTATTTCTGGGAATATACCCACAGAAATCCGAAACACTAATTCAAAAGAATACACACACTCCAGTGTTCATTGCAGCGTTAATTACAATCGCCAAGATATGGAAGCAGCCCAAGTGTCCATCAGTAGATGACTGAATAAAAAAGCTGTGGTGTATTTTCAGTGGAATACTACTTGGTCTTAGAAAAGAAAATCTTACCCTTTGTGACAGCATGGATGGACCTGGACAACGTTATGCTAAGTAAGATAATCCAGTCAGAGAAAGGCAAATACCATATGACTTCACTAATATGTGGAATCTAATGAACGAAATGAATTAACACAAAAAATAGAAACAGACTCATAGAGAACAGACTGAGAACTTTCAGGGGTGTTGGGGGTCTAGGTGAATAGGGTAAAGGGATTATGAAAGAAAAGAAACACTCATAGACACAGACAACAGCATGGTGATTACCAGAGGCAAAGGGAAGTGAGGGGAGGAAGAGAAGGGAATAGAGGGAATGAATGGTGATGGAAAGAGACTTGACTTGGGGTGGTGAACACACAGTACAATATAGAGATCACACATTATAGAATTGTACACTTAAAACATATGCAATTTTATTACCCAATGTCACCCCAATAAATTGAATAAAAGAGAAAATTGAATTCAAAGATGAGTCTAAGTTACAGATATCTTAGGGGCAGGGAAGTTAATCGATGGTGATACAATCAGCAGAGATTCACCTACAATAAGTGCCTGGTGGATTGGGAAAAACAATAGAAGGCCAGGAGCTTGGCTTCAGAACTTTCAACACTATAAAACTAGAATCACCAAGGGCAGAAAAGGTCTGGGAAGAAAACTATGAGGCCAAGAAGGCCATTTCACTGTGAGATTAGATAAATCTGAACTTGCAATGCTGTCCCTAGATAACTTGACATTTTACTGCTTCTTGTACACAAGCATGGCTAGGGCCTCCCTTGAGGTACATATAAAACAACTGGTTATGTGACATAATAGCAGATCAATACTGTTTCACTAGCTGTAAAACGGAGTGAATTTTTTTTTCAATATGACTGTTGATTAAAACCCAGCATTAGGGGGTTTCTATGGAAACTTTTTTTTTCCCCTCAGAAGAATATTCCTGAGTCTTGCTTATGACCATGACGATGAATGAGGAAACTCATGCTGAGTACTATCTCATCAATCTTTCTACAACATCTCAACAGAGCTACCCACTCCAACAGAAATTACAATAAAAGATAAATGAATGAAATGAAGTATAGCAAAATACTCTATTCATCAGAGTCAATTTTATGCATATGCATTGCTTGATTGTTAGTTTAGAGACTAAAACTGTCCATGGAGCAATGGAGAGTTAGATTCTATTGCTGTCTACTAATCTTTCAGAGATTCAATTCTAATGACTCCTCTAATTTCTACTAATAGATAAACATGTAGATTTGTTCAGCTTATAGCAAATTGCTCTTATTTACAAATATTTTCTGAAAAATTCACAAAAAGCAGCCCTAGATGCCGTGGTTCACTGGCTTGAGCACTGGTCTGTGAGCCTAAAGGTCACCAGTTCAACTCCCCATCAGGGAACATGCATGGGTTGCAGACCAGGTGTCTGGTTTTTAGCACATTGCTGTTTCTCTCCCTCTCTTTCTCCCTCCCTCCCCCTCTCTCTAAAAGTAAACACATAAAATTTTAAAAATTCAGAGAAAGCTTATGAACTTCAAAGTGTGATAAGTATATAGACATTTGGATCAAGGTGGCTGACCAAACAATTTCAGCTCCTTTCTTTCTCTGAAGATCCCAGTAAACAAAGAATAAAATGTATATATAATCAAGAGAATAGAGAGATTCAACAGAAAAGAGATTTTTCTGTGTTTCTGAGAGATAGAAAGTGGACAGGACGCTGACTGATAAGGATGGGCAGAACCAGGGCCCGAGGGGCTGGCAGCCTAGGAGAATGCTGCTCTGCCCTGCAGGACCCCAGAGGAGTTTGAAAGCTAGAAATGCCAAGTGATGAGGAGGGTGCAAATGAAGTGTGAGGAGTTCATTGAAAACCTCTGCACTGAATTATCACCTCCCACCTCTAGAAAGAGAACCCCTTGTTTCAGGCACTCATTCCCAAGGTAAGTAAATAAATAAACAAATCAGAATGTTCTCTTCTAAAGAGAATAAGTCATCTAAGGATTGAAGTACTGCCCTGGCTGGTGTGGCTCAGTGGATTGAGTGGCAGCCTGAGAACTAAAGGGTCACTGGTTCAATTCCCAGTCAGGGCACATGCCTGGGTTGCAAGCCAGGTACCCAGTAGAGGGTGCACGAGAAGCAGCCACACATTGATGCTTCTTTCCCCTTATTTCTCTCTCCTGTCCCCAATCTCTAAATATAAATAAATAAATTCTTTAAAAAAAGGGAATCGAAGTATCAAATAAAACACGAAAAAGAAAGAAGAAAAAAAAACCCCACAAAAACAGTTGAAGTAGCTAGTGTGGGCATTAGTGCTGTGGAACACAGATATCTACATGCTAGAATTGAGAGATTCCCTCAGTATAATTGCTTTATGCACATGAGTGGAGCTTAGAGGCCTCATATTTGGGGTAGTCAGCCATCTTGCTCAACCCCTGGGCACAGTATAACATTTCAAGACATCAAAAATAAAAAGGAAGATCCTACAAGCATCCATAAAGGAAAATCATTAACAGGTAGAGGAACAAGAATCAAGGAATGGTTTGGTCAGCTCATCTGCCACACTGGGAGTCAGAGAAGACAATGGACAAATGCCTTCAAGTTTCTGAGGCAAAATTATTTTAAAGCTATAATTTTATTCCTAGCCCACTATAAATTAATCTAGTAATTTTATCAACTAATGCCCACACTAGCTACTTCAACTCTTTTTGTTGTTTTGTTTTTTCTTTCCTGTTTTATTTGCTACTTCAATTCTTAGGTGACTTAATCTCTTTAGAAGAGAACATTCTGATTTGTTTACTTATTTGCTTACCTTAGGAATGAATGCCTGAAATGAGGGGTACTTTATCTAGAGGTGGGAGGTGATGAGCCAGTGCAGAGACTTTCAATAAACTCTTCACACTTCATTTGCACCCTCCTCATCACTTGGCATTTCTAGCTTTCAAACTCCTCTGCAGGGCAAGGCAGCATTCTCCAGGCTACCAGCCCCCTGTGGCACTTGGTCTGCCCTTCCTTATCAGCTTGATAGTAAAAAAGAAAAAAAAAGAAATATTTTCAGATTGCAACGACTCCAAGATCACTTGTCAGCCCTTTCCTAGGAAGTTACTTAGGTAAAGTGAGTAAAGAAACATAGAGATACAGCCCTGGCTGGCGTAGCTCAGTGGATTGAGTGCAAGCTGCAAAACAAAGGGTTGCCAGTTCGATTCCCAGTCAGGGCACATGCCTGGGTTGCAGGCCAGGTTCCCAGTGGGGGCTACATGACAGGCAACCACACATTGATGTTTCTTTCCCTCTCTCTCTCCCACCCTCCCCCTCTGTCTAAAAAGAAATAAATAAAAATCTTAAAAAAAAAAGAAAAATAGAGATACACACTGGATTCTGCAAACAGTGGACCTAAAACCACACATTCATTGAAATCCAAGGACGACAGTTACACAACAGGCAGAAAGAGCACAGAAATCGCAGGAAAGTGAGGAGGGGCTCTGAGGGGGTGGCATGCGAAGAAAAACAGCAGGGGAGGACTCACAATGTTATCCAATGTTAAGAAATCAGAGAAACTCTGGATACTGCAGCCCCCCAAAATAAAAGCAACTAGAAAATCCAGAAAAAAATTCAACAAATTAAGAAACGTTCTCATAAGACTTGACTGGAGAGAAAAACATTTAAATAACCACAATAATATAAACACTGCATACAGATTTTCAAATTTCAGAAATAACCAATACATAAAAGCATGATACTTAATTATACTGCCACATAATTATAGATAAATTGCAATGCATAAATGTAATCCCTCTTGGAAATGTGAAAAGTGAAAGTACAAATGACAAGAATTAGCAGGTAGAAGAGATGAGTGATAAAGGGAAGAGCAGGGAACTAATGGCCTCATTTTATAAATGGAGTTAAGAGATACTGTCTACACATTATGGAGCAAGAAATAATTAGGTCTAAGTATGTTCCTAAAACAAATGCACACAGGAACTAAAAAGCAGGATAACGACATTGGGATGAGAGGTAGAATAATTGAGGTAAAGCCTCATTCCTCACAGCGGAAAATTCATAGTCTAAAATAGACAAAGCAAGTAATGGCAGTATATGGAGAAGGAATCCCCAGAAAAACTAAACAGAAACATTTCATACAGTCAAACATAATAATCTTAGAGGATTAGGACTGTGGGTAGGGAGGGTTACAACAGTAAAATGTTGCTTCCATTATAAGTCCTTATGTACACAGTTCATATATTTTTAAAAACCACGTGTATGTATTCCTTGGCTACCTCAAAACCAACCAGGAAACTTGAAACAGAAATCGTTTTTCATGAATAAACTCACATCAGCCAGTGAGAATCCTCACCTGAAAGAGGGATGGCAAGGGGTCATCCAAGCATAGGCCCTGATTCTACTATTCCAACTGCCTCTTCCTCCAACCTCTACCCCAAAGCCCATGTTCCTTCTCTTACAACCATGGAAACCTAATACAAATTGTGCATTAATTTATGGACAGCTTCCATCTCAGATACAGGTATAAATTTTCATGGCTTGGTAGGAATACAATCAACTGCACATATTTAAGTATAAAACTTGTTAGGTATTGACATGTGTATGTGTATATATACATACATCTGTGAAAGCATCATCTAATCAAAATAATGTAGATAACCATCACCCCCCAAAAGTTACACAGACCACTTTGTAATAAGGGCCTATTCCACCCAGTCTCCAATGCCCTTGGCATTCCCAGGCAACTACTGACCTACTTTCTGACACTATAAGACTAGATTCCAAGCTCCAGAATTTTATATAAAATTAATGCTAGATCATACAATATATATTTGCTTGTTTTGATCTGGCTTCTTCAATTTGGCATAATTATTGAGATTGATTCATGTTATAACATGTATCAGCAGTTCATTCCTTTTGATAGGTAGTATTTCATTTGATGCATTCAACAGTTTATTCATTTGCTCATGTGTTGTTGGAAATGGTGGGTTGTTTCCAGTCTTTAGTTACTAGAAACAAACCAGCTACAAATATTGGTGTACAAGTGTTTTTTTCAAGTACAGTTAATACACCATATTATTTTTATTAGTTCCAGGTATACAGCACAGTGGTTAGAAAATTATATAACTTACAAAGTGATCCCACAAGAATTCTAATACTCATCTGGCACCATACATAGTTATTATGATAGTATTGACTATATTCCCTAGTCAGCGAAACTGTTGAGTTACATGGTAAGTTTGTGTTAGAAGAAACCGTCAAAGTGTCTTTTCTACCCACACCCTCCTCAGGAGCAATTTCCTTGCCTTTTCATTTCATTTATTGATGACTGAGCTACCAGACCAGGGCTGCCAAGCTGTTTTCTAAAGTCATGCACCATTTACATTTCCACCAACAATATACAAGAACTGTAGTTTCTCACCACCTCATCAAAACATGGTATGGTCAGTCCTTTTAAGTTTAGCCCCTTCTAACAGGTGTGTAGTAGTCTCTCAATGTGGCTTTAATGTTCTTGTCCATAGTGACTATCTTGATATCCTAAGGACATCAAGGTTGATGTTTTAAAAGGCTTCTATTTATTTACTTTTAGAGAGAGGGGGAGGGAGGGAGAAAGAGGGGGAGTGAAACATCAACTGGTTGTGTCTCATACATGTCCTAAGCTGGGATGGAACACAACACCCAGGTATATGCCCTGACAGGGCATCGAATCTGTGATCTTTGCTTTGTAGGACGACACCCAACCATCTGAGGTACACAGGTCAGGGCAAGGTTGATTTCTTTGATGATGATATCCAAATGTTTTACCACAATTTTTATTTTAAAGACTATGCTTTCTCCATTGAATTGCTCTATAGTTGACCATATGTGGGTGTGTATCTGTCTATTCTTGGGCTTTTTCTTCTGTTCCTTCATCTACTACCTATCTTTATGTCTTATTTTATATCATGTCTTATGTCATACATTTATGTCTTGATTACTGTTACTTTCTAATAAGCTTTGTGAGCAGAAAAAAGTAAATTCTCCAAGTCTGTTCTTTTTCAAAGTTGGTTTGGATATTCTAGGTCCTTTTCTTTTCTACATAAATGTTCAAATCAAATTATTAGCTTCTACAGAAAAAATAGGACATATATCATGTTAGAGAAAACTGACATCTTCACATTACTTCATATTTTTAAATACTTTTAAAAAAGATTTTATTTATTTATTTTTAGAGAGGGAAGGGAGAGAGATAGAGAGAGAGAAACATCAATGTGTGGTTGCTGGGGGTCATGGCCTGCAACCCAGGCATGTACTCTGACTGGGAATCAAACCTGTGACACTTTGGTTTTCAGCCCACGCTCAATCCACTGAGCTATGCCAGCCAGGGATATTTCATATTTTTAATACTATTATGAAAGGTATTTATTAAATGTCAATTCCTGATTATTTACAGCTATTCTATATAGGAATATACTTGATTTTCAAATAGTTATTTCACATCCTGTGCACTTGTAATATTCACTTACTAGTCCTAATTGTTTTGTAGATGTCAT
Source organism: Phyllostomus discolor (assembly GCF_004126475.2). Taxonomy (NCBI): domain Eukaryota; kingdom Metazoa; phylum Chordata; class Mammalia; order Chiroptera; family Phyllostomidae; genus Phyllostomus; species Phyllostomus discolor. Next base: position 96,072,758 of record NC_050198.1, read on the forward strand.
GTGATTTTTTTCTGCAGAACTCATCACATCATCTGCATATGATGACAGTCTGTTTCCTTTCAAAACTGGTTGCTTCTTATTTATTTTGTCCTGTTCTTCTTGCACTGGCTAGAACCTCTTGCACATTGTTGATTAGAAATGCAGAGAGCAGACATCCTTTCCTTTTTCATCTTAAAAGGAAAATATTTTGTCTTTCAGCATAAAGAATGATGTCAGCTATAGGGTTTTTGTAGATGTCCTTTACCAGATTAAGGAAGCTCCCTTCTATCCCAAATTAATTTTCTCAGTTTTTATCCTAAATTGGTGTTGGATTTCATTAAAAGGTTTGTCTAAATGGATTGATATTATCATTTCTCTTGCTGAGCCTTTTAGTAGGATGAATCACATTGATTTTTCCCCCCAGTTAAAAAAAAATAAGGTGTAACTGACATACAAGTTGAAGGCAGTCCAGGGGACACCTAGTTCTGTGTTCAGAGGCTTCAATAAGTACATTAGGAGAGGAGCTCTTAAGTGTTGTGCAGCTGGCGAGACACTGATGAATGAACATTTTCCCACCTGTCCATCCTATCACCCATCCATCCATCATCCATCCATCCATCCATCCATCCATCCATCCATCCATCCATCCACTGTTGACTAGGCACATGCTCTAGTCAAATACTGCACAAGGCACGGAGTAAATACAGAACCTTGTATACCTTGTTCTCCTGTTGCTTACAATGTATCTAGTGAGAATGTAAACAGCTAATCACATTAATGGAATGAATGCTACAGTAAGGTCATGGAGGAAAGTTAATGAAATCAGAGGAGGCAGTGATTTTGCTTGGGGTAGGAAAATGGGGGGAGGATGACTTCTAAGTTGGCTTTTGAAAAGCAAGCAAGAGACTTCTAGGCAGAGTTGAGAGAAGACTATTCCAGAAAACTGGCTAAAACTTAGGGCAGTGCTTTATAAGTTTTTCCACACTTCCCAATGTCCTGCCTACCCATTTTAGAGGAATTTTGCATTCTATAAAAATAGATCTTTGTAAGTAGAATGAAGTGATTTTCTTAAACCCAGAGTCGAAGTCATGCTCCATGAAGACACAGCCTGGATCCTTGAAGACCACTGTTCCTCTGGGAAGCACAGCTGTGTGTGAAGGAGGTGAGGGTCTCTGGTGAAATCAGAAACTAAGAGCAGCATCTTGGGGTAGTTGTCTAACCTCAGAATCTTGTCAATCAAGCATTAGGCATGCAATTAGAAATACTCTAGCTTCAAAGCTTGTGCGTTTGCCTAAGGACCCAAATTATCATTTGCTCACTCTCTGATTACCCCAGCACCACGATGAGCCAAGCTCTACCTGGCCAAAACACAGCAAGAATGTTCCTAATAGCTCTAAACACGTTTTCAAAAGTCGTTGGAAAATCAAGTCAGCTGTACAGCCTCTTGCTGGAGTCTGGAATTGACAATGAACTGGGACCATGCAGAACCGAATTCTTCAGAATAAGTAATGTGAGGAATGATGTTAGAAATAACATCCTTGGTCAATTTTTATTTTGATGCCTATTAATGGTAACATGAAATAGTAATCAGGGGGCCAATCTCTGATCAGCTGTTATCTAGTCGTGTGGCAAGTGCTGACATATCCTGCTTGAGAATTGATTAGAAAATGTTTTTGATGATTTTGTGTCAGTAAAGGTCAAATCCTGTGGGAAAAAATATCTTTACCATATAATCGAAGCTTTGGTAGAATGAAGAAACTGCTCAATATAAGTGGTGGCACATTTATTTGTAACAACATTCAATTAAAAATTTACCTGAAGGCATAGGATCTTTTGAATTGGAGTTTCAAGGGTAGGGAGTGAGGATGGCTGGGGTAGGAGGCAGTGGTAGGGGTAAAATGGAGACAATTGTACTTGAACAATAATTAAATAAAAAAATACAAGGACAGAAAATATATATACATATATACCTGAAGGCAACCAAGGGATTTCAATCAACAAGATTTTTTTAAAGATTTTATTTATTTATTTATTTTTAGAGAGGGAAGGGAGGGAGAAAGAGAGAGAGAGAGAGAGACAGAGAGAGAGAGAGAGAGAGAGAGAGAGAGAGAGAGAGATCAATGTGAGGTTGCTGGGGGCCGTGGCCTGCAACCCAGGCATGTGCCCTGACTGGGAAAGATTTTTTTTAATAAAGGGTATTTATTAGGTTACCAAATTTTTCTGAGTTCCTACAGTAGTTTTTCTCCTATTGAAAATTTAATCTATGCCCACTTTAATGCATGTTTGAAACACCGTGCAGTCTCTTTCTGATGACAATGCATTTCCCAAGGAAGGATCCCTGCTTTACAATTACCTGCTGTGTAAATGCACCAGCTCAATACACTTTATCAGGCTTTACTTTTCTAAGTTTGCATTATGCAAACAGATTGTTAAGAAAACAAACATGATACACATCCCCTTCATTTCAAACATCAGTTCTACGGCTCCTCAGAGATGAAGCAGATATTTGAATAAATTTTCTCAAATGGTTCTCGACCTACCCACCCACAGCAACACCCAAAAGAATTCCTGCATTTCCATAAAACCCCAAATCATTCATTTAATAAACAGTGATTCATAAAACACTGTGGAACCCAAAAGATACTATACAATGTCACAGGGACACACATATCAGTAAGATATGGCTGCTGGTGTCTACATAGTCACAGTTTAGCATGACGGCCCTTTATGTGGGGCAAGTATCAGAGTTCCATGGAGAATCTTTAAAATGGACATGTGCAGTGCTAAGCTGACCATCTAGGGAAGTAAAATCTGAAGTGACTCGTGAAAATGTGGTAGTTTGACAGAGATTGAACTATAGACACATCCCAGAGCATGTACTAGAGTATTCAAACAGCCTACTTTCCTTGAAATCTTCTGATTTATACAATGGGAACAACACCCCTTTCCTGGGGTTCTTGTAAGAATACAATGAGAACACGGGTGCGAGTGCCCAGTGCGTTGCAGATTTTCAGTACATGTTAGTGGCATTCTTTGTGTTAACATTCACAATAAGATTTACTTAACCAATTAACCCTTTTCACCTACTGTGACCCCAAAGGAATGGTGCATAGAATGGATTAAGGTGCAATCACGATTGAAGGGAGAAAGGCCAGTACGGGAAAGGGGTAACAGGGCAGTATACTTGGAGAGGGATGACCCAACTTTGGGATACAGGGCAATCAAAATCAGATGCGGCTAGGAGTTTTAGAACACATTATGTACCTGCTAGTCATGTGATAGGAAAAGGAGTTAAAGGCACTGGTTACCTGGTCTTAAGAAAAAAAAATCATGTTGCATATATATTCTGAATACATTTTAGTGTCTCTCACTATTATATCCGTGTTCAGGTAGTGAGGAGAGAAAGTCTGGAGTGTCTGTGGGTGGTGATGGTAGTGAGGAATGGGAGAACACAGAAATGTACAGCCACTATTGAAGACAGGTTAGTAGGGTATTACGAAGCTAAGCATAGTTTTACTATACAAGCCAGTGGTTGCGCTCCTTAGCATTCACCCAACTGATTTGAAACTTCTTTCCACTCAAGAAGTAGCATGCAAATGTTTAAAGCAGCTTAGTTCATGATCATTATACATTAGATGCCACCACAATGTCATTGAATGGGTAAATATATTAACTATGTAGATAGATATAATGGAATACTATTCAGTGATTTTTTAAAAGCCAAAAAAGTCCTAACTGGTGTGGCTCAGTGGATTGAGCGAGGGTCTGTGAACCAAAGGGTTGCTGGTTCAAATCCCAGTCAGGGCACATGCCCGGGTGCGAGACAGGTCCTCAATGCAGGGCATGGAAGAGGCAACCACACACTGATGTTTCTCTCTCTCTTTCTCCCTCCCTTCCCCTCGGTTCAAAAATAACTAAATAAGATCTTTTTTAAAAAGCCACAAAATGCCATGGATGACTGTAAAATATATATGCTAAGTGAAAGCAGCCAGTTAGAAAGGCTACACTACATACTGCAACATTAAATTTTTATAACATTTTGGAAAGGACAAAACTAGAGATGGAAAACAGATCATTGGTGTTTCCCAGAGGTGCCAGGAGGTAGGGGGAATGTCGAATAGGTGAAGCAAAGGGAATTCTTTAGGGCAGTGATAACACTATGCATTTTTCAAAACCGATAGAACCTTATAGCACACAAGAACAAATCACAATGTATGCAAAATTTAAGACTTCACCAGGGAATTGATCTCAGGATGGAATGAAAGATTTGGCAAGATAATATAATTATATGATATACATATAAAACCTCACTGAAGGGGGTGGAGAGAAAAAGGGCTGACCTAAGAAACTGGATATGAGGTGACTTTGTCAGACTAAGTACAAAATTAACTATAGATAAGCTTGTATTATATTTGATAAACATTGTCCCACAGAGATAGGGGTTAACAATCCTGAAACCATTATACATGCATACTGGAACTGGATGCTTAAGTAAATGGATGATGGATGGGAGTGGGAAGTTACAGACCAATGGGGGAGAAGGCAAGGATGATCCATGTGGTGATAAATTACAGTTGGAGACATCGATATAAACTCACAATTAACTTAATATTGATATAGCTAGTTACATATAGGAGTGTTTATACACTTGTGGATAAATGTGAGATAGAATATACCCTCATGGACAAACCTGACCAACACTACCTCAGCCAGTGGACCAAAGTTAATACTAATAGTGGAGAATTTATCATTCATATGCTGTGCTGAGAATGGCCTGTTACCTCTCTGGTCTTCAGTCCCCAAACCTGTAACCCAAGTCTAACCATGAGGCAAACATCAGACAAATCCCAACGGAGGGACATTCTACACAATAACTGACCACCACATCTCAAAACTGTGAAGGTCATCGAACATGAGATTAGCCTAACAAATGGCCAAAGTCAAGAGGAGACTAAGGAGACATGATAGTACATGTGGTAGGGTGTTCTAGATAGGATCTTTTAAGAGAAAAAGGACATTAGGTGAAATCAAAGGAAATATGAATAAAGCATGAGTTTCAGTTGATAATAATATCAGTATTAGTTCATTTAATGTGGCAAATGTCATATATTTATGTAATAAGAAGCTAGGACACTATGCACAGGTTATATGGATATTCCGTACTCTTTTTGCAACTTTTCTGAAACTCTAAAACTACACTAAAATAAAAAGTTTATTTAAAATATTGTATTCAGATATTGCTTAGCTAGAAAACAACTGGACAAACATTAAAATAAAACTAGAACTTGGAAAAACA